>NW_009952874.1:1210121-1229832 GCF_000747805.2 Chaetura pelagica | reverse complement strand
GGGCGGGGGACGGACGGCCCCGTCGGGGCTGCTGCGCAGTGCGGGCAGGGGGCTCCGCCGCCCGTAAACGCGGCGTGTCCCGGTGGTGGCTTCGCGCTCCAAGCGGTGTTGGGTCTCTCCGTGGCAGCGACCATACTTGGTGCCTACCGAAATGCAGTGGATGTGCCTGTATCTCCTTTAGCATTTGTTTTTCTTTCTCATTTAGGATCTGTGGCTGCCTATTTTACATCTGCAAAGTTCCTACTTTATCTTGGGCATGCACTGTCCACTTGGGTAAGTAAAATATTGCCCTGGTAGAAGTAGGACTTTATGATCTAGCTGTGATTTACCTGAACTTTATTGGTAGTTTCCATAATCTTCACAAAATAGGCACCACTACAAAGACCGAGGTCTCATTAGAACACCTGGCCCTGAAAAATCTTAATAATCTTCACATGGTATGTTGCGTAGGTTCTGTTTTCATTAGTGAGGTACTCGCCGTGCTGTGTAATGTAGTACTTAATTTCCTGATGGCCTAGTTCTATACCTTTTGATGCTTTTAAGTAGCTACAGAAGCAGTAAGACTTCTTAAGAGTAGGTTCTGAGTGAAGTAGATGAAGGGTAGTCCATAGCAGAATGAGTCCATTGCAACATGTACTTGAAGGCCCTGCGTACGAGCTGCGCTTTGAGTATTCAGTGTTTGCAGTGGACCCCTTATTGCTGCTCATTACCTGACTAACCTGTTGAGAGTGGCAGGAGAGAAGTTTCTTCTTAAGTCAAAATGTTTGCCTTCTGAAATGCTTTCTTTCTGTACTGAAGTAACTTAGTACATCAGTTTTTACTCTCTTGAATGGTACTAAAAGCTTAATATGCCCTAAAAATAGAAAACCTCTTTCTATCCCATAAAATAAATACATGTATCTTATAATACAGTCTTAAGTCTCCATCTAATGGCTTGATTCAAAAAGAAATGGAAAGTTTCTTCCCTAATACTCCACTTGGGTTTAGACTGATTGGATGTGTGCTCTGTATAGCATTGAACAAATAAATGGCTGATACACAGTCACGGCACTGTATGCCTGACTCTGGCATCTCGTTTTCACTAACCCAAAAGGTTGTATTGATGTCTCTCAATGGAAGAAAGCTTGGAGCGGTACCAAACACTTATTTAGACAAGTGCAATATTTTAGCAGTTATTAATATTATTGAAGGAGCTGGATGGTGATGTTTATGTTTGCTTCACTGCTTTTCAGAGGCCAGTGTTGTTACCTGCAACGTTTGTTAGTAATGCTCACAAAGTGCAATTTGGCTAACCCTGCTTACTCCTCCCTGACCAGTGCTTCAAAGCTAGGAAGTGGGATTGCTCTTAGAGTACATTAATAAAGGTGACAAAGCAAGAGTTTGAGAACAATATTACACACCATAACAAACATTAGACTGCAAGTTCAGCTGTTTAGCAATATTAATAATATACTCCTTGTTGCAGTGTGCTTTGTTTCATGCTGAAAATCTTGATCTGGAAAACCCCAAGCAAACCTGCTGAAGCAAGAGAAATACAGGTTATTTTGACAGAACTGGATGTAGGACTGCACCTTTTGTATCTTCTAAGCTTTAGTGTTCCTGTAGTCTGACACTTTTTTTTTTTTTCTAACAGGAACAGTAAACAAGCACTTAAATCTTCAGAACTCAAAGGAATAGATAATCTTTATTCTAAAATGGCTGTGTCCACAATACAAAACCCTATAGAAATGAGGTTTTTATGTAATTGAGAGAGCTAATTTTTTGTTACTAAGCCATTCCCAAATAGAGAGGGAAATTCTAAATGATAAAACATGTCACATCTCCACAAATGTTCAGATTTGAACAAAGTCTCAACTGTGTCTTATGCTCTTGTTCAGTAAAGCATTTGAATGTATGCCTGGCCTCAGTGAATGAGGAATGGTCCTTTGGCTCAGTCTGCATTAATAGGCTGGACTGTACTGCTTAACGTGACTCTCAGACCTTATGCAGTTGCCTTTGTTTTTAATTCATTGCTGTCTATCACTTTACAGTAAAGAAAGAACAGAATAGATTCTCCTTGTTGGTGTCTAATGCTTGCCCGGATATCAGCAACTTCCCAACCTTACCTGTGCCACTCAGACCTTAAGAGGCCTGTTTGTTGGTAGTAGCCTGGTTACTGCTTAACTTGTTGGCTTCAGTTATGAGATGAGATGGTATGTATTCTGTCCAAGATACATTACAAGGATAATTACAATGACAGAAGAACAAGAACCACCTCTAAAAGAGTGGTGACGCTAAACAGATGTAGTTAGGTATTTACGAGGTGAAATACCCACATCTTGAGACATTTTAAAGTTGGATTAAATATATATAATCAAAACTTTGGTTGTTTCTCAAGGCAATATTTAGTGTTTAATTTTCAGTAGATACTTGCATGTTTTTAAAAATGCCTTTTTCATATTGTCAGAATTCAGTACCTGAAACATCTCTGCATGAAAAAAACACACTGATTTTCTGTTATGAAGTTTTTATATGAAGCACTCTTCGGCTTATTTTTCTAGCTAAATAAACATCTACCTGATCTGATTAAAACTTAATTAACCACCTGAGTGTATTTTAAGTGAAAATCAGTAAAAGAGGTACCTCAGGCTGTATTAAAATTAAGGGACTCTTAAACTTGGGAAATAATATCCCTATGTTTTCATTAATGGAATACTTTCTATGTACTTCTAGTAACCATGGAATAAAAGTGGAACATATTTTACAGAAGATGTTAGGTGTCTCTGGAGAGTGAAAATTACTTTATTATGTATGAAAGGGCACATCTAAGTTGATAATGCTTATATGTGTATTTTTTTTTTCATTTGTTTTAGTTAGGAAACATACAAATACCCAGAGTTTTTCCATGAGAAGGTTAAATTTTTCTTCCCACATAATTGGGGTGTGATTTCATTCTGCCTATTGTTAAGGAAACAAATATGAATGTTTATTTATTAC
Organism: Chaetura pelagica; assembly: GCF_000747805.2. Lineage (NCBI taxonomy): Eukaryota > Metazoa > Chordata > Aves > Apodiformes > Apodidae > Chaetura > Chaetura pelagica. Next base: position 1,226,856 of record NW_009952874.1, on the reverse strand, counting down.
AGTATGCATATGTATGCATACCTCCTTCAGGAGCCTCAATGGTAGTAAAAGGTGTATTCTTGTTGTGCTTTTGTGCTACACTGAAGACTTTAATCAAACTTTGCAGTAATTTTGACCCTCCAAATAGGTGCTTTTTATGTATCTCTTAATTGTAATGTTATATGGTATGTTAGATTTAGCAGACTTGGCTTTTTAAAAGTGCTTTTATGTTTCACCTCCTCCAGCCCTTTAGAATATTTGGGGTCCTTAGAAATTTGTACTATTTCCTGTTTCACATAGGAAATACTTGTTTAAGATAAGGTGACAGAAAACAGTTTCATGTTTGGCCACTCTCCATCATCTTTGGTAAGTCGTGAGCAACAGGAGAGGCATCTGAGGACTGGAGGACAGCCATTGTCACCCCAGTCTACAAAAAGGGCAAGAAGGAGGACCCAGGTAACTATAGACTGGTCAGCCTCACCTCCATCCCTGGAAAGGTGATGGAACACCTTGTTCTTGGCACTATCTCTAGGCATATCAAGGATGAGGGTGTCATTAAAAGCAGTCAACATGGTTTTACCAAGGGGAAGTCATGTTTGACCAAACTTACAGCCTTCTATGAGGAAGTAGCTAGGTGGATAGATGATGGTAGGGCGGTAGATGTGGTTTATCTTCATTTCAGTAAAGCATTTGATACTGTCTCCCACAGCATCCTTGCAGATAAGCTGAGGAATCGTGATCTTGATGATCAGGTAGTGAGGTGGATCGTGAACTGATTGAAAGGAAGAAGTCAGAGAACTGGGGTCAATGGGACAGAGGCTAGTTGGAGGTCTGTGACTAATGGAGTCCCTCAGGGGTCAGTACTGGCACCAGTGCTGTTCAATAATTTAAGCAACGACCTGGATGAGGGAACAGAGTGTAACCTCAGCAAGTTTGCTGATGACAGTAAACTGGGAGGAGTCGCTGACATACCAGAAGGCTGTGATGCCATTCAGCGAGACCTAGACAGGCTGGAGAGTTGGGCGGGGAGAAACTTGATGAAATTGAACAAGGGGAAGTGTAGAGTCTTGCATCTGGGGAAGAACAACCCCATGGACCAGTACAGGTTGGGGGCTGAGCTGCTGGAGAGCAGGGTAGGAGAAAGGGACCTGGGGGTCCTGGTGGACAGGAGGATGACCATGAGCCAGCAATGTGCCCTTGTGGCCAAGAAGGCCAATGGCATCCTGGGGTGCATTAGAAAGGGTGTGGTTAGTAGGTCAAGGGGGGTTCTCCTCCCCCTCTATTCTGCCTTTGTGAAGCCACATCTGGAATATTGTATCCAGTTCTGGGCCCCTCAGTGCAAGAAGGACAGGGAACTGCTTGAGAGAGACCAGCACAGAGCCACAAAGATGATTAAGGGAGTGGAACATCTCTCTTGTGAGGAAAGGCTGAGGGAGCTGGGTCTCCTTAGCTTGGAGAAGAGGAGACTGAGGGGTGACCTCATCAAAGTTTACAAATATGTTGAGTGTCAGGATGATGGAACCAGGCTCTTCTCAGTGATGTCCAGTGATAGGACAAGGGGCAATGGGTGCAAACTGGAACATAGGAGGTTCCTCATGTAAACATGAGGAAAAACTTCTTTCCTGTGAGAGTGACAGAGCCCTGGGACAGGCTGCCAAGAGAGGTTGTGGCATCTCCTTCTCTGGAGATATTCAAAACACACCTGGACACATTCCTGTGTGATGTGCTCTGGGTGATCCTGCTCTAGCAGGGGGATTGGACTAGGTGATCTTTGGAGGTCCCTTCCAAACCCTAAGATTCTGTGATTCTGTGATTTGGTTTATAAAAGGCTAACATTCAGGACCATTGTTAAACTGTTTACCGTAGATTTCTAGTCATTGGCTTTGTTACTGATTGCATAAAGCATTGTCTGTGGTGCATTTCTTGCAATAAGTTAAAGTGAGATGTGACTCCCATCATGTGACAACATAAAAACCTCAGTGCATTCATTAGCAAACCACAGGTCTGTTTGGTAGCAAACCTAAAAATGTTTCGAATAGTATAAAGATTACTTCACTTGGACATGGTTTACATTTTGTGCTTTTTTTTCTAGCCTGTAGGAAGTGATATGAGAATATAAAAGTTTGTTCTCTAAGCACTAGTTTAAGCTAGTGGTAGGCTAAATGGATTGAACTACCAATGAGTTTGCAGTAGGTTAAGTGAGTTCTGAGATTCTACCTCTTCATGATGTGGCAGTGCTTAACATTATTGAAAGTGCTCAAGTCCATTGACTTCAGAAGCTTCAGTGAACATTTAGGATAACACCTTCCTTGATTTACCCATGTCCTGGATTGCATTGTGCCTTGCTTTGGCTTGACTGGCTTTTGTGTTACAAAGCAGCATTTAAGCTTTGATCATCTAAGAGCAAATTGCTGTCTTGAAAAATTATTTAAATAGTATTAGTGATGAATAAATCTGTTGCTAATATTTTATATGTGCTAGAGAATCTATGTAAACTTTCTGAGACTTGTTGAATTTGGCTAGTAACAGACTTTTCCTGTAGTATTTTTCTACTTTTCTATTTTCTGCTTTTCCTAGTATCAAGGGGTTTTTGACATGGTATTACAAACTGTAATTTTACATTTGATTATGACAGGTGATCTTGGTGATGCAGGCATAAAATCAATGATGATGGGATGTAGTAATAAAAAAACCCATAACAATCCCCAAAATTAAAAGCTAAACCCAAAAAACCAAATCGTCCTTCCCACACACCCCACCCCTGCATGTATGACAAACCTTTTTTTTAACACAGACTTATCTGGGCATTAGTAAAATAGTCAGCTTTTGTGCTTGCAAAGTGCAAATAGTAATGTTGTGTATGTACTCTGTTACTCTTAAAGGGAGATCGTATGTGGCATTTTGCTGTGTCTGTATTCCTGGTTGAACTTTATGGAAACAGCTTGCTCCTGACTGCAGTGTATGGACTGGTTGTGGCGGGATCAGTTCTTCTCCTGGGAGCCATTATTGGAGACTGGGTGGACAAGAACTCCAGGCTCAAAGGTTAGATGTCTAGAGCAGATTATTTACTTAAGGATGGATCGAATTAATGTAAAAAGATAAAACTGTTAGACTTAACAACTCAAGTCAAATATGGGAATGGGGCTTGCTGAGTTGTTTTTGTTTTGAGAAGGGTAGTGTGTCAGTGGTAACGATGATACAAAGGTAGTGTCAGTGACAGGAAAACAGTTTTACTTGCATTACATCTGTTGTGGGCTAAATCTGTAGGATATGTAGAGATGTGTGGAAATGAAAGAGGTAAAAGCACTTAACTTTAAGGACTACAGACAATAATCTTTACAGATTAATACAGACATACACTTCTGTTATTTGTTGTTTTCTGTCATTTTCTGCTTAAGTGTAAACATGCACTGCATTTGTTATAGATATTTTAAATATGCATCTTCTAGTTTGTTTTATAATTAGCATGACATCAAGTTCTTCATACACATTTTTACTTTCCAAGAGTTTATGGTATAGCAGGACTTCCATGGTACACCATGGATGAATTTTAGAGACTCAAGCTAAGTCTTGTTTTTACTCCCTTAGAAATAGTATCAGCATTTAATCAGGTGTAGTTTGGTTTTTCATTGGAAAAAGACTCGCTTGGGCTGTAGATCAAGAATTTTTATTATGAAGAGCTACAAAGTTACACCAGACAGTATTTTGTTTCTCTAAAAAAAAAAAAATAATCAAAGAGTCAAAATCTAATAGGAAGTATGGGTTTACCACTTAATTATTTATTTTTTTGGGGGGGAGGAAATAGGAAAATAAAAATATTTAAAGAATCTGTGCATGTTCCTTAATTATAACCTTCTTAAGCTTATAGTTGACTTATTCTAATGTTCATAACTGTTGCTCTTTGTTTTGATTTGAAACAGTGGCCCAGACATCCTTGGTAGTACAGAATGCATCCGTCATCCTGTGTGGTATTATCCTGATGATTATCTTCTTGTTTAAAACACAGCTTTTGACCTTATACCATGGATGGCTTCTTGTGAGTGCTTGAACTTGTTATTAAGGAATTAACTCGCAAAGAAACTTTGGGGAGCTTGGGAGACATAAATTTTTCTTTTTCTCTCTAGTTTGTTTTAGACGTTCTTGGGAGCTAAGACTGGCATATGAAACTGAGCTAGTTGGGTAAACAAAAGTGACTGTTTTCTGTCAGGAATTATAAAGTAGACTTGGTCTTGTTTTGTCAAAGAATAACACTAAAATGTAGGGATGCATATGTCAAGGTGGCTTTTCTGGTTGTGCAGGGTAGGAGGGGAGATCTCCCTTTAACAATTTTCTCACGCTGTAACTCTTTCCCCCATTTCTCTAGACGATGTGCTATATCCTGGTTATCACAATAGCAAATATTGCCAATTTGGCCAGCACTGCCACAGCGATCACAATTCAGAGGGACTGGATTGTTGTGGTTGCAGGGGAAGACAGAAGCAAACTGGCAGGTGAAATATGTTGCCTTTTTAATATCTTAAATGTCTTACTTTCCAAGCTTGATTTTTTTTTAGATTAGAGTTTTGCAGAGGTCAGCACATACTTGAGTTCCAGATACAAGAAAAAAGCAGGTAAAAAGAGCAGCCTTTATTTTCTTCTTCCCTGCTCTGGACTGCACTTAGTGACATTAGAAATTACTGCTGTGATTGCAATTCATTTAGGCATCCCTACACTTCTTTTATCCTCCTTTTAGTCCTACTGCAGCTTTGTCAGGAAGACTTTATTCTTGCTGAACAAATAACCAACCACCACAGTCTTAAATCAAATAACCAGTGCTTAATAGAAAAGCTATTTTAACTTCCAGACACTTAAAAGCCAAGTGTTGCAATACTTATTTTTAGGTCCCTGGAATGAAACAGAAAACTGTTGCGTAACTGGGCTCCTCACATAGCGATCAAAGAAAGAGGTACATGAGAATGAAGTCCAGAATGGGCTAGTAGATGGGTCAGGAAACTGTCAGTAGGAAATGCTTTGCGTGCAGATACATTTGAAGTCCTGCACTTCTCTCACATTAGATGTCTTAACTCTGAGCTGTGAATGCTTTTCTTCAGTTGGAACTGAAAGCTCTGTACTCTTAATATCTGATACCTTTGCTATTAGACAACAGGCTTAATCTTTTTTTTGCCTTGTAAATATTTTTCCTGTTTTTTCCTCTTTGTTGCACAGTGGTATTGGCATCATTAGGACAGAGAATGAGTTCCAGTTGAAATTCTGCTGCAGCTTGGTGGTCACGACTCTAGTGGGATGTGAAAGATTGTTTGGGAAGTTCCCCAAGCACACATTGAACCTGACTCTCCTTTGCTGAGGGGGCTCTTGTAGCCACAAGGCCATTCGCACCAAGGGGATGTATGAGTGATGTTTGACACTGCTGCTCTGATTATAATAAAAAGTATGGGAAGCAGCATTTTTTGCCATGAATTTGGGCAGGCTGTATGGGCTCTGAGTCAATTCTATAAGTGGACTTAAGCCTTCCCAGATAGAGGAACTGATACTGAATTGCAAAGAAGGCACTGAGTAGCTTAATGTTCCCAAGGCATATATAGCTCAGTAAAGTAACACTGGAATGAATGTTTGAAGTCTTAACATTTATGGAGTTTAGATACCTCCAGGTCTAGACAGCATTTGAGCTTTTGGACTCTTAATTCTGTATGAAGCTGCCTAAATTCCCCATGAAGTTCAGTTTACATGCCAGAGCCCTGTTAGACATGAATCCTATATTGCATATTTATTAGAAATGTTTATTGGTAATGAAGGAATCACATTTCTCTATCTCATCCACGAAAGGCTAGCTCTTAATCAGAGTATTAAGTGTCTTCCTTTCATTTCCCAGTCTACAGATTTTCCACCATAGTCTTTTATTTTGACCTTGTGTGTGTTTCTAGGTCATGCCTTTTGTAGGGCAGGTTAACTTTCTTTATGCCTGTGAATCACAAGTAGCAGACTCGTACGTCCATAAAAGCCTCAAGTTCTAATGGCACTCATTAACCTTTGTTGTGTTGGATCTTATTCAGCAAATAATCTCCCCAATCCCTGTACTACTTACTACATGTCAGATAAGGTAAAGACCACACCTGCAGAGAGCTGCTGCACAGGAAGCAGTCCTATACTGCTTCATGATCTTGGGCAAAATTACATGACCACTTATAGTCTGCACCAAAATAATCAGGCAAGATGTAACTCTAAAATCTGATGCAACTTATTTTAAAAAAACAAACCACTTAACTAAGCACATTAGTTGAATAAATCTGTCCTAAAGATCTCTTTCTGGGTTTTCATGTGTTTAATCATAATGAACTTGGAGACTGCTGAAATTCCTTAACTTAAAAAATGAAACACCAGCACTGACTTTACAGCATATACTGTTGTCCATCTCTGTAGGCCTTAGTTAATTAAGTTAGTGAAATAGGCAAATAAAAAATTCCCTTGGCTTCCCCTTCTTTGTTGCCCTTGATTGATTTTTCCATTCACTCTTACTTTACCTTCCCTGAGTGTAAATATTAGCCCTACCCAAATAACTCAAAACAAAGCTTAGTTCTTGGAATTTCTAAAGCCAAATATTATAAAAGTATCTAACTTACTCATCTTTGTTAACCATCAGTCAAATAGTTAACACTGACTTCTTAGAATTCTAATAGAGTAACCTAAATGTTAAGGAGCAGTTATCTACAGATTGAAAAAAGCAGTTCCATGCTGATACAGTTTCACTTGCTTTTCAAAACTCGAACTTCATAACAGAACGCTACGGTGAGATTTTGATGCTTGCTTCTAAGCAGCCCGAAGTCCTGATGCACAAAACCCTTACATGACTAGCAACTTAAGGGTGGAGCAATGGTAGCTTTCATGTGAATCCTACAGGAGCCCAGGGGGTGTAAGGACACTATAGTGGGTAAGACTGGGGAGGGCAAGACCAGCAAAGGGAAGATGCGTTTATGCTAAGAATAGGCTGATCATTAACATCAAAGTGTGGAACAGAAAAGAATTGAGGACTTTGCTCAGTGAGTTCTAAGAGTGCCTACCACTGCCCTTAATCAATGTGACTCGATAAGGAGATTTAAAGCCAATTTCAAAGGTCTGCTGCTATCACAGTGGGCATTGTGGTCACCCATTGTTAGAAGTAAATGGAGGAGATTAAGAAATATGTGGTCTGGTAGTGGGAGATAATAGTTGCTAAAATTATATGAAAGAATTTCATCATACGAGATTCCTATTAATGTCTAGAGCTGTGCATGTTGGTTTTTAATGTTACAGAAAGAGAATTTGGAGTCTGTAATGTCACTTGGATCTGAAGGTGCCTCTGGTAGGCAGTCTGGCTGCTGCTCCTACTAGAATCACAATTGGGGCAGAACTTCAGCTTGATGTGCAATCCTCTGTTATGTTAATGAACATTTCACTGTAAGTGTTTGGCAGCTACTTCATATAATGAAATAATTTCTGACAGATATGAATGCTACAATAAGAAGAATTGACCAGTTGACCAATATCTTGGCCCCAATGGCAGTTGGTCAGATAATGACATTTGGGTCTCCAATGATTGGCTGTGGATTCATTTCTGGCTGGAACCTGATGTCAATGTGTGTGGAATATCTGCTGCTCTGGAAGGTTTATCAGAAGACTCCTACTCTGGCTCTTAAATCTGCAAAAGTTGAAGAATCAGAACTGAAACAGCTGAATGTAAAGAAAGGTATTGAAACCGAATTTAACTGTTCACATTTGCAGTATATTCCCTGTATCAGAAGACTTTTGTCTTCTGGAGATACTACTTTGATGCTATATGGCTTTCTACTCATAGCTTGGCAGTTTCAGATTTGGATGTAGATAACTAAGTAGCAGTACTTTGTGCAGCTATTTGAAGAATCCCATAAAATGCAACCAAAGAGTGAATTCTCTCAATTAATCCTTTAGAGTAAGTTTGCTCTGTTATTTAGGGCTAAATGTGAGGAATGTTCCTCTCCATCTGTGCAATAACTAGCCAGATGACAAGGCCTTTTACTCTGTAGTATCTACAAGCAAAACAGCCTATGTAGTACTTTTTCTTGCTAACTTATCTCTGCTTACACATAATACTAAGAGGCCTTCAGGAGTTGTAGAATAGGTGGTAGTATTTCTAGTCTGGCATGTTTCACTGAGTTCCATGTGCTGCAGGAAATGATGGAGGAAAAAAAAAGTCTATTTTAACCTGCTCTGCTTCCTTGACCAAGCTGAACAACTGGATTTGCAGTGCAGATGGCTATGACTATAAGCAACCTTAAAATTAAAACTAATGTTGCTTTAGATAGTCTTAATATCAGAAATGGTTTCAGAAACAGATTTTTGTTGCAAAGCATTTGAAATATCAGATACTAGACTACAAGACGTAAGCATTTTTTTAATTTTTAAGGTAGTGGTATGTGAATACTACTGAAAGCTTATTTAAAAGCTAACTAGCAATCTGGTTTTTGCTCTGTGTATAGTAAGAGAGGAGACTGCTATTAAAAGTGTTGAAGAGATGCATATTCTTCCCAACCAGAAGATCCCTTGTGGTAATGGCTGGTCTAGTAAGCTACTGGACTAGGCTGGTAGCAGCCTGGGATAGGGAAGTAAGATAGAGTGTAGAATACTCTGTGACTTTGGAACTGGCTCTTGAATGCTTCTGAAGAATGAAACATTTAGCAGATGTTAACATGTAGGAAACATGTCTTCATCTTTGCTACTGTATTCTGATTTCAATAAAAGACTTGTGTTTTTGAAAGTTTCAGGAATACTTCATTTGTCTCACTGTTTGTGGAGGTTTTTTTCATACTTGACTGTATGTAGAAACACTGTTTGGGCATTCAAACTCTCGTGTAGTTTCTATTCACATTACTAATCTAAGTACTGCTGTGGTTTTGTTTTATTTTTGTTTGTGATCAATGGAAGTGCTTTTCTCCTACATTAGACTGAAAATGGAACTGCAGGAAAGCATCGTCCAAGAGGTTTTTTTAAGTGAAGTTTTCAAACTTTTGGCTTTGGTAGGCTTCAGCAAGTATCTCTGCACTGGTTCTTCTACCATGTAATGCGATATTGACAGATGCTTTAAGTAATCCCTACTTCCTGTGGTTAGTTCATGTAAACAAATCTATGTTAAAATGCCACCTAATGGCATTTATTAAGTGAATAATTTACTCATGGAAATGGAGCATTCATTCAGAAGCCTGTTGAAAAGAAGGTTACGTTTTCTTATACCACAGCTTAATTAAATAAGCAGGAGATTATAGGGATAGAATTTACTTGTTCTTATTATACAGATGGGATTTAAGGATACTTTAAAACACATAGGTAACTGGAGGAAGATTGATTGCAGAACTAATCTGATGCACTTGTGCAGCAGTGAACTTAGATTACTAATAGTAGACAATTGTCTTGCGCTTTACACTCTGCACTTTCCAGTCAGGAGTGTATCTAACAGTTACATTTCTGTTTACAGAGAGTGATGGGAAACCATCTGAAGGAGTGCAGTTAATTGTTGAGAAAGATGTAACTGGCTTTGAGCCCCGGCAAGAGAAGGAAGTCGGCTGTGCTGCCCGGATTGCTGAACCTTTCATCACATTCCGTGATGGATGGGTTGCATACTACAACCAGCCAGTGTTTCTTGCAGGCATGGGTCTTGCATTTCTGTATATGACTGTTCTGGGCTTTGATTGTATTACTACAGGCTATGCATACACTCAGGGTTTGAGTGGCTCTGTGCTAAGCCTCCTGATGGGTGCCTCGGCAGTCACTGGAATCATGGGAACAGTAGCTTTCACTTGGCTTCGTCGCAAATGCGGCCTGGTTCGTACGGGCCTAATTTCTGGAGTTGCTCAATTTGCTTGTCTGGTCTTATGTGTCATCTCCGTATTCATGCCTGGAAGTCCTATGGATTTGACTGTTTCCCCATTTGCTGACATCAGTGCCAGGCTGTTTGAAACGGAACCATTACCTACTATAGCATCTCCAGAAGGTAACCCTGAAATGATTTTTGCAACTGGAATGCCCAACTTGCTAAACGGGTCTACTACTCCTGCTAACAGTGACCCAGAGATGAGTCCTGAGCCTGTGCCTTTACTCTCTGTTAGTCTCCTGTTTGCAGGAGTCATTGCTGCTAGAGTTGGTAAGTATTATGTGTCTATTAATTTGATCTGTTGACTGCTTTTAATTCTAAAAATTACAGTGCTTATCAACTAAATACAAATTTGAGTTTAGAATTGTAGGCTAGTTAGAGTGTTACATCCCATATCTAAGACGAATTCATTGCTCTTGACATAAAAATGCAGTGATCTTGCAATAGTATCACCGGTGCAGAGACCATAGTACTAATTTCTTGAGTATTGTATTACCACATTTGGACATGAATGTAACTTAGTTTTTGGAGTGCTCATCTCTAGATGATCTTCCTTCACAGCCAAGTAAAATCATTTGTTAATAAAAAACAGAGCTAAACACATCTGCTATGAAAGCCTGCAAATTTCGAAGTTTACTAGGTCAATCAATTCATTAAATAAATTGCCTAACCTTTAAGTTTCTGACCATCAAAGGAATTTAGAACAGAAACTTGAATTTGAATGACAGCTTAATCTTTGAGGAATTGCTGGTTAGCCTACTACTAGTATCTGTCAACAGAAGAAGCAGTAAAATAGATAAATGTAATGAGCAATAATTCTCATATGAAGAATTTCTGTACTCTTAAATTTCTACAGCTTTTGCTGAATTTTGGAGGCATAGAATGATTCACATGTATTAAGTGTGTTTGCAAGATAAACTTTCAAAATTGAGACATTAATGGACTAAAACAGTATAGAAGCTAGTGTCAGTGGTGACTGTCATAAATTGTTATGGATTCTATATTGTTTAAAATGTTTCATTTTTTGGATAACATCTTGTACAAAACTTAGCAATTGTAGTTATCGTGAATACACTGTAAATAGCTTTGAAATGGCTGTTTAAATACGGAGCAGATGACCAGAACACTGTTAACTTAATAGATATGTTGAAGTTGAGTTGTGCCACGCTGTATGTATTATTTCAGGAAATATTAGTCAAGGGAAAGTAAAGAACTCTTTAACTCTCAGTGTGAAATCCATTTGAGTCTGACAAGAGGCTAGCTTGTCCTGTGCATTTTTGGTGGAAGTGAGTTTTTTGAAAGTATTAATTGAGTTATGCCAGTAATGAAAGCTTGCCATGAGAAGCCCAGTTATATGGATAACTGTTTTTTCTTTCCATAGGCCTTTGGTCCTTTGATTTGACTGTCACACAGTTGCTCCAAGAAAATGTAGTAGAATCTGAAAGAGGCATCATTAACGGTGTCCAGAACTCCATGAATTACCTTCTTGATTTGCTGCACTTCATCATGGTCATCTTGGCCCCAAACCCTGAAGCTTTTGGCTTATTGGTGCTTATTTCTGTGTCTTTTGTTGGAATGGGCCACATAATGTACTTCAGATTTGCTCAGAAAAGTTTGGGTAAACAACTTTTTGTTTGTTGCACTCCAGATCCCAAAGCAGTCTCTGACAGTTCACCACCTGGTAACACATCTACTGTTTGAAAGGATCAACTTTCCTTACTAACTTACTACTCAAATACAATGGTTAAACACATACTGCCTTTTGTGATCTTACCTAAGGTGTTTCTCTAGAGTTGAATGCAGAACTTAAATGTTTGAGGAAGTTGTCCCAAGAGAGCTAAAATTAATCTTACAGTGACCCTGTATAAATATTACATGTTTGGCAGAGGACATCCTGGCTGTCCAATTGGATCTTGGTAGTTGGTGTTTTGAAGAATCCACTTGAGTCATACATCTAGTAACTGAAAGCAAAAATAATATTGAATTTCTGTTGCTGACCCCCTCAGGGATACTGTGTAGTGGTTCTACATGCTCAAATTTGTTAAGGAATTCTGACCAATTCCTGGGCTTGAGAAAAACAAGGGGGTTTAGTTACTTCAGAATAACTTGATAAACAGTATTTGGTGTTGTGGTTTTTTTCTTCGGTATTTTCCTTGTCATCAACAGTTCTGCTCCCCTATCTTCTCAAATTATGTATAAACAGCCTTTGTGGATTCCTGAAGTGGAGTCTTAAGTTCTGATGTTTTCCCAAAATACCTTTTTAATATTCTGTTTTAATTTAACTTTACAGAAACACCTTTTTTTTTTTTTTTTGCATGTTTCCTTACAAATTAGAGAATGCTAGGTACAAGATATTATTGTATTACAGTTTTGTTGCACTTGATAAAGTAAATATAGCCTCATTTTAATAGAAGCTATGGATGTAACATTCTAAAGCATGGCTTTTTGAATTGCAAATGATAGGTCTGCTCAGGTTTGATGTAGCAGAAAGTGCTAAGGTCAGGAGTACTGGTACAGTTAGGTGAAGTATAGGGCTAATGCAGTTTTTTTTTTACCTTGGAGTACAAGCAGCTTTAGTTTATTTGAATGCCACTTTTTCAAAAACCATATTAAAGCCTGATGTATTGGAAAATTAACAGTATTCCAGGCAGGAGAAGTCAAAGTGGATTACTTGCATTGATGTTTTTTATGTATGTTTGTTTTGACTTAGTTAGTTCTAAAATGCCACCAAAAAGGAGATGTTGTACTAAGTGGCCCTCTAAAGAAACTTCAAAGCAATGAAGAGTTGTTTACCCCTCTGATTTTCAAGAAGCTATTGCATTTTTTTTTTACCCTGCATGTGTACTAACACAGTACTTCATAGTCATTAACTATATGTGCACTTTTGCAGAAACTATGCACTTTCCTTTCTCAGTAGAGTTGAACCTGGTAGTGTTCTGAGTTTTCCTGTGGCACGAAACGTAGAAGTTCTATACATAAATCTTCTTAAAATGTTTCTTTGCCAAATGAGTGGTATGCAAAAGCACACATCAGCAACTTGTGAAAAGTATCTTTACATTTTAAAATGAGTTGACTGACCTTAACAGTCATCTGTGTTGCCAGACTTCAACCCTGGAATGTCAGTGTGTGAACTCCATTGACATCAAAGGCGTTACACCAGGGCTGAATCTAGGCCGTTCATCTTAAAATTTGTGAATGATTACAGTATGAATAAAGCTAAATAGAATGTAAAAAAATTTATAGTGGCTTTTGCCTCAGCTACAAAGTATTGTAAGAGGAGTGAAAGTGAACGAATGGGAAGCCAGTGTACAACCAATGTACTTGTAGCCCTTAGTGTTCAATAGCTGATCGTAACAATTTTCCTCCTCTAATGGACCAAAACTGCTATGTTATACTGAAAGTTTCTCAGGGACATTTTCACTAGGTTTATAGGTGTTTATACTTTGACCAAGCTTTTGGGTTTTGTTTTGATATGATAAAATAAAATGTGAATTAGAGTAGTTTTAAAATTTGTGACTTGATCCTGAGTGTACCTTCTTAAGGAAAAGGGAGTTTTGCCATCAGCATAATTTAAAAGTCAGAAGACAAAACAAGTTTATCTAGATTTGTGGAATAATTATGCCCAGCCTATACAGCGCGTGGTAAGTAAATAAAATACTTGATTTGTCCAATGTTTTCTCATGTGTGTCTAATCTAAACTGGGACCAGATTTTAGTATTGCTGAATATAAATAAAGGTAGCCCAAATTTCAGTGAATGTGTCTATACTTGGATGAACATCTGATTTCCACTGTATGTATTGGACTCACTGGCCATGATGGAAAGAGAGCTTAAAATGCAGCTTCTTGTGGGGTGTCTATTGCCTATAGAACCCAGTGTGCCTAAAGCTTGGTGCTGTAGCCCTAAGCACCAGACATCCCACGGAGGATGTAATCCTGAAGTGTAGAGAGCTCAAAAAAGCAAACAGAGCAGGAAGCATACTATGTGCCCATCTGTTCCCTAAGTCTTTTTTTCTTTCCCCAAGAGCAATGTAGTCTTACTCAAGTAGCAGTTTCATAAATTGTTCCACTTGATAGTGCAGTCTAGATCTCAAGCTAAAAAAGTAGTGCTGTTAGGAGACTGGACCTTTGTATTTTGTACACATGTTGCTACAATTCATATCTGCAGAGAAACAGCTAGAAGGCAAGACAATCCTAAAAGAGAAGAAAGGTGGATAGTAGCTTTAAGAGAAGTAAAGAGGTGTGAATTGGAAATCTTATATTTATTGGTCTGAGTCAATGTCAAAAAATGTGCTGCTTGAGCACAGCCCATTACTGTTCAAGTCTAAGATGTACACAGACACCTGTACTGATTAGCGCTTCGAAGCAATGTGGAGCCTGAAGTCTTACTTAGCAGGACGTTCTTTAAGTAAGCATTTTTGGCCTTGTATTTATTTATTTTTTTAAATGAGTCCAATTTGGATGAAAACTGCCCTTAAAATGTACGCACTAGAAAATCAATCTTATCAGAATAGCATATTTTGTTATATAACCTTATGCTGGACATAGTATTGATTTATGTATTACTATTGTTAAAGCTGATGAATAAATTTGCATAAAAACTTGTTTGTCCTGTATTACTCAGTTTGTGGACATCTCTCTATGCTGCTACACTTGTAGGTGAAGATTTGCCGTAGTGATGGGATCGAAACAGCCATGAAGCACAAACAAATCGAGAATTGAGGGGAAAGGATATGACAAGTGTAGTAAAAGCCTTTCAATGATGCTATAGCTCTGTCTTTAGTGAACTGATTTTTATTTACCATCCCTGGTGGTAATTTTAGACACAGTAGCTGAAGGTGAAGGAGTGGGCTTACAACTTCAGCCCAGGACCAGTGTTAGTGACAGAGCAGTTTTGTGTGTTGGCTCAGTGAGCAGCAGAAAGCAAATTATTTAACCTTCTCACTCATCTTTTTACTGTATTGAATTTGGGATCATAGCCTTCTGTAGCAGCTACCTGTTGGTGAGAACACGTAAGAGTGGTCACAAATAAATGCAATACTTTTCAAGACTAACACTAGAATATTACAAGTGCTTTAGTTGAGAATTTTGTACAGGACTGTTTCTTGTTACATGTATTTAGGATATGCTTTCATTATGAACAGATCTTTGGAAGGATGCTGTGCTAATTAATTAGGATTTCCCTGAACTGATTGTTCTTTGAACTAGAATTTTTCTTAGAAAAATACCTTTATGGGTTGTCCCCAGTAATGTTATTACCATGTTATACCCCCATGGGAATTATTAGTAATAATTAGTTATTTCTAAGTGGGAGTTAGAATGTGGTGAGTTAAAAAGACAGGGTTTGTTTTGTGTATCAAACTTTGTAGCATTAGGGCAAATGATGTGCCTCTTTAATAAGAGCTGCCAAAATGTCCATGTTCAAGTCAGATTACCACTTTTCATCTTTAGGAATATTTTCCTCCTTCACAGCCACTTACGAAGTAAGAAAAAGGTTAGAATACTGAATTGAAAATGTAATTACACTGATGTAGGTACAAAGAAAAAACTGTTGTTACTTAATGGATAAAGAACACTCTCTTGACTGAAGAAGGCCCTTCACAATTTATGGTCTCACTGTTTTCCTATACTCAGGTGTTCAGGTTTTGAGAAGTTCCGAGTTTTCTAACACCCTGTGGAGTTTGGTGCTCAGCACCCCATGGTAGAGTAAGTGAAGATACCTACCACTGTTCACTTGTTTGTTGCACTACTTTGCTCACTAGATAGTTGAGGTACTAATCCTGCCTGTGAAAGGCAAGATATATTTAATATTATTGTGCACTGAAACATTTAATTGCTTTTGTTTTCAAAAGGGTTTTCTTAAACTGAGCACTATAGTGATCGAAAACTGAAGCTTTTTGTAGGAAAAAGGATAGAATTAACTTAGTCCTCTCCATTTAAGCTATTTTCTGTTTCTTTAATTAGGAAACTGTCTCTTAGAAATTCCAGAAGAGTAATTAGGTTCCTATCTATTAGTTTTAAATTAGATAGTAGGCTGTCTTTGTTTATACAATATGTCCCATATTAGCAAATCTGGCCTGCTTCCTTCATAAATTGGCTGAGTGTTCTCTCAGTGACTTCTGTCAAAAATGACATTTTCATGTCAGTTTTACACCCCTTTCCCTCTGGAGAGAGGCTTGTCTTCTTTGCTTCTTTACTGTAACTGTTACAGAGCACTGGAATAGTTTCCCCAGAGAGATTGTGGAGTCTCCTTCTCTGGAGACTTTCAAGATCTGTCTGGGTGCCTTTCTCAGTGATCTGCCCTAGTTGTGTGTGGTTTTTTGGTCCTGCTCCAGCAGGGGGGTTGGACTCGGATCTTTGGAGGTCCCTTCCAACCCCTAATATTTGGTGATTCTGTAATTGTTTCACAGCCTCCTACACAAATAGTTTTGCAAAGTATGTATTTAAACTCTTAATCTGGAAATAATCACAATTTGCAGGTAGAGCTCCATAAAGAAATGAAACATTGCATAATAGAAATTAACAGGAAATTCCAGACTAATTTCAAATAATTTCAACTGCTTTTTAGTATAAAATCTAGCAGATATGATATTGTGCTGAACTCTGTATTCATATCTTCCTCAACTAAAAAGAGGCTCAAGATAGTTGGTCAACATGCAAGGACCACTTCTTGCAAGCACAGGATCAGAGTGTCCCAATGGTTAGGAAACCTAGTAAGGGTGCTAGGAGACCTGCATGATTAAAAAAGGAACTGCTGGGCAAACTTAAGTGGAAAAGGAAAATCTACAGATCATGGAAGGAGGGGCTGGTCACTTGGGAGGAATATAGGACTGTTGTCAGAGGATGTAGGGAGGCAATTAGGAAAGCTAAGGCCTCCTTGG
>NW_009952874.1:1169832-1207963 GCF_000747805.2 Chaetura pelagica | reverse complement strand
GGAGACATTCAAAACCCACCTGGATGCGTTCCTGTGTGATATACTCTAGGTGACCCTGCTCTGGCAGGGGGGTTGGACTAGATGATCTTTCGAGGTCCCTTCCAACCCCTAAGATTCGATGATTCTATGATACTAGAGTCCAAGAGAAGCTAGTAGTAGGTATTACTACAACAGTCATGATCTTGCCCTCTATACTTACATTATTTCCTGCTTGTGGTGCTGTTAGTGGCATAGTGTAATAATCACTGTAGAAATAAATGTATTTTATTCCTGGAGTAAGGTTATGCCTCAAATTTCTGCTTTAAATAAGACAGGCTATATTTTGCAACTGTGAAAGGGCAGAAAAAAACAGAACCAAAGATGTTTGCTTAAAAGCTTGCAAAGTGCATGGACAAAGTGCAGGCTTTTCAATAATGCTTTTTCAAATACTTCTGCTTGTCCTGGTATGGGTCAATATTTCTTCCTAGTTAAACTTTATTGCATTTCGTCACAGGAGAAGCATGCAACCCTGTGTCTTCCACTCATATTCTAGGTATAGAGTGATGGGGCAATCTGTTCTCACACATAAAGAGTTGAGAGTTCTTAATCCTCTTTAAATTCACAGGAAGTTACTTACATTTAGAAACTCTGATTCTTTTCCTTTGGCAGATAAGGGAATGTACAGTAGATGCTGCTGTTAGAACTTCAGTAGGTATCTAAGCATAATTCATAATGACTGAAAAAAACCTCAAAACAGCAAAACACTTGTGAAAGCTTTACAAATTAGCGTAGAAAACACACCCACTTTGGTCATGGTAAGTCATTGTGCACTTCAGCCAGGGGAAAGACAATTTACAGGATATCTGCATCCCACTGACACTCTACCAGAGTCTGAAAAAGTTCTTCCTCAAGCAGCAGAACTAACAAAACATGTTTTTTCCTATCTATGTGTTCTTGATCCCTACACACCCACAACTGCAAAAACTGTAGCTCCTGCCCCTGCCTTGTGTAATCCTTGCTCTTCCACGAGGTCTCACAGTCTCCCCTCTCCAGTTTTATCAGCAAAGCAGAGTGGAGTACATGCTCTGCCTGATCCCTAGGAGTGACGTGTGTGATGCGGGCCCACAAGTGCTCAGGGGCTGATTAGCTGCTGACAGGACAAACAACACATGTGAGACCGGGGGAGAAACAGTTTCAGACTTGTCTACCCAGCTCTCAAAATGCTTAAAGTTAGTCTCTGAGACGCTTCTCTTTCGTCACCTTTACATGGAATTAACCAAGTGGTTCAAAAGCTGTTTGTCAGGAAGTGATGGAGGTGACAGAAAACAGTATGGTTGTGTAAGTCCCTTGT
Source organism: Chaetura pelagica (assembly GCF_000747805.2). Lineage (NCBI taxonomy): Eukaryota > Metazoa > Chordata > Aves > Apodiformes > Apodidae > Chaetura > Chaetura pelagica. The sequence goes on along the minus strand of NW_009952874.1, from coordinate 1,206,633 downwards.
CCTTAGAAAATGTAAAATATGGTAAAAATGTGATATAGCTGTATGGCTGTTGCCAACAGAACATCTTAAACTGCTATAAGTGGTCTAGACAAAAATAAGATTAAATCCACTGTAAACAAGTGCAAGGCACTGCATTCAGACCAGACCAGACCAGGTAGATGCTCAAATACCAGATGGGAAACACCTATCTGTCTGTGTAGAAAAATGGTGAGGTTATACCACAACAAAGGTCAAACATAAGTCAACTACCTAACATTTAAAAAAAAGTAAGGGAAGAGGTGAATAGCATGTATGATTCATGAATTGAGTTGCACAGGCTACTGTTCTCTTTGGAATTAGGAAAAATGGAGTACTGCATCTCGCTTTTTTTTTTTCATGTCTGTCTTGCACAGCTATGCTAACTGGGGAGAAAACAGAAAAGTGCAGCAGTTGTAATGAGAGCTTTAAGAGACAAGAGTGAAATAATTTAGATTGAGAGGTGATGTGCTAAAAATACCTTACTTTGTAAAAGGGGATGGGAAAAAAGTGTGATCTCGTTGGCAAAGACAGGCGTTAATAAAATCATTTTACAACATGATTGAAATCCTGGAAATTGAGAAGCTTCTAATCCTGAATATATGATTACATGTAATGTATTTCTAAAGTTCTTCCAGTACAGTATTTCCTCTAGAACCTATTTTCTCTAGAACCACTGCTGTGAATTAAGTCGACTTAATTCACTCTGACTTTTCACACCAGCTAATCACTAGCTAATTGGCCTGAGATCTGTCCAATAGTTGGCATATCCATGCATATAAAAATGCATATAAATGCATCTTTTCCCTTCACTTAATGTCTTAGTGAGTGTTTTGCTTTACATTTATAAGCAATCTTTGAATTTGCAAGCTATTCTGCATGAGAATATAAGTTTCATTCTAGAAGAATGAAAGCTTTTTTGTTGGCTACTGTCAAAACTCCAGAACTACCACGGGCAGGTTTTGCAGAGCAATGATACATATTCAAAGGGGTGCTGCTGAAGACAGAAAGCTGATATACACTGTTGAAAGAACAACATTTTTACTGTAGAATCCTCTTTATGCTTAGAAAGTACAATTAGAGCAGCTGCAGCACCTTTTCATCTAAGGACCCTTTCTAAGTAGGACACCTGAAGTGAAGAAAACACACATTCCTCACATTAACATTTTCAATACAGTTAAAACTGTTTCAGATTTTTATTCTAACTAAAGGACTCAAACTGATGCTTCTTGATTCATCTTCATGTAATTTCAGCAGAAAGCAATCTTTAACTAAACCAGGTCTTCTGAATTACTTAGCACGACAGTCAGGAATATTAGATTTTCCCTCAAGTTAATTTGGTACAATAGTACATAGATTCCTGTTTTCATTAAGCAGACTCACCAGAGCTGTTTTATAAAATGCTGACATGTAATATTCCTTTGCAGAGCCTTCCTGCATTGTATATATGCATATCCTACACAGTTTGCTTCTTAGAGCTCTTTTAGCTCTCTGTAGTCTGCTGATTTAACTAAGAGCTGCAAACCTTAACTTGGAGAATTTGGACCATGTGTTTCTGGGGCTGCTCCTAGAAAAGCACATTTGGGGTCTAAGGCTCTTGAAAAGGTAAAATAAATGTTTTAATTCCTTTATTTCTGGGAGCTTCCTTCCCCTGGCTGACCACATTAGATGTAAGAACTGGCAGGGAGTTACAAAAATATGTGGTCTGTCTAGCTGAGAAAGAGGGAGGAGGAGTTGTCCATGTTAGAAATATTTGTTCAGCTGCTGGTAGAGTGAGGCCAGTCAAAGTTACTGTTTACAGTATTAAGTATGCTGCAGTCCCTTAATCTTCTAAAGATAACAAAACAAGACAAAGAATCGGTTCTTTGGGACAGTTTTGATAAAAGTTTCAGAGGAACAAAAATAACTTACTTGAAGGAATTTTTTATTTATTTATTTTTTAAATTTTATTTTCTCGGCTGCAATATGATCACCTTTAATTCCAGCCCCTGAATCTGTGTCATTAGTATCCTACTTAGCCAGAAGAGGGAAAATAAAATTCTTCACTGTTTGTTTTCTTTTTTTCTTTAATTTTATGTGGCTGTGTGGAAGAACAGATTTTCTGCAGCGGGGAACTCAGTGAATAGAGCAATCCAGTGAATAGAGTAATCTGACCTGAGTATTTTTAATTTTTGGATTCACAGCAAAAGCAGCCTGACAGAGATTTTTTTTCCTTAAGATGAATGGTTAAGTATGTCCTCCCTCCACCAATAATAAATTCTTATCCAGTTCTGCTTTACTAATGAGACTAGATTTCCAGTTACAAAAAGGAAACTTGACTTAATTACTTGGGTTATTAACATAGGTTCCCAGTTCAAGTTCAGGGCTATAGAGAAATGTACCATTTCATTTTATCTGCCTGTGGTAAAATCTACATGTTGCCTTATCTAAATGGAACTGATAGATGGATGTTCAGCAGAAAGCTGTAACTTTACGCTGTTTTTGTTCTTTTGTTCTAGTTGGCATTCCCCACTTGGCCACAGAGGACATAGGTTAGATGCGTGTCAGACAATGGAAACAGAAATGCTAGAAGATCATATTAATAACCTGCACACTGTCTGTCAATTCTGAGTCCTCTTAAATGTGATAAAGGAATTGAGGTACAGATCAGCATTCTCCTCAGTGCTAGCCAGCCATGTGCCACCACAGCCACAGAGCTCCAAACCATGGAAGTTGCACCTGTGTGTTCAGGATAGGTGCTGATTCCTGGATTCCTGCATTTCCCATACATTACCCATTTGCTGAAGATTATTTTGTATTAACTGAAAAAACTGACATAAGGAAAGAGTGATCTAAAGGCACTACCCAATAAGTGGCATATCAGCAAGGTTATCAGTGTTTTTCACAGCCTAAGCAGGCCTTACTTGTAGCCTAGTTCCAAACAAGATGACCAAGGCAGCAGCTACTTGCATCTTGTAATTTCCTGAATGGGTGCAGCATTACTTGGGATCATACTTGAGCATTACTTGAGGTCATTCTGTGCCGACATCTCTGCACTGGTATTTTAAATTCTGAGAACCTTCACCTTTGGGAAGGACAACAAGCAAATACTGTACTTAATACAGATATATATTCAGAGAATGATTTATTGATCATTTTGATCTTTTAATTATCTTCATTAAAATACAGAATCATTAATGAAAAATTGCACTTCTAATTCTCCTTGTTAACACTTAAGAATAAGAGGCTACCAGAATGGTATCCTGCTGCTTATTAGAGAAACTAAAAACAATTTAATCATTATATATCATTGCCTGTGAAAACTGTTGCTGAGCAAAAGCTTAAGCAATAACTAGGTAGGAATTGCTCACCTCAGTAGTATGGACTACAATTGTTAAAACACATTTTTATTCAGCTAACTTTGCTTACATGTACCAATAACACTGTTCAAAAAAAGGGGAAAGACCAGTTTTGCAAAACCATCCTAAGGAAGTGATACAAGGAATTATTACATGTGCTGGGGGATGAGTCAGCAATTCTTACCTTGCATCACAATAAACAAATTATACCAGAAGTTTGGCTACAATCATGAAACAATGCGATGGTGAAAGTAAACCAATTCTGGAAGCTTGAAGTGCAGATTTTGGTTAGAAATGGAAAAGACAGTTCTGACTGGATCCCACAGAGCAGCAAGTGTGGCTGATAACAAGAGAGACATGGGAGGAATGCTTGTCCGGTGCCTGTAGAAGAGCATATTGGAGACATCAGACCAGGATGATAAAAGTTTATAAAATGTTAAGGAAGTGGGAAGTATGGTAGCCCACCAGGAACATGTGATGGAGGACACACAGATATTGCAGAATGAGATGAATTGGTTTCATGTGATTACCTCTCTCCTAGTAATTATTTACATCCCTGGACCTCTCAAACCCGTGATTTATTCAGTGGATGTTCCCACCTTTCCCTGCTACTTTACCCTGAAGCATGGCTTCTTGTTACACTGGAGTGAACAGCCTCTAGATCTTACCCCTGCCTCTGAAGGCATTTGGAGTGAGGTGGTTCTGTGCCATGTTAATGACACTGACTGAAGGTTAATTAATACAGATAATTTGTGTCTTCTGCTTGACAAGTGCAGGAGACTGCCATTTCTGGACTCTGTTAGTCTCAGTCATTTGCTGTTGAGATCTAAAAAGGTAGGACCAAGAAGCACAACGTGCTTGTGAATGCCAGGAGAAAGAGTAGCCTATTGGGCAGAGACCAAGAGGAATGATCTAACTACAGCTGTGGTGAAGAGTTCAGCGGATTACTCATGAGCTTGTGAGAAACATAGCACAAAGGTAACTGTAATTATCACATGTTGAGGGTTCATTCTGTATAGTAGAAATACATGGCACAAAGTACCTATAAGCCCCTGTGCAGTGCGGATACAGCAGATGGCCTGTTCCAGGCAGCTTTGCTAAAGCACCAGATTCCCTCAGCATGTCTCTTCAACAGAGCTCACAGGTCCAAACTATGCACAATTTAAAGTTCTGTAAAGGAAACTCCGGAAATACCATCCTCTGCTTTCTGAGTAAACTGCCCTCTGTGGAGACGGCAGAGCCAGGCTGCCCACAGTTTCTGCCTAGAGATGATTTTGCTCTTCAAATATGGATTTTATTAGCAAGAAAATTACATGATTATGTATATTACAGACAAAATGCAAGAGCTGCAACTTCAAACAGCTGTGTCACCGCAGATGTTTTTCTTGCCCCTCCTGTAATAAAGAGTGCATGAGAATGTTTCATTATGTGATATCCAAACTCTTGTATAAAGGTTACAGCATAGATGGCTAAAAGGGTAATATACTTACTGTTGTTTTAAAAAACAGCACTGTGATATTACTGGTCAGATATGACATGGATGGCAGTTAGCCACTGCAGAGAGGGGCAGTCAACCAGAGAGGTGGGGAGTAACACTCTCAGATTAAGCATAGAAAACTGCAATAATATTTCTTCCCTTCTTAGTCTTCTCTCTACAAATTGTCAGTGCCTGTCTCCTGACAGCTGTAATGAGAGGGCTGTTCTGCATGACATATCCCTCGTGTGGGGCCAATGCTCCGAGGGTGAGACCAGCAGCAGCTGTACTGCACCAGGGCCAAAGGAAGAAGCTCTGCATGCCAGCACAGGGGCTGGAAAGAGGATGCAAGTCGTGCTGCTGGAAGAGGGGTGCTCAGCCACCTTAAACAGACTTTGCTAAGTTCATACCAGCAACCTGCACTGCACCCTTTCTGCTGATAAACCCAGGACTTCAGTCTAGGGCTCCATCATGCCAGGGCAGAAGGAATAAGGTAGGAGGTAATGAGGCACTCAGAGGGCAACTCTTGTCTCTCATTCTGCCTATGGGATGCCAAAGGCCTGGAAAAACTACAAAGCCTATTAGAGAACATCATTAACTCCAGCTGGAGCTTTTGAACTCAACTTTTTAAAACCTCTCCCTCCTTATTAAGGGCATTAAGCAGTCACCTTGCATAAGACCTCAGAGAGAATGGCTTTCCTTGTACTAAGTCAGTCTTTACATGGTCAAGAAAGGCTCTTTTTTCCCCTGTAGGTCTAAAAAATAACTTGCACACCATGTACTGAGTACATCCAATCTCACCAAAAAGAGCTACAACAGAGACATTAGTGATACCTGCTACAATCCATGCTGTGTGTAAAAAGGCAAGTAAAGTTTCTTCTAAGGTATCTTGAACTAAGAGAGCTCACAGAATGCTTTGAAGTTTTGAGGAGTTTATTCTGTTAAAAGCTAATGTTGTGAAAGGGAGAACTACTGTAGGAGTAAACATACTTGTCATTCTCTTTCTTTCAAGGAGGCAGAAAAGTTAGGAGAATGCTTCATTCCTTGTGGTAGCAGCTATTCAGCAGGCTTCCAACAACAAGGAACATGAATAGCTTATGCATGCTTTGCAAAATGAAACAGTATTTTCAGTGTATGCCCAAGGGCATGACTCAGCAGTTTCCCAGCCAGCAAGTAGTTCAGACCTATCCCAGAGTATTTTAAGACTTGCTATCACGTGTTTCTTAGTAACAGTTTTCCTCTCTTACTTTATCTGTGACTATATGGTAAATCTACTAATGTCTTACTCATTGATAAATCTGGGAGCACATCAAGTTATAGAGTTTAGTGAGATGACTTGTTAAAATGGATGTAGTAATCACTAAAGATATTACCATTGATTATAACTATGTCTTGTGTTCTGTAAGATACTTTAATTCCTGTGAGAAAATTATGTTTGAACTAAAGGGACTTGAAACTCATGAAAAATAAGCACAGCAGAGTCAATTTGTTTGTATTGTACCTTGCTAATTGTAAGTCTCTCTGCATTCAGGTAGGAGGATTAGTAATCTTCTCAAGGTTACTAATACAGAGAAAGCAATTTGTGTAATTCCTGGATTGAGGATCCGGTTGCAGTTACTCATTTGACATTGGCAACAAAAATCTGCAATGATCAGCTGTAAGGCTGGAAATTTGAACTGACAGCATATGCATGAACATAAACATAATTGAAAACGTAGGATTCAACTGTCTTTAGGTATGGAATATGTGTGTGGGATGCTCTTGCTTAATCTGCAGTCAGGTGTGCATTACTGTAACTGATATGTGTTGAGAATTCATTCTGTGTGGCAGAAATACAGCATCACGAGCAGCAAGCAATGCTCTTGCTGCCCTTGCTGTAAAAATCTTGATTAGAACCAAAAAGGAAACAAAACTCATGTGATGGACACTTCAGCAGTTTATAAATCCCCTTTCTTTGGTCACACAGGAATGCTTTGCAGAGGTCCTCCCTCCTCCCTGTCTTGCTATCTCACTGGGCAGCTGCCTGATACTATGTGCAGGAGCACCTCCTCCTTCAGCTTCCCCAGAAGGATCCTAATGTGGTGCTTTACTGTGGGAAAGCATTTTTGCCTCGTTCCTACAGTAGCCTAGTTGTCCCATAAACTCAGGTTTCTGGGATCCCCCTCAATTTTCAGGCAGAGAACAGGATGCAACACACCTGGTGCCCCTTGACGTGTCCCCCCATTCAGTGAGGAAAAGACTGTCTGTAAGATGCTGTCCTGGGGAGCTGCTACATGCTGCAGAGTTGTGAGGTGGCCTGGGCCCAGCAAGTGGCCTTCCAGCTCCTCACAGAAGTGACCTGGCCAGGGAGTGCCCAGCCCAGTTGTCTTCTGTGGAGCATGAGGGTTAGTGGGATTGTAAAGGGCAACTTCCATTATCTGTGAAATTGAGCTTGTTCCTCCTGAGAAAAAGTTCATGATATTTCCTTTGCAAGAAGGGACAGGGAATAAGAGGTGGAAAGAATCCAGCCTGATAGTGCAGTGCTGACTCAGAAAGTGAAGAACAGTTGGCACAGGTCTTGGTGGAATTTAGTGATTCTAGTTGTTCATATGGGAGTTAGGCACCTAAATGCCTTTGCAGATTCAGCCCATGATCTAGGACTAAAGTAAAGTTTCCATCTAGGCAATAAAACTGGATATTGGTTCAGCGACTGCACTGGAGAAAGAAAAAAACAAAAAACTAAACAAACAACCAAACAACCAGGAATCTCACTCAGCCTCAAACACTTGAATGTTCTTTGCAAAAAATTTAAAAAAAAATTAACAGCAGAAGAGCACATGCTCTGAAATATATTTCGGGAAATTCAAAGTGCTTAGCCTTATCCAAAGCATGACTTTAAAAGCAACATGCTCTATACAAAAGTAGCTTTGTGAAGTAGAACATTAAAATATTTAAAGATGTCAAACCCCAAGTGTTTCCTCAAGTGAAGAGGAAAATCTTATGTTTTGGTAGAAGCTGTTTGTGATTTAAACAAAATTCCCAGTGAAACTTGATGCTACTTTCAAGGGTAGAAGTTATATGAAAAGTAAATGGTAACAATGAATGTTATGTCACATGAAATCACCAGAATACCAACAAACAAAAGAATTAAGAAAAGAATACCCTTCCAAGAGTAAACCAGTTGTACTTAGGCAAAGGTAACTTAAGAAAATGGCTGTTGAAGGTTCTGAGGCTCCTGTGTTCACTCAGCTGTTCATGGCCAAGATTAAACGCTTTGGCAGTGAAATGCAAATGTAAAGCATGTCACTTGAGGTTTTTCTCTGGGCTATTTCTGGCAAAGCAGGGCACCTTAGGTCAAGAGATGAATAAAGCCACCCTATCAGTCAGTATGGGGAGGGCAGTGTTCATGAGAAGGTATGTTAAAATAAATCAGTAGTAGCTGGATAGTGCAGTGAAAGCTGACCTGTGACTTACAGGCTTAACACAGCTTGAATTAGAAACTTACAGTGACAGCTTTTTTTTTTTTCCTGGGTTCCCACAGAGTTTACGTTTGTGTAAGTGAGTGAAACCAAATGAAAATATGAAAGCCTTACAGACCCCTGGGCTGCTCAGCCACTATGTAAGGCAAAGTTCAGCTCTCAGCTCTCCATTGCTGGGATTCTTGGCAGGCACGACAAAGCTTTCCTCCTACTGCTGCTGGAGCCTTGCCATGGCTGTTTTGAATGTTTCCCTGTTTTAGTCTCCGAGAAGCTGATGGGGCATTTGACAGTATACCTATATCATTTTGTGTGGAGGCAAAAAACTAAAATTGACTCTTGAAATTCCTGTGTTGGTTCCTTGAGAAATTCTTAAACTATTGAAATGGGATTGGGAGTTCCAAACACTTCTGACAGATACGTCTATTAAGCAGAAGTCTGTGGCAAACATAGCACTAGTAAAGGCAATGATTTTACAATACCTTGCACTTATTTTAGATTCTCTTAGCAAAGATGCTTGTGGGATTTCTAGGTTGTGAGAGGCCTTTCTGGTTTTTGTTTTCCTCCATGTCAGAAAGTCCCTTACCAACACCCATTGTGCTTCTGAATGGAGACGTCTTGCTTTTATCTGCTTTAGCATTATTCTTCTATGTAAAACATCACACTAATCAAATTGTACATGCAGGTGGTTCTGTATGCCTGGAAAACAAAACACCCTTTGAAAGCAGGCTCTGCAATCACTTCACCTGGATGGCACTAATAAAAATAGAGAGAAACCTGTACGAGACCTTCCATCATCTGAAAGACGGATACCACTACCTTTCATTAGAGATTCTGAAACCATTATCAGAATGAGAAGAATACACACATAAAGGTTGGATGCCACAAATCTGATAAAGGTTTAGTCCTCAAATCCATAGCCTTATTTTTCAAGTAAACCGTAATTTTCAACTATTGCAGCCAGCACTTTACACAATTTAGGTTTCCTACATGGACTAGAGTCTTTAGGCGTGAGAAAGAACTAAAAGCTTTGTCTTACTGGTCAAGTATCGTTAGAATGACAATTAGAGCTGATCACAGAATAACAGTCTACTTTTCCAACTCCATACTTTGATTCTTTACTGATGTGAGTAGAAGCTCTACTCACAGCATCAGGAATTCTGATTATCAAGTCACAAAACAGCTGTTGCAGGACATAGTAATGTACATCCTTAAGAAGGGAACAATTTGTTTCTTTGAGGTTAAATAGTAATAATCTGTTTTCTGGATTTTTACCTTTTTTGCAAGTTCAAGTATCTATTTAAGTTAAGCTTTACATACAAAGAATGGTAGGGAGCAATCCCTGGAATGGTTTAAGCTTTATTAACCTAATAGCAGTCCAACTCAATCTTTTCTTCTTGTCTGCTTATTATTGGTTCTGTTTCCTGAGTTAAACAGAAGTTGGGAAAACTATGCAGTTTAAGTTGAGAGATTTAGAAAATGAGAAAATGTCATGTTTCTCAGCACAGATACAGCACATGTAATTATGCTGATACTTGTAATTGGGGAGTTTCATTTCCTTGAAGCTCTTCTCTTTCTTCTGCCCTTCTGCAATTAGGAAGTCAAATTGCTGTCTATTAGTTATCTATGGAAAGCTGGCACATTCCTCACATGATTTTTATTTTTGTCTCAAAAAGAGCTAATGTTCTCTTTCACCTTCCATATGGTCTGAAATTAACCCGTAGCTCCTGTTTACATTCTTTCAGAGAAGTTCCTTTTTTTTTTCTTTTCAAATACAGGCTAGAAATTTAGAAAAAATGACAAGCTTAAAACTGAGGATACGTATTTTATGAGTTATAAATATATGTATACTATTAGTTGCAAGTAATTTCAAATGCTAGGAGAAGAAAACATTCTTAAATTACATTTTAATTAAAAAGTGGTTTTGTAGAATTGATATTATGGGCCAAAAGTAATTTGTCACACCATACAGACCCTTGCCAGAAGTGCAGGGATGACAGGCAGTAGATGTGAAGTGGCTGTGTATTGCTAAGAGGCATTGAGCAGAAAGGCATTGCAAAGATACTCGGACACTTTGAGAGGTGCATTATGAAAACTTAACTAGAACAGGATAAAATTCAGTAAGGTACATGAAAACATATAGTCCACCTGCTTATAAAGCTGTAAGAATACGTTTTCCTATGTTTCATTTGCTAAAGTTAGTTAGATGTGGTTTATGTCTTTTTGTAAATGACAGTAGTTTTTAATTAAATTTATTTACTACAGCGTCAGAAATGCAAGTTTTGTGCAAGCCCTGAAAATACTTGTGCTTCTACAAACAGGAAAAGTGGGTTTGTCAGTTAAGTTTTGGTGGTTCTATCTGGTGAAGAACTCCATGTTCAAGGGAAAACAGATTATGCCATAGCAGCTTTTGCTATTTAGTACCAAAGCCATAATATGTGTACCATGCATAAATATGTGCACCATGCATAATGGTGCATCTTCATGTAAGCATATATGTACTATCAAACTTTAAATGTGAAAAAAATTAAGATTTTAGAAGTGTAATTTCCTTTAAAAATGGAAACTAAGCTATAAATAGTCCATTTTAATAGATCAAAACGTGAGTTTAGTGCATTCTGATTCTAGCAATAAGCCTGCTCTGTGATTTGCCCCTGGGAGCAATCAAATTCATTGTACTCATGACATGTAAAAATATACAAGAAATAATACTTCTGGGGTTTCACATCCTTTCACAATGTAATCAGAAGACCCAGGAGTAGATGTCTGAGCAATGATAGGAGTACTGGGGACTCATATGTTTCCCAGGGAAATAATTTGTGACTTCCCACTCTTTACTGCCACACATCTTCAAAGCACAAAACCAGCTTGTGTTTTGAGCAGAACAATTATTTGCTTTACATCAAAGTTGTATGTAGTTCTTAATTCAAACTAGGTTTCAAAGGAATAATATTAATGCAGGTCTCTAATACACATGGGTGGTGATGTGGTTTCCAACCCTAGTACACTTTCTGTTGATAGATCTCAGTATACTTTAACATTAATAATTGAGCTGCTTGCCAGAAAGAAAATATGGCTTGCTGTTTTAGAATAAGGATCACTGCTAATTCTTGCTTATGCCTTCTACTTTTGCACAGAATTATAAAAAGCAGTCATCTCCACACTTCTGCTGTGTGATTGTAGTGTGATTATAATCTGTTCTATCTCCAGGTATTTCAGTTTCAAGCATCTGGGTGGTCTAGTCCTACACAACATTATTTTGTCCTTCAGGATCATACCTTTGTTGCTGCTTGCATTGTTCCTGTGGGCAAGAGTTAAAAAACCCCAAACATAACAGGCCTGTTAATTTATGCTTAATGGATTAAATGGCTTTCTGAGCAATTGTTTAACATCACACTTAAGATGCAACTGAAGTACTTGGAAAGATTAATTAAAAACAGAAATGGCATTACTTGCACAATAAAAACTGACATGTTCTGCATATTGTACTGTAAGAGCCTATCAATACAGAGAACCATTGAACATAGACTACATTCCATGATAATCCTGACTTTTTGATCCAAATATTAGACAATTTATTTCTTCCTCTGAAGAAGAGCTCACTGTTAACTAGTAAAAACTGTGGACACTACTATTACTACCTTCATGCTGATTGAATCATGCAGTAGCTCAAAGCCTTGTCTGTGATGTCAGGGTGTAACTGTGTGCAGGGTTTGCACCCTGGTGCTGTGACTGTCCTGTACTGCAACACTCTCAGTTCTGTTGGTGAACATGGCTGACACTGCAGATTGTTTGCAGGTAGCCAGCTGTGGACGTTTTGCTTTTGCAATTCATACTCAGTCTAAAAATTGTGTGAACTGAACCTCGTGTCTGTTCTCTGAAAAGGTAAAAATAACTTTGATTTTGTGATGTGTTCACACCAAACTGTCTGTCCAAGCCATGTTTGTACTTCTCAAGAAGCTGTGTGCCTTCGTAGGGAGAGAGGTGAGCGTAGTTCTTTTTCAGTATTTACCTCTATTATAACCCTCTTAGACTTAAAGTTTTTCAGTTTGGATTAGGTCCTGGTTAGGCTCAAGAACAAAAAATGGTTTTCTTTCATACCTCAGTTCCTTTTAGTCAGGAGTTGAGGTAGCAAATGTATTCAGCTTTCCAGGCTGCTGTTACACTGGTAACAGCAGCGATGATGGACAGACACTACTGCAGACAAAGAGCTTTGTCTTGCTGACTGTGTGGCTTAGATGAGCAAAGGCTCCTCTCAGAGCAGGGAAATTCACCCCTCAGCCCCAAACCTCCATCTCAGGTGGAATCCCAGACAGGAGTACCAACTGAACATCTCTTCTTAGTGCCTAACTCTTGTTACACAGTGCTGTTAACATTTCTATTTTAGATTTTTACTTTAAAACTCCGTGTTTTCTTTTTCTACTTACAGACCCTCAGTTCTTCAGCAAGTTGCATTTTTGCCAGGCTAAGAGAGGAGTTTTGGAAAGAAATAAAAATGAAGTGTCTAAAGAGTCCAGTTTAGACATAATGCTTTCTTCTTATCTCTTCAGTTGCCCTGAGACATCCCTGCCTGCCTTCAAACTGACTGACTTGTTCAGACTGCCAGACTTGCTGGAGTCAAATCCGAGGGGAATAGAATGAACTCCATTAACCCCAATGCATAGTCCAATTTTCCCATGTGTCAGACTCCTTAGTGGCTCTGTTTGTGTGGTTCAGAAAAACTTGGAGAATTAAAATGGTTTCAGGAGACCAGAGCCTGATGGAAGTTGTCGCTCCTTTGTTCTCCTTCAGCAGTGGACAGGGGGAATTTTCATGTTCTGCTGTTTGTTTGGGTTGATTTTTTTGTTAGTTTTCCTTCCTATTTTTTTTTTCCTGTTTTCTTCCACAATGGATTTTCTGTTGGGATGGCTGGTTGGTGCAGCTGAGGGCAGGAGAGCTGCTTCCATGCCTAGCTATATGAAATATATTTTAATTCATGAAGGAAGTCTGCTCTCAGGAATTAGAGGAAGGAAACACTTTTCCTGTTTCATATTAGCCCTAGAGACTCTAAAGGTACTTTTGTGATTAATCTAACCAAGCTGCAGTTTGTCAGTAGGAAGAGAAATGTGTGTGTTGCTAATGTCCAAATGCCTTTCTTCTTTAGAATTCAAACATGGTATAAAATCCTTGGTACAGGCATATTTTTTTCATGGGAAAAATGATACATTTTTCCTTCAGTCACATAGTTGGCCAGAGATCACAAATAGAAAATGAAAGCACTCAGTGAGAGGTATATTTCATGCTTTGCCCATCTCAGAAATTTTATAGTTCTTTTCTAAAAATAGACTTTATCTGGAACAGAAGTTGCGTTTTGAGACGGTCTAAAAGATGCTTCAGCTGAACAAGGCCACACAGTGCAAGGTATGTTTTGTGGCAAGGAAATTAATAGGGATTGTTTCTGTTTCTTGCTTTGGTTCTTTCTGTGGCCTTGGAAGTCTTTGTGGGAATATATTCAAGTGAAACTACATAAACAGTTCCCTTACTTTATCTACTGGGAGGTTCATTCTTTGGCAGAATACGTAAATAAACAGCATATGAAAACTTAAAGCAAAAACTGAAAAACATGTTAAAAAAACTGGATGCAAGAGCACTAACATGAAGACAGTGTATTACTCAATAGCTGTTTTGTTTTTTGTGGTTAGTCAGACTGTCCTTTTTCTGCACAACTGTGAAGATTGCTAAGCATGAAAGATCCCCTTTTGTATCCAGTCCAAGCCTCAGCCTGTGTGCTGTGTCAGCTTTCTCACTGGCTTAGGTACTGAGTAGCAGGAAAGAAGTGCTGGGACTTGTGACTGGTTCAATGACCAGGCGTTTCTGAAGTAATGGTTAAGGAATAAAAATGACCCCTAAATCATGTGATTTTGATCTAGATAATACATTCATGGGATTAAGGCAAAGTTTGGCATGGTTTTCAGCTTTGATTTATAAAAGAAAAAATATTTAAAAAATATTAATTTAAAAACCACCTGTGAGAAATTGAAAACTGCAAAATATTAAAGCAGACTCTCAGCTGTCCACAGTAATTTTATTTTCCCATGTGAGATCAGCATTCTCAGTAGTGTAAATAGCTGTGGATCACGCTTTTAGCTTTGATCTTTGGGATCAATCAGGCCTCAAAAGTGTCCGATTTCATGTGGTCATTTGATTCGGCCACTATTTTTATATGTTCTGATCTGTGATCATAAACTGGGATTGCTTCAGTTTCTCCAGAAGTGAAAGTGAAAACTCCATATACTGAAACATTACCAGTGTACTTGGAGGCATTACTCCTGTTTTGCATCTGGGTACCTCCAGCTGGAGGTGCAGGAAGAGGCTTTTGTCACACGGTGCAAGATGCCTCTTTCATTACACATATCCCTAATCTGTTACAGAAAAAAGGAACAATTAATTTCCTCATCTTTCTTTAAAGGCTTGAGATTTAAAAGCTTTTCAACAGTATGATACGTGAAAGAGTTTTCTCAGCAGAATCCTTAACTTTTCTAGTGGAGAAGCCTCAAATTGTGCGGTAATGTTGATGGCTTCCAAAATGATCCCAAGAAACAAGCTTTTAGTAAGTCTCTGGTACAGTGTCTTTTCAGAGAGGTTGTTTGTTTCTGTTGGTTTTGTTGTTCTGTTTGTGTTTTTTAGAAATAATTCATAAGTGCTCATGTTTCACAAATGCCCTGACTGCTGAAATATTTTCTAGAGACATCTTGTGCTAGTTTCCCTAAGGATGTAGGAAGTTAATACAAAAGTCTTAATCCTCTTGGTGGCAACTTCACATTTGGGTTAGTGGATGTGTGTTATCATTTCTTGGCATGAGCCCTCTGTTAGAATGGTTTGTATTTTCCACTGCGTTTACAGCTCTCAGCTCCTTGTTTAGGAACCACTGTGGCAGATAACCACTCGTGCTGAGTGAGTGCAGTAGATAACATGTATGTTATTTGGAGACAGTGCAGCCCGGGGACGTGACGTAATCTGGATCTTTCCTGACTCAAAACTGGCTCTAGATGTTACCACACCAAGATTAATTCCCTGTGCACAGAGATAGAAAGCCATATTTATAATGGAAAATGTGAAAAAGCATCTGTAAATAGGCACTGTTATTGCAAAGCTGTAAATTCTT
Organism: Chaetura pelagica; assembly: GCF_000747805.2. NCBI lineage: Eukaryota > Metazoa > Chordata > Aves > Apodiformes > Apodidae > Chaetura > Chaetura pelagica. The sequence goes on along the minus strand of NW_009952874.1, from coordinate 1,191,207 downwards.
TTAAGCCACGCAATCTTAGAATACAAAGATACAAAGTACAAATATAATTGCATAGCTGATTGCCTTGAATTGTTATTATGCACTAGAAGCATGAACTGAACGAGATACGTGTATGTTTGTTCAGCTGAGACTTTTGCTTAGCAAAAAAATCCTATCTGCCCACCTTTTCCATCTGATTGACCTTATGGGCTTCATTTGGGATCATTTGTAATCATGGAAATGGATGTATGCACAAGTAGCTGAATGGCTGTCCAAGTAACCTCTCTTTTTTTTTTTTTTTTTGTAGACCTAGGAGCTCAAGTCTTTGTGCAGATAAAGAAAGTAATTAAACTTAATAGACTGTTAGCAGATGCTTAATGTTTTGGAAGCTGTTCAACTTACGTGTTGAAAATCAGAAGCTCATAAAGAATGTGTGATGTCTGCCTCCCTGACATGTAATTTCTGCTTCCTCTTCTACTTCCATTTCCCAGTCTCTGGAGGGCTCTAGTCTTTGATTTTTGTAAACGTGTATGTAAGTGATTTCTAATTTATCTGAATTGTCCCAGTAAATTAAATAAGCGTATGTGCTGGAACTCATGGGGAAGGATTGGGTCTTTTAGTTTGTAGCTTTGGTGTTATTGAGGTTGTTCTGAGCAGGGGAAGACAGAGAGAGACTGAGAAAGATTTAGAACTTTTTTGGATTGGTAAAAATCAACACACTAAAACTACATCTAGTGCAGTAGGAAAAACTTAAAATGTCTGGCAAGGAGAATAGTTTCTCTGATTAGATTTAGCTAATTAGCAGTGTCCCTTGGTGTACTGCTGTGTGTCCTCTGCACGTACAGCTTTATGTGACTACAGTCAAGGCTTGATTTGGGGGGGATTATTTATTTACTATACTAAACTTCCACCATTGCAAGCTAAATTTGATTAGAATTGCTTTCTTTTTGTCCTTTTAAATAGTAGTATCTGCTATAGGGTTTTAGAAAATGAAAACAAGCCATTCATAAATGTACTGTGCATATCATCTGGTTCTGATTACCTACTTTATTTTATTTACTAAATACCAGTGGAACTTACTCAGCAAACAAATGAACTATCCAGAAACATGGTATTGATTAATGAGCTACATGTTTTGGACTTGCCTGCCATATAGCTCAGTGGGTTTTGGGAATGTTGGTGCATTTCAGGGAGTTCCATGATTTCTCTCATTGGCACACAGTTGGGAGTTGATGCTGCTTAAGCTACAGACAAGGCAAGATACTGAAAGGAAATAGATCCTTTGCTATGGAACAGGGGCTAGGCCGCTGTATTGTATTTATGGAGTGCTAAAGGATCCTTTCCCATCAATTGTTATTTCTGTAGAAGAAAGTCAGAAATAAGTGGCTCAAGTAGTATAGTAATATAAATTAATTGTAAGCATAAATTTAAGGTAAATAAAGAGAAGACAGTTTCCTAGGAACTTCTTTTGGGTAAGTTGTTCAGAAGAGTACATGAATTAAAAAAAAAAGCCCCCAAAGTCACATTTCCTGTTTTTAAGTGACCTATCATTTTTTGTGTGCAACAATGTACACTATTGAAGGAGCTTAGTGGAACAAGTTGTTAGTAAAATCTAAGTACTGGTATCTGGCCTCACAAGAATGACTTGATAAAGGACATGGTAAGAAGTTCTTGTCTTATTCCCCTCCTTGTTTCCAGTTACTGTTGTAATATATAATTAAATTAGTTAAATTCTAATACTCTACAAATATTTAAAGGATGCTATGAACTTCCTGAACTATTTTTAGTTTAGATCTATTTTATTAGATCATTCAATTCATGTTTGTTTAAATGCAAACACAGCTGTTTTATATGTTTGGTTTTTACTATTCTCACGACAGACTGATGAAGTGAGCAAGCAAAACACAGGGGCTTGACAGACCTTATTTCTTCAGACCTCAATCTCAAATGACAAATATTCTTGTTTTCCATATTGAGGGATGGGGAAACATTTTGGGTTTTGGTTGTTTTGTGTTTTTTTTTGTTTGGGTGTTGTTGTTTGTTGGTTTTTTTAGGTGTTTGATTTTGTTGTGTGTTGTGTTTTGGTTTTTTACTTCTGGTTTGTAGTAATAAATATGGATCCAAATGAGCTTCCAGTAATTGGTTTTAAGATGGACCTTGTCTCCATCCATATGACAGTAGAATGCACAGACAAATAAATCCAGTGTCCCATGGAATACGTATTTGGCTTTAAAGGCCCTAAAGAGAAAAAAACAGTTTTCAGTCCTTTTGACTCTCATCTCTGCCTGTGTCAGCAAGGCAGGGTCCCTGCAAGAGCAGCCCTGGCCTTTCCCTGGAATTGCACAGGCAATCATGCACAAACCCTTCTGCCTTGAGTGAGGTTCAGGCTGTGTTTAAGCAACAACCATACTCCCATGGCACAAGGTGAGCTTCATCTGGTCAGAGGAAGCAATGCTAACTTTTTTTTAAACAGTGGTTGGTTGTGCCTTTCCACTGCTCTGATCTGAAATATGCACAATGTAGCCCTGTTTTGTTATTGCTTTACAGAAAATAGCACCAGAGAGACCCACTTCTTCCCATCAGATCTCTCAATGCACCTTCATACAGGGCACTTCACCATTTCCTAATTGTCCAGGTTTTCAAACGATATCTAATAGTCTCATTTTCCTTTATTTACATATATATTTCCGTCATTTTATGCTATGTTTTCTTTGTGAACATGAAAAGCCTAACCTTTGTGGTAGTTTGAGCAAGTAGTAAATACAGGGTTAGCAAACTTGCACAAACGGTTGGTTCACATTTCTTTCTTCGCAGTGTGATCTCATTAATAAATAGTCAGATTGAATTTGGAAAATGAACATAAGATTAAAAAATGCTGCTCTGTGCCTCTCAGATTCTACTCAAGAAGTAATTAATGTTGACTGGATCAAATAAAAAGGCAGACTTTTCAATTTATCACTCTAAATTGAATGTTTGCTATGAAGTTCCTTATTCTTTTATTTTTTTGAGAAATAACAATACTTGAGGTCATTTCTGTGGAACCCTGCTGACTTCATTCTTAATAAATTCCATAGATCTGAGCCTACAGCTACTATGAAATATAAAAGAAAATGACAATTTAAGTGATTATTTCACATAATGTTAAGAAAATTAACCTAATCCTTATTGTTAAGTGGACAGATTTTTTTTTTCCTTTGGAGAAAAAAAAAATATAAATGTAACAAATGACTCATAAAAAGATTTAGTTTTATGAAGTCTGTCAAGCTTTATTTAGATCAAAGGCACGTTTGCATCAGTGTAATTGTGGTTTCTTAGTGATTCTTGAATCTTCTTTAAAAAGACATCTAAAATGACATCTATGAGTCAATTCTTTTTTCTTGTTCATGCGTATTTAGCACTTCAAATGGAGCACGGTGGCTTGTTCCACATTTCACAAGTGATATCCAGTATCAAGTAGCTACAGCACTTTTTGTTTGATCAGCAAGTACTTGTGAATGGAAAAGTGTGCATGCTCTGAAAACGACACAAGTTCAGTATTCCTGCCAGGGCTTTGCTTGTGCAAAAGCAAACCACACTTCAGTGATGAGTACCACAGACATGATGGGCAGATGTTGATTACATGTGGAAATTAAAACAGAAACAAAAATCAACAGTTCCCAGATGCTACCTGTATCTTCCTTTGGAGATCCTTTATTTCCCTGTAAAGCTCTTCCCTTTTTTTGAGGATCCATGTTTGTTTTAATTTTTATTCCTGCAATTATCAATTGGAGGAGAAGTTATTTCCTGCAGATTTACTGAAGTCTCATGAGTTTATTCTGTAAGAGTGCTCTTTAGCATCTGCTCTCTGGTTACTTTCATCTGGTTTGATCTCTGTCATTGTTTTAATTACCTTTTTAATAGTTTGCTCCAAGTTCAGACAGCCTAAAGCTTTACACCAATAGAAATTTTCCTTTTCAGCAAAGTAATTGTTGCCCACAGTCAATCTGAATCTGTTATGTAGTGTTGTTTTCTGTTGAATCATCTGCTGTGTTTGCACTTATGAAGTTTTTGAGTTGACTAGTTGAACACCTTTATACGAATCGGAATTACTGTATTAAAATGATTATAAGACTTTAGTAACCTTTCAAGTCCATTTGACGTGGATGCACGAAGCCTCCTTTCTGCACTTCCTAATTCTTCTTACTTAGAAACTATGATCTAAAGTGAATTTTAAATTTCTTTTTGTTTAATGTATGTAAAATTTCATAGGGCAGCAGGGACCTTATGTGGGACCCTCTTCCCAGAACATAAATGCACGATCATCCAGACCACTTTCCATTGCCTGGTACTGTAGGGGCCCAAGTGCATGAGGACAGGGGACAGGCACAGCAGCCACCTCTGCCTCTTGGCAGGATTGACTAATAGAGGGTTACACAAAAGGAGAGAACTGATTTCTAGAGTGGTTGCATTAGAAAAAAAATAAACTTCCTACAATTTCCCTCTGTGTGTCTCCCTCTCCTTCCAAATAACTTTTGAACCCTTTGGGCAGTTTTCAGGCTGTTGGAGGAGAGGTTACACTACAGAAAAGGAATTGAGGTGAGCAGTTGGTAAGAGGAGAGTCCCCATGAGCATCTCACTGAAGAGGAGTTGTCATCAGAGCTTTCATATGGAAGAGAGACATCAATGCCCCAGGTAGATGAAAAGCAGCCATTGGAGATGAACAAATGCCACAAAATAATAAAAAACTAGCAACACTGTGCTGTGCATATAACCTTCTTTTTTTTTTTTTTTCTTTTCCTAAAGCTTGTAGGCATGTTTCCTTTTTTTTTTCTTTTTTTTTGTTGTTGTTGTTGTTGTTGAATTGTCCTTTGCTCTTCCTTTTCTTGCTAAGTACTAGCTGATTACTCTTACCATCTGAGCAGGTACCTGTGACTCTCAGCAGATTCACTCTTGCTTGACTACCAAAGACAGAAGCATCTCATCTGCTTGAAATATATTTCTCTGAATGTAGGAATTCTGTATTCTACATCACACAGTTGTATGTAGTATTAAAATATGCTTGAGAACTTCTGAATATTTTTCTCTTGTAAATAGGCAGCTCTCTATTTTGAAATGTCCATATTTGAACTGGTAGCCATCTTTAAGATGAGATCTTCAGTATGGTTGTATTATAGATATTTAACTATATATAGTATATATCTTTGCAGCACTGCTGTCGGGTCTACAGGATTGTTTTGCCTCAACGATATAAATGGCTTAACTTATTATTGAGCTAAGAAGGGCAGCAGGAAACCTCCACTGTTTGTATATCTCAGTCCATCTTTAATTGTTTTGTTAGTAGTTCCACTTACAATGCATTATTCAAAGTCGAAATGGTTTTGGAACATGCTTTGCTGGTTAACTGGAAAGTTATTAGTTATTGCTTCCAGATGATTTGCACTCATGTGTGTGCTTTCAGGGTGGTTTTCTGGCTTCACCTAAACCAGTTGATTTAGAAGTGGTTTTTTATTTTGCAAGTGATGCGGGTTTTTCTTTACATGTGATCCTTGAGATCAGCTCTTGGATTTCCCATAGGAAAGGAAAGATAAACAGTCACCGTACCCTGAGTCTACTTGCAGAATCTGCAGCCCAAAAATAACATACTGTACAGACTGATGGATGGAGCGAAGACTGAAAATTTTCCTTTCCTAGCATATGTGATAGTTCTCAGAAATCCAGCTGTCATTTGCACTATGCCAAGCAAAAAAGGGCTCTTTTCAGTATGGGGTATTTCAGGGTTTAAATAGCCTCTTTGTATTAAGAGTATAAGCACTGTTTTTCACTTCTGTTTATACTTTTAGTGCCTTTCCTTCTATGATTTTGAAGTGATGTGGGAACTAGAGAAATCTGCAGCTTCTGTCTGTTCACATGAAAAATAAGGAGACTTAAGCACTGCATATGGGGACTTGCACTGCATTGGCTTTTCAATTTTCATCTCCAGATGGGTCACAGGGCATGGAGCAGAAGGTGACAAACCTGCTCTGATTCTTCTTCCAAGTCTGTTCTCAGATCTTTTAGTTGTCTTTCATACTGGGAAGTAATATTAAACATAATGAATCCTCAGCACTTCTGGCTACATTAAGCTTAATTTTCCAAGTGTGAACAAAAGAGTACTGTGAAAGATCTCTCCCCTTTCCTTCGTATTTCTTCCTTGGAAGAGCTAGAGCTGAATGGAAGAGAGGAGCAAGCCCTGGGGAAGCTCAAAGCACAGAGGAAACTGAACCTGAACAAAACCTTTCATTGCAGAAATGTTCGACTTTGTTGGTGAAAGTTGTGCATTGCCTTTGAGTAGCAAACTTTCCAAGAGTGCCAAGTTATCTTTTCTTTATTACTTGTGAAGTAGGTGGCTAAAAATGAAAGAGATGACATCTCAGATAATGACAGGGAGTTTGTTTGTTGGCTTGTTTTACTGGTGTGGGTAAAAAAATGAGAAATCCTTTGGTCACTAAAGGAAATAAAATAGCCGAGATACCTGAAGCTTTGATCATAGTCTCAAATCTAAAAATATAATAAACTAAGTAGCACTGCAAACAAACATAAGTTGAGGCATCAGTAGCTGAAACTGATAACCAGTTTTATGGCTGAGATAATTCAGATTCTGCACTATTTAAAAATAATGGAGTTAGCACTATAAGAAAGCAATTTTGAAGAATAGGTTAAAAAAATCTTGCTTTTCTGGGCAGTGCCTTCCATTTCAAAACCTATTCTTTTGTTCTTGTTGTCTTGGAGAAATGAGATGTGTTTATGGCTGCCGTGTCTGTTCTTAAAAGATAAGCCTAATTCTTAACAACACAGCTCTATCTGTGAAGGTTACCAGAGGACGAAGGTCGTGGCTCCAATAATGATACTTCATTGCATCTTAAAAACCCCATAATTCTTTAACTGATTTCATTTTAGAAGCTTAGAAAAGATTCCCCCCTTAGCAGTTTAGTGCCATGCTAGTATCAATCTGAAAGTTTTGTGGGTTTTTTGTTTTGTTTTTTTAACTGCAGGCTACTGCTTTATTTAGGTCATTAGTTTGGGAGAGGAGGAAGAGAGTGCAAGGGGAAACAAGGAGTTGCTGCACCAGACCCGAGGTGTCTCATGTGTCACATTCAACAAACCCTTCTCAGGAATGCTCTAGGTGTGGTTGTGGCTCTGTGAGCAAAGAGTGGGATTTTTCGGTGCGTAACATTAAAACCTCATCTCCTGAGCATACAAAAACCTCTTGAAGCAAAGTCCTTCCCTGTTCTCAGTAGAACTTGGTTGTAGTCCTGTGAACATCTTAAACTATTTGTGTTTTATCTGGTTTCACTGTAAACCAGATTTTTTTTCCCTCCAGCCTCGTTGCCCACAAAGGCCGTAACAGCTTGTGTTGGCACAGGTGATGCACAAGAGAGTATGAATGTTATCTGAAAGGTGGGAATGCTTCTTTCCATGGTGGCTGCTTATGTGTTTAGAGCATCTGGGAAACCTGCAGCCTCAGAAACTGCTGATACGCACATTCCTGGAGCCATGGGATAACTCTTCCTTACCAACCATATTATGTTACTTGGCTTAATTTAGCATGTTATTAACAATATTATGAATAAATTCTTTATAAGTAGCTTGGACTACATTAACTTTCAAACTAAACAGACCACTCAGGACACTGTTTCTAGCAGCATTTTAAATTTTAGTACTTTATCATGTTGGCTATATGCCTTTGTGACCCTGCACTGCAGAGTCAAAGGGTGCTTTGTCAATTATTTCGGAAGAGGCAAGATTTCATGCTGAGTTTCTGTGTAGTAACACAAATTTAATTCTTGATTTCTGCCATCTGATAGTGATACCTCCTTGTGAAGATCCTCTGTTATGACAAGTTTTCCCCTTTTCCGTGCTTAGTAAAGTAGTTAAAATCCTGAGCTGTTCAGAGTATTATTTAAGTGTATTTTGCAACTGTAGAGGTGAGTGACCCTGCTACCCTGGCTAAATTCCAGGGTACATAATTACATCTATTACTTAACTCCCTAAAGAAATGCTGTGTAGAGGCTGAAACTAATGCTTGTTCCATTTGATCTGAACTGGGGTGTCTGCAGAGAATGCTGCCCCCACCTGCAGCAGCTTTTGCTGCGTGAGGCTGCTCTGTTATATGAGATATAAATTGCTTCCTTTGCTTCTGCCATCACCAAAAAAGACTGCGGCAGATACTAAAGGTAATCAACAAGGGATACAAGACAAAAAAGAGAGAGAACAGGGTTTAGGAGGATCCAGAAACATTTATCAGTATTAAATGACCCTGACAAAATTTGCTGTTGAAATTATAATGAATTAGTCAGAACAGTATTTGAACTGTAAGCAATTAGCTCAGAGAAGGTCTGAAGGATAATTCTGATGCTTCTAAAGGCCTAGAAAAAAATTTAAAATTAAAGGTTAAAGGAGATAATTATTTTTTTAAAAAGGAAACATAGTAGCACCCTTTTTTTCACCTAAAGCTTATTATCAAACAAACATGGAAGAATAGAATAGAAATTATGCAGGAAAGAAAGATTGCTTTCAGTAGGAAAAACTGTGACCGTCAGAATTGGTAACATTTGAACAGATTATGTAGATTATAGAATGGCTTTTACCAGAGGTTTACAAAATTAGACAAATACCTGTCATGAGTAAGTACATGTTATCCTGCTTCAGGGCGGGAGGGTGGACCAGAAGGGCTGTAGAAGTCTCCCTGAGTTATGTTTCAAGTTGTTATTTTCCTCTGTCCTATTCTCTGCTGATTCTAATCCTAGCTGTTGCTGCATGCTTTAAAAGGCTCATTGCAGACTGGGATTTGGCAGATGGAGATATCTGAAAGAGGGTCCCCCAGAGTCAGGCAGCCAAGTGATTTTTAGGCAGAAATACACATGAAATAGAAAGATCCAGGTGATGCTAAGACATGCTACACAATTTGGAGGTCTTATTTTTTTTTTGCTGGTCTTGAACAACTGAAAAAATATAGCTTCCATGTTTAGTAATGCAAGACTTTAAGGTAGCTTTCCTGCCAAGTCTGCCCACTGAGGACCAAGGCATGGTTTGGAGCTGCTGTTTACTCAGAACCAGTCTGGAGCCACAAAATGCCAGTGCACAGCAGTGACTTTCAGGCCCTGTGGAACTATGCTTGACTGGAACCAGCAGGTTAAAATTCCTGGTCAGCTCTCCTGAGCAGTGTCAGAGGGAAGCAGCATCTCAGTCAAATCCCTCTGCCATGCTGTACTTCGTAAGGCCTTTCCTATCTACCTATTTTTTATAATGCCTTCAGCAGCTGCTGAAGTTTCAGGTCCTCCTGTTTATCTGCCATTTGTCTGAGTGGAAAATATAGGAAGTATGCCATTTCCCTTCTAGGCTCCTGCCTTCCTGGCATAGTATGTCCCTCAGCCTAAATAAAGCTGCAACTGCTTCTGTGAAAATTGCTGTCCTGTGGTGATGCACAAGGCACCCACAGCTATTGGACACTGACTTTTGCATGTTGCAGGGGTATTTTACTACCTGTTGTATTTATCCTGTAACTGAAATCACAACATTAAGTTCAGTTTCTCTCTCTATGGTTTTTAATGTCAAGAATAAAAAAATTGTTATAAAGAAGCCTATATATATATATATATATATATATAAAGGAGCAGAAGCCAAAAAGTCAAATTGAGCTTGTACTTACAGCATTGCAGTAACTATACAGAACATTCATTCATGGCCACTGAACTGCATCTAAGTTTTCTCTTGTTCATACCTGGTTATTTCCCAGTAAAGCACTTTACCTTCACAAGAACATATGAAGTTTAAAAAACCCGACACTAATGATTATTAAGATTTCCTTCTTACCTTTAAAGTCACAGCTAAGTGTCATTAACACAATAACTGCTTTGAGGCAGCCAGAATTTTTGAAACAATGTGTATATAGATTTCCTTACTCAAGTTGTATTTGTTTTTCTACAGAGCTGAAGTCTGACGTTAATTAAGAAATAAGGCAAAAACCTCAGTGTCTCTTTCCTAGCATCATGCATGTTTTGAGGGAGGCAAAAAAAATTATCTGTTTACTAATTTACTTTTCTGTACTTCCTATTTTTAAAAACCTCTGAGTTTTCAAAGCCTGTCATTTGTCAGCTACAGTCTTAACATATTTTCCCTGTTTGTTTTGTTGAAACCTTTTGTTTAGGGAAAAATCTGTTGAGTCCAAGGTTCGGAAAAGGCTGTATCAGTTCTAGATCTGTAGATAAGAGGAATGAAAATAAAAATTGCATAATATTTAGGGAGCTGTGATTTTTCTTTTCAGCTACATATACCAGAAGATTATCTAAGCAGCTGCTACAAAAAGTGAGAAAAATACAAAAGCAGAAAACTAGTTGTAGTTACGACAACATTGGTATGTTTTCCTTCTTCTCTTTTCCTAATTTTGAAATAGAAATTAAAAATGTATGAATTTTCAGGCAAACAGGTTTTGAAAAAAGTGTTGAAAATACATTATTTTCCTGTTGTACCAAGGCCTATAAGCAATAAACCAAAATGCCTTAAATACTAAAACCTTTCCTTACTATTTGATTAAAATTCATAATAACATTAGTCTTGTATAAGTTACCTTCTATGATACACGAAAATGTTGGCCTTCACAGTCATAAGTATGTAACTGTGTTGTCTGAGAAGCTGCAGAAGCCCTTTGCTGCCAAGTAATAAAATTAATCATAGCAAATTTAGTCTGAAATTATGTATTTTTCACATTTATGTCTGATTAGAAGGAAACTCAGAAAGTGTGTAATGCACTAGCATTGGGCAGTTCAGTCTAAGCTGCATGATACAAATTCTAAGTAAGGCTGCCTATGCAGAGCTGTTAACTGAAGTGATTCTGTTGCTCATGTTCGTATTTTGACATCCATATGATTGTGAATTTACAGAACAAAAAAGTATATTTTCCCATTTTTCTATAAAAATGAGTTTAAAATTTTTGCTTTCAATTAAGCCAGCCCTCAGGTCTATAGTAGACTTACTTGTAATAGTTCATTTCAGTGCAGTGGCTGTTTACAAGTGACTACTGTGTTCTGGAGTACATGGTCTTTGTCTCCATCTACTTTAAAATTAGAAACCTCTTGCTATTCAAGTGTAGAAGGGATGGGTTTTTTTGTAGTTGTTACTTCACTTACTGCATGTAGATAGGCATGTAAGACTCTACCTCTGGTAGCTTCTTGCTCATGACAGTTATACACAAAGATCACAGTCTTGCTAAGTGCACCATCCTTGTCTGTCATGAGGACAAGCTTGGTAGCTCAAAATTAGGTTGCCAAGGTTCAGGGAATAGCTGAATCTGTACACCGTACTCAAGGCAGCTTTTCCAATTCTTGGGGAGTAAGACCTTTGTGGACTGGGTCTGACTGACTTCAGCAGGGGTCAGTCTGCCTGTGAGCGGGACCAGTGCCTGTGGCTGTACCTCACTGCTGAACTTACAGGTGCAGCCAGTGCTGTGCCCCATCCCAGGTAATGTTGCATCATTCAGCTCCAGCTTTGTCTGTGACTGCAGAGGTAGGAGACAGCTGACTTGCCACTCTGTCAAGGGTCAGCACTGCTTACTGTCAACATCTGTATTAATGTTAAAATGTGAGAAGTAAACCTGCCAGCACAATCAGTCCTTGATGCCCAAGGAAGAAATTCCATGGTTACTATACATGGATGGAAATGTTTGCCTGTTGTAGGATACCCTCCCCAACAAGTGAAGTGTTGCTATAAATTGCCTGCTGATATATGGTGATAGAAAAGGAAAGGGAGGAAAGGCTCCTCCACTTTATTTGCAAGGCAGCAGTGAAGTAGGGAGAGCATGGTCTTTGCTGACAAGAGTTGAAGTATCATTCTATTTTTCAGCATTTTTAATCTAAGTATTTTTAGCAAAAGGTTGTTTCCTCAGAACTTTTAGTGACTTGTGGAATTTGTATCAGCTTTGCTTTATACTGCAGCACCACAGGGGCCTGTATTCACTTTCAGGCCTTCAAATTTACTACTTCAAACTAATGATACTCTGTGAGATGTATAGTTAAGAACTAGACATGACAGCTGATGTGTGACAGGCTGCCAGGCAGACAGACAACTCCTTTCACATGGTGCAGTTTTTGTGATATTTGGAAAGGTTTCATTATTCTCTGATAAATGCAACTACCCTCTAAGAATCTCCATTTGTCATCTGTCTCAACAGCTAAAGTGGAACTTGTGAGGAGACTTGTTATTTACCTGTATACAGCACTAGGAAGAACTATTGTGACTTCCCCTACTAGATCTTGAATTAAACAGTCTTAATAACTGAGTGTTTGCTGCTGTTGCTTTGCCATTAGCAGCCCAGCCTCAAGTGGGGGAGATTTTCAGCAGCTTAGTTGTCACTTTGCTAACTGATCAGAAGGTCAGAAAACGAAACTCAGTTTTGCTATTAGCCTTTTAAATACACTTGCAAGGGGAAACATAAACAACCCCACAGGTTAAACATTTTCTAAGGTCAAAGAAAATGAGTAATAAGCCAAGAGCAAAACCAGATGTCAAAAATGTTACCATCCCCACCCTAGTTGTCATTTCTTATGGAAATAAAGGCTGCTGAAATTTATGGCCAAAGTACGTCAAATATTTTTTTTAAGAACATTTAATCCACAAAACTTCATCTTATAGTATAAAACCCAAAATGTCTGTTTAGAAAGCTGATATCCAACTGTAGTCCATTTTTCTTATTTTTCGTAGCTCTCTTTCCTGGGATTTAGACAGTTTACAAGTCATCTCTCCTAATAATGCTAGAGGACTTGTATCTTCATGTTCCATTTCAGTAGCATCTCTTTCCTCATCTGAATCCTCCTCTGTGTTTTCACTTTCCATTTCTACTTCATCAGCAACTTCTTCAGCACTGCAATAGAAAGATAATTAGAAACAACCCAAATAATAAAATTAACGGGTACTTTCAGATAACTATCACTATAATAATGCAAATAACTAAGTAAACATTAGAATTTTTTTTCATTTAAAATCTTAGGCTACTGACAAATGGCTGTTCTCTTGCCATTTCAAATACAAGCCATTTTTCAAATAGCTGTCCTCTGTTTCAAGTAAATTAACAAACAAAATATTTTTCTTCCTCCAAATATAATACATCTCAGAATGGGCAGATTATGTAAAAAGTTAGAATCTTACACTCCTATGGTATTAGATACATTGGATGCATTGGTAGATGTGACATTATTCCCTTCCAAATCTGAAAAAGGTCACTTGATCTTAAAAATTGTTACAATACCTAGAGTGTTACTATAAAAGGGAAAAGGCTTTGGTAGGGACATAGGGAGGTTCTTAAAGTGACTGCTCCCTTCTGACTTCAAGAGCCCAATCCTGCAGCCCTTTGATGTAACTTTAAATGCACAGTCATACTAATTCCCAGTGTCAAAGTACAAGCTCTACATGTCCAAATATTTACACAGGTCACTGAACTCTCAGATTCTTCAGTACTGAAACTACATGCATGTGTCTGTATATTCCTTGTGTTAGATTTTTTGTTAGTGTTTTGCTGATGTGACAAAAAGACTATACAAGAATATAATGCACATGCAAAAACTACTCAAACTGGTGTTTTTTTCTAGGCCAGCCCTGGCAGTGTAAATAATCCTGTCACTGGTCTTCCCAAATACAGAATGACAGCTGATACAAATGACATTTTAATCTCTGGCTTGGCACAGTTTCATTAAACACTTGAAAGAAGAGATTGCACACAAAATGCAAACATTTAACTGGCTTCAGTGTTAAGTGACAAGGTATTAACCCTAATACAAGACTACAGTCACAACCCCTGTGCCAGCACTCATTTTTTATAGGCATACATCAGTCTTGGAGGAGCAAGCTCCAATATATTTTAAGTACCTCTCAAACTATTCCATTAAATTGGCATTGTAAGACAAGGTTAGCTAACTCTGTTCAGAGCATACACTTGCATTTTGTAGCTTATTTGGGAATGAAATTTGACTTCTAAACAAACTGTTCAGATTAAACCTAGGGACTAACTTCTGGGTGTACCTAGAAGCCAAAACCAAGAATTATGCAGGAAATCAACATAATAGGAAATAAAATTAAGAATCTGACATTTATAAAAAAATACCACTAAAAAACATTAAATCCTTGAAATGCAGTTAAATGAATGAAAAACATTTGAGTACCAAGGGCAACATTTTGCCTAGGAGCACATTATGCCAAACAGAAAAATAACAGAAACAAAACAGTCAACAGATTGAACAGCCAGTCAGTTTATCTCCCCAAACCTTATGTGTTTTAAAAAAACTTGCCACAATAAAGTGTTCAATTATCTTGTGTCAACAGAAGAATGAAGAGTGTTGGAAAACTACTTTTACACTTTAAACAAAGATGTATATAATTTAAAATAACTTGACTATGGAACATTAAAATTTTCTTACCTTTTGTCCTCTTTGCAGATGAGCAATGAATTAATAAATATAGGACAGAGGAAGGAAGCAGATGGCAAAACATGAGCTGGAGTGTGCAAAAGCTGAAAAGATAAACAGAAGCTTTATGAAAGCTTTTGTGTGTCACGATTCTCTTTGTACACTCACTGCAATTACTCCTACCTCTTTGACAGCAGGTGAATCTTGCTCGCTCTTACTATGAACAACTGGTTTTCCAAGGTCTGCATCCTCTTGTGATTGCTGATGTCTGTGCTTGCCCAACAGCAAGCTAAATGGTGTCACAGGAAGACTTTCTTCTACTGCCAGCTGGAAAAAGTTGAAAGTTTTAAGTAGAATTTGTGTCACAAATCTGAGTTCTTTCTCATTTTGAGTTACCCAAATTCAGAATCAACCTAGAACTCAACTAAGCCATATGGTTATTTGTACTAATACTCTGTCAGGCATCCTGAGGTAATAAAACTCTCTGGGATCTAGACCCCAGAACATCAGATTTTAGTTGATTAATGTACCAGTTAATTTCCAAATATGAAAGTTGATATTTGTGCAGAAAAATTCAGTATGGCTTTCAGACTCCACTTATGACTAAAAGATCATTTATACCCCCCACATCATCTGCTAAATGATTTAATTATGTAACTGGAAGCAAAACATGGCAAATTCCCTTCTGGCATTTTCCTAGATCAATACACCTTGGTCTGAGTACTGAATTATTCCTCCAGTCTCCAAAGGAACTAATTACTTATAACCACCTTCCCCTAGGATTTTGTATTAGAAAGTTAATAACTTCTACCTTGATCTGTTTTACCTGACCAACCAAATGAACCAAGTGCTACTGTTTTATTCAGTGGGCATTTTATTCGCTGGGCATGAAATACTTCTTCAACGTGAATTTAAATACATCAAATTTCCCAGACTACTTCTCCATATAAGTACTTGCTGGAATGTAACTTTGAAATTCCTTCTCACTGATAAGTCACAATCAACTGACAACTGTACACCCTCACCAGGAAGCATAGTTGAGGCCACATTCAAGGTTCCAAGTGTTAAAGAAACCCAGATAAGGAAAGAGCTTATGCAAACATTGTGTTTTTGCTGTGTTTGTGTAGCCTGGATACTTTTAGAAAAATATCTCTCTTGTTGTTGTTGTTCAGGGAAAATAAGAAAAGGAGGGAGTATCTTATTATTGTTTTTTTTTTTAAAAAAGGTTTTTACTAATAGCAATTCTGTTAAAAAAAGCAAATATAGATTACTGCCCCTTCATGCCTTTGACTCCATCTAAGGATCTGGTGTGCATTTTCATGACAGAAGGGAATCTGCATCTGGCCAACTGAACACCAATAGAATGTTGAACTGTTCTGTACAGGTCTGCCAGAGCTTCTGTAAGAGGTACCTGTTTGCTTGATGGTGTAAGCCTTTCTTCTAGAGACTTTGTGCTGAGTGTCATTAGCTCCTAGAACACAGAATGATGTAGCAGAGTTAGAGCAGGTGAACCTCCTTTCCATATTTCCAAACCTTGCCGGCAGAGCTTCCAACTGGCCCCAAAGCTTTTGTCAGTCAAGTGGGAGAGGCAAGCACGTCTCTTCCTCTTTAGTTTTTATAAAATAAAGGGAAGGGGAAGGGAAAGGACCTAAATGCTCTAGACAGGAGGTTTTAGGAAAACAAACCCCACCCACCCACAAATTACAGAAAAAACTGAGTATCATGTGAAACCCTTGGATAATCATCGATAATACAGCTTCTAGGTGGTTGTTGAAGTTAAACAGCATGGGCAATGTTCCCACATTATCTAGTTTCTTGTATGAATGAGGCAGCAGAAAACCAGAAAATAATCAACATTGAGCTTAAGCTGTTTTGGCAGTAGACAACTTTTTGTAATGAACAAAGCGTGGCTTATGAAATCACAAAATGAAACTCTTGCACTCAGCAGCAGAACACTTGAATTTGTGTCAATCCACATTCAGGAAAATACTTTTTCTCCAAGAACCATCTGCCAATCCCTATTTCTTACTTGTGTGTCTGTAAGAAAAAATAGTTGGGATCTTCTTAGCCAAAGGTATTTTTCTGAGCCAATCATTTCAGGTTCATCTCTTGGAACAAAGGCAGCGAGCTGGATCTTTTCTTTACAGAGGTTTCTCTGGATATAGATTGGCCATGGCTCATTTGGTTTAAACACAAACACTGCAAAAGCAAAAATGCCTTCTCTTGAAATCATGAAATTCTTAACTTTCTGGGTAGCTAGTCAAAGCCCTCTGTATCACAGCCAGTAATGGCTGGACAGAATTACCTTTAAGCACTAGTTTGCAGAAATTGTAATTGTATAGCCTTACTGCATAATAGAAGACACCTTTGACACTATTCCAACTGTGAGAACATACCTGGAAACTAACATCTCTGTGGAACAGTAGTTCTAGGAAGAGTAATCATCATTTATAGTCAAAGCTCTAAAACGCAGCTCTGCAGTTCAACCATGGGTTTGGATTTACAGAAGAGGGTCAAGAACATTCAAAACTCTCACCCAAAGAACATGGTTAGTTCTGTGCTATTTCCTGCACCCGAAAATAACTGAAGATGGGAAGCCAACAGGCTTTACTGCTGCTGCCAGACATGACTCAGCTTTCCACAGGTGCAGACTCAAGCCTGTCTTAGGATTTTCATGGGGCTGAATTCTAAGAAAACCTTTTCTATAATTTATGCTTCCACAGTTTAAAATTCCACTATTACTTGTCAAAGAAGGCTTTGTACTTACAGCTGGACTCCTTTGAGAGCCATGAGATAGCAGCAATATATTCTGAAAGGGGATCAGGTTGCAGAACTAGTATGTTGAGATGGGCACTCCATTCCACTGAAAACCAAATGCAACAGCAGCCAGGCATGAAAAGAAGGCATTCAGTTCTGTCCCACTACTTTGCCAAATAAAAGGTCAAATGGGAATGACACATAGGGCCTGAACCTCTGGAAGAGGCAAGCAATTCCACTTACTTGCAGATGAATAAAAATACACAAATATTATGAATTCCTACACAAATGTAGGAAATATAAGCTGTTATTATGTCATCAATCATATAACTTAGAATTTAGCACACACATGCACGCAAAGTACATGCACACTTTACAAGGATACTATCTTGACTGAGGTATGAAAACCATTATATTTCCACATGAAATTTTGTAGAGGGTCAATCTGCAATCAAACTCAAATTACTTTAAGGTTTCATAGTTAAGTGTTAAATGTTACCACTCTAGCATACATTTAAGCTGATCTTACATGCACAACTGAGCAGGTTCCAGCAACACAGAAAGCCATTATCAGTGGCACCAATAAGGTACTTGGAACATGTTAGTTTCCCAAAGCAGATGTTCCTACAGAAGTAAAAAGTCAAAACAAGTTAGTGACCTTCAGATTTCATCTTTATTTTATGATTCACATGTCACAAAAACATTGTTAAGATTTAGTTCTGATATTTAAATCAGGACAAGTTTACTTTTTGCTTTCACCTCTAGTGGCATGAAAGTTCACACACAACAACCACATAGGTCTGGGGGAATATAAAAGCATGCATCAGTCTATATGGATTATGTGCTCCTACAACATTCTGATTTCAAGGAGTGACTATAAGGTTTTAAGTTCCAAATCCATCAGTGCTACTGAAGTGTTCACATTGGGACTAGAAACTAAATTCCGTATTTAAAGACTTCCTAGTCTAAGCATTAGAGAGTACTTGAAAAAAGTTTTAGGCTGCTCCAATTGAAGAAAGCATGTGATTTGTTTTCACTTATTTTATCATTCTCTTCTCTGACAATAATTGAATAGCCTTTTGATTTCTAATGCTACTAGCTCAAAAAAGCTTTGAAGTTATGCAATTAATACAGTCATTTAGTATGGTCCTAGAGTAATTTATTTCTTCTCAATATAACATATAGTAAAGGCTAGAAAAGGAGTAGCTGGCCTGGGAAAATCTTGGTCCTGTACTAGGCGGTCAAGAGAAGCTTTCTGTATAGACACAGTAAAGCTGTGGCTTACATGCCTCCCATGACTTTCCTGCAGACCAGTTTTACTCATGTTTCTCAATTTCTAATCTTAGAGGATCAGTATAAACAAAACTGACCTGATAAAACAAAAGAAAAGTTTGCAAACATACACAGAAGAACACTGAAGTGAGAAATCTCTTTCTCTGATTCTTTATGTCAGAGTCTTTAAAACACTGTGACCACAATGCTTTGCTTTCCATTTTAGGTCTTTCCTGGAAGCAGGTATATGAACTACCTCTGACATTACTGCAGTAATGACTTTGAGAAGCAAGATTCAGAAGCAGTCAGAAAAACCTCAACACTGAACATGAATGCTACAGTAAGTTTGTATCATCTTCCTGTTTCAGCAATTGTTTAGATACAGATCTGACACAGAGATTAAGTACATGAACCAGTGAGGTCACCTATTGCACTATTTTTTCAAGATTATAATAAGAAAAATGTTATTTTACCTCGATCGGAAGCTGCTGTATGTCTGCATGGTCCAGGAAGCTCAATATTAAGCCTGTTCTATTCTTTGAGTATCTACTTTTATCTGTACCATTGACCTACACCATTCCTCGTTATCCTTACATGACAGAACAATATCTAGACCTTCAGGATGTCTTTATTGTGACAGCACACAATGGAGCATGCTGGGATAGTCTGCCAGGCAAACATGGATTTTTCAACAGACATTAGAAAGGAGACATGTATTTTATAATACAGATCATAAGGTCAACATATCTTATTGGTTTATTGATATAATTTCTATTTGTATGCATGCATACATTAAGAAAGCACAAACTTCTTATATCTGTGTTTCTTCAGTACTTTGATTCATCTCTAGATTAATGAGGGGAAAAGAGAAAGGCTATTAACACACTACCCTGTGCCCAGTGGTACATATCTGAGTATGGCAGGTACAGGAGCCATATGCAACTAAGATGATGAAACTAAAAGCTTCATCATACTATTTTTAACAGTAAGTTACCAACCACCTAAAAGCCCTTTCAGAGTCTTCTCTATATATGAACTTAAGACTGTTAAATGTTTACATGAATATATACAAGGTCTTGGACTACTGTGAACTGATCCTCTTTCCAAAAGTTCAAGTAAGATGTAAAAAGCCAGGTGAAAAACATACCTTATTTTTCCAGGTGGATAGGAAAATGTACACTTAAGATCCCAAGTAACTGAATCCCATACAGTGACAGTTTCTTCAAAGCTAACAGCAAGCAAAGAGCCATCTTCTGAGAAACAGCAGTTTGTAGCTTGGTAGTTGTGGTAGCTGCCTACAAAGTCACAGCTCCAGCTCACACTTTGTTGTGCTGCATTGAATAAACAAGCTAGTTAATTCAAGTCTATACATGAAGAAAGAATTCAAGTATTATAGATGCAAAATAGGCTAAGGATAGTTCTAGTACCAAAGGGTTACATTTTTTAAGAGTACAGAGAATCTGTCCTGTTCTAGTACAAGAAACATCTGGTAGGTTTTCCATTGCTCCTCAATTTTGCATTTGAATAGTGAATCCCGAGATTGGCATGATACAATATTAATGTTTAGTTTGCCAACTATATTAACTGTGCTCTCATAGGCAGATGTTAGATAAAAGAAAAAAAGATATTGAAGTAGATTCAATATTTGATGTTCTAAAACATACCTGTAAAACTTCAGTAAGCACATGAATTGAAATTTGAATGCAGGTTGCCTTTGAGTCCAGCAAAACTCACAGTCCATTTGCATAGCTTGAGAATCACCAAGTGACCCATCAGCATGCCTCCTTGTGTTGCTTAACCTGCCAGTGCACTCAGCTGGGACACTTTTTCCCATTGTTGATAATGACCATAAAATAAACAGAAGCAAAGTGATGTACTTACCACGTAACATACACTTCCCAGAATAACTAAATGCATACAGTATGCTTTTGAAACATGAGTAGGGTGAGGAAAGAAACGGAAATAACCCTAAGCTAAGTTACCCTTTATATAATGGCTACGGGTTGATGATTAAAAGAACTGCCTGTAAAAACAGCCAAAACTAATGCATTAATTTCAACTGCATGGCACCATCTAGAGGCACAGTGAGAGAGCTGCAGCAAGGTGAATCGTTCTGCCTGAGTATTCCTACCCCTGCTGGGCAAATACATCACAGAAGTCAGCACTAATTTGTACCTTTACACATGCTGTGAAACAGAACTCTATATTCACTTGAAAAGCAAGCAAAAACCCAAAAAACCCTGATGAGGTCTAAAACTAACTTGTACTCAAGATCAAAATATCTGCTCATTAAGTTCAGATAAAATCTAAGCTTAGGATCATTTAGAATCAAAAAAGAAAAAACCTCTTTCAGATACCATTGAGGGAGTTGCTACAAAGTTAATATAAGCATAAATCCTAGTAAATTATTGCAAGGCTTTTGTTTTTCTTCTCAAAAGCAGCCACTGTTGAGGAGCAAACAGCATGGAAACAGAAAGTCAATTAGGCAAAATAAGTTTGCCAGATGTAAACCTCAGTAGTCCAAAAGTACTTTTGAACATATTCACACCTGACTATGCCCATGAAAACACGAACATGTTACAAAACTGCAAGCAGTTCAGCAAGACCACTACCACATCTGTTTGGGAGCATGAATGTCAAATGAATGGATGTTAACAAAATGAACTCTAAAGTAATGGAACTGCAGAATGGCAAAGTGCTGCACCACTTCTACACCAAGTCAACTAAAAGAGAGTAAGACATTTCTGCATCCTGCTCCCTGGAGCAAAAGTCTCAAATAAAAAGACTACCCAGCATGGCAAAACCACTACCACAAATGATCTTTTAAACAAATCAACACAGGCTGCCATTCCCTTCTGCAGCAGGCTTGGCAAGGTCTTTAACCTTTCAGGAACATCCATCTCAATCCGTAATTCTGCAAACCCACCAGTTCACAATACTCCTTGCAACAGCAGGA
>NW_009952874.1:1162547-1169813 GCF_000747805.2 Chaetura pelagica | reverse complement strand
TGAAAAGGTGAGGTTAGGGTCAGAATTTCTGCAGCATGTTACAAGGTAGCAAGTAAGAGTTAAGTTACATTTTGATCACACTTACCCTCAGGATCAGTGTCTTCTACCATCACCCAGACTTTAAACACACAGTCTCTGCCAGCTGTTACCAATATCAGAGAGTCATCTTCCAATTCATCCGTGTCACGAAAGCACATGTCTGTTATGTGGTCATCATGGGGCATATTTATTCTAGTATTCAGCTTAAAGCTATAGGAAAATAAAACAGAAGATTGTAATTTTACTTAATTTTTAACTTGAGAAAGATTTCAACCTAATGTGATTCTGGAAGGGGCAAAGAGAAGTGGAAAGAATTCTAATTACACAGCTAAATGGTATCACATTTACAGATCAGATTTCCCTGATCACTTCCATACAGGAAGAGAGATTGAAGCCCAGCACTGAGAGAGGACTATCATTAAGCAAGCATCACCTAAATTTTCAGCCTGAGCTCTGGCTTGTCTTTTTCAGTGTTTAGACAAGCAGTCACATAGCTACTACACAGATCAGCTTTGTTTTGTGTTTCTTATTTAAATACTTTATAGTCAAAATACAGTTTGTTTTTTTTTTTGTAAATAAGAACATCAAGGAAAGTGCATGAACCAGATGCATATGTTAGCTAAAGAAAAAAAATCAACAATAAAGTAATAATGTTCTGTACCTTAGAAGGACTAATTAATGAATGATGGATTAGACAGAGGTGGAAAAACTAAACAAACTATAGAACCATTCTGTCAAGTCCATGATTTTTAATACCAAGTGAATATTTGAATTTAAGTCACATGGTTTAGATAGCCTGATTAATACAAATAAATTAGATTCTGAGCAATTATTTCCAGCCTTTACAACTCTATGCATTGTTTCAGATGTGTGTAGCATGCACAGTAAACTCTCCCTAGTGTCTTCCCAATAATTTTATTAGTTGATCTGGAAAAATGCTGCCTTTGCAAGACAAAACCTGTGTAGGTATTTATGGGATACTTCAGCGTTTGACATCTTGAAGGCCAGCTCCATTATCATTACCTTTGTGTTTCTTCATCATAGAACCACAGCTTCAACTGTAACTCGGGGTCAGTTACTTCTTCTCTCTCTTCTACTGTTGCTAACCACTGACCTTGGGCACTAAATGCAACTTTTACCAAGTCAGCTTGGTTTAAACCTGCCTGATGAATGTATTGTCGTTGCACAATATCCAACTGCAAAACAACAAGGTGAAAAATTAAATTCCAAAATTCAATTTAGTGATATCATTCATGACCAGGGAGAAAGGATGTTCTGAAAGCACCAGTTAGAACTGACTGGGCTGTGGGATAAAAATAAACACATGGGGAAAGCATAAATAGAGTATGTACATTCCACAATAATGTTAAGTGTAGGAAAGAAGAAAAAAAACAAACTATGCATTTTAGATGGATTTTACCTAAACATTTTTTGACATTTAACAGGAACAGCACAGTGGTTTATTCAACTGCATTGAGCTATGCTGAACAAGTAAAAGAAGTTTGTAATAAAGTTGAAAACACCTCAGTTTAGAACCCAGCCTTGCAGAATAGCTGCTGCTTTTTTTCTTGTTTTCCATAAAAAGTCTTCAAATACATTCTGATGTATAATTTACTTGACTGAGTATGTTTAAAGTTTTAGTACAAGCCCATCCAACTTACACTGAAGAGCTGTTGGTCACTTTGAAGACAATAGAACTGCAAGTGGCCAGGCTCTCCGTTCAGGACCAAAGCTTTGGTTCTAGGATCAACCACTAGACCAGTCTTGATATCCCTACCTGGAAATAAAAATCAGATGACAGATGACTTAATGTGGGAAATGACATGTTCTGCCCTCTAAGTAGAAGAAAAATTTTATTGCACTTACTTTTTATTAGCCCTTGAATACTTTTGGAAAATCTTAGGTTGCTGTTGATTATTGTAATTCCTGAAAGAAAAGCAGATAAAGTCTTGCAAAAGGTTTCTGCAAGGTAACCACATCTCATGGTGGGGACTGGGCCTTAACCAACTGTACCTAATGTTATAAATGTATCTTTTCTCAATTTCTGACACCCCTACATCAAGGGGTAACTTGTAACTTGGAAAGCCAAGTTACAGCAGTTGCCATGCAAATTCAAAGAACTAATGAGAGCAAAAGATCACTCCAAGCACCTGTTCTTTCAGATCAGTATTGAACTTGGGTACTACCTAGTTGATTCATCTGAAATTAACAAAACAAAGCTCATAGAGATTTGCACTCCATTTGGCATGAAGCAATACTTAAAATATGTTTTGTCTCACTGTTGTCTGCATGCAGGGTGCAACAGAGGGCGCCATCAGGTGACATGGAGATGTACTCGATGGGAGATCCCAGACGAGGAAGGAAATCCTTCTGGCAATCTGATTCATTGTGCCACAGAACTAGAACAGATTCAACTCCACCACTCAGCAAGCTGGTTCCTTTTCCAGAAATAAAAATGCAGTTGCAGGTTTTGGTTAAAAATTATCATCGACATACATGTTTGCAATGACAAACTATTCACACACAAAACCTTTCTTAAAATGCCACAAAGCAATTATTCCTCATACCTAGCCTGGGCAATACACTTATTTCTCATTATCCCATCTTAAATTACTAGAGAAACTTGGATCAAATAGCAAGAATTTGTGCCTTCAGTCAAATGTAAACAATGCTTTGGGAGTAGTAGACCCCATTACTTTCTTAATCAGCCAAATATTTGTGTTAGAATATAGCTGAATTGTTCTCCTTTTATCAGAAGTACTTTGCAATAAGAAATATCCTAAGGATACTTCCTTAGCGTAGTTCCGATCACACAGCTCAGATAAAAGTTAACTGTACATTTGGACTGCATCTGAGCTTGGAGAAGACTGGCTTGTTTCATCTGGCTGCAAATAAGGCTACAGCAAGAACTCATCATTGTTACTGATGAAATGCTGGGGGAAGACAAAGAGGTAAGAGGGGGAGTTAGATTTTACATCCTACCATGGAAGGCAGATATTTGACATTATGAATGCCAATCAAAATATATTAAAAGATAGCAATTGCTTCCATTTTTATTTCAGATCCTTCCTGGACATACTGAAAATTCTGTAAATTAATATGTTATTAAGTGGACAAACTTCTGTTGATTTTTTTCCCTCCCTGCTGCAACTCTTCAACTTGTTATTGTTTTGGGTTGTGTTTTGTTTTACTCACCCTCCATAGAAAAAGCCAGATCCATGACAGTATCATGATGCCAGTGCAGTGTGGAAAATGTGTACTCTTTCTTGTGGTAGAAATTCCTCCTATGTGGGGAGAAGCAGGATAGTTCTTTAAGCACATGAGCAGAGCAAAGGAAAGGAAAGACCCAACTGAATCAAGTGTACCACGCTCTCCTCTGACTTCTAGACTACAGTTCCTTTTATGCTTCTGTGATGCAAGGGGAAGGCAGGATGCATGCTGGCTGGTTCTGGGGTGCCCTCCTGCTGCACACTGCACATCTTTGACACTGAGCAAGTCAGTGCTGCAAAACAGCCTGGCAAGCATGTTATTCTTAACCATGCCATTCCACTCGTGTGCTCTACTTGCCCATAAGGAGTAATTTCATGCCCCTGCATTACCTTTTTCAAACACAGGTTAGGTTTGTGGAGCACAGCTGAACAGGAATATTTTCCCATTTGACACTGAAGTTGTACCCTGAGGTCAGGGTCAGTGCTGCAGGTTCACAGGACTTGCACTTCTTTTGCCCATTATGACTTCTACAACAGCAGGGCTCAGTACCAACGAGACTGCTTTGCTTAGGGTTCCCTCAACTCCTACCTACCAGACACGGATCTTCCCATCAGCATGGCCAGTTGCAATGCAGTCCTCCGTAGGGTGGCATGCTATGCAACTGAAGTGGTTGTTTCCACCTTTTGTCTTCACTGCTCCTACAGAAAACCTTCAGGAGTTAAGAAAGTAACTTTAATTATATAAGCTGGTTTTTGTTGGTTGTTTGTTTTTTTTTTTTAAAACAAAGCTGCAAAAGGATCAACTAATGCCCATAAGGATAATTCTGACTATCAGAAGTGAACATCTACAAGTTGCTACAGTTCCAAAAAATAGTGACAGACTTCTGTTTCTCTTTTGTTTCATTAGTTCCTTGCCTTCAATCAAGCTGAAATATTTTTTCCTTCTCTCTCTTCTTCTGCTCTCCTTCTTCCCCCTGCCCCTGTTTTGATGTCACTTGTTTCAGTCCAACATCAGCCTAAGCATTTACTTGAAAGAAACATTCCTGAGCTGAAAAGCTAAGCTCCCAGAGCCACGGCAGCACCTCACTCTCTGCCTCTATGAGAAGCTGCTTATATACTGACTACATCCCCTCCAGCATAAAACCAAATGGTTGTTGACAAATATAAAAGAATGTATGCACATATCCCCAGTTAACAAACATTTATGATGTATCAGACTGAATCAACATTTGGCATTTTCATTCTTACCTGTTTAGCTGTTTCTGTTTAAAAAAATAAACTTGGAGATTAGCCTCTTTCACTGATGCCACATATTCACCCTGTAACAATTTAGGACATATAGATTATGTTCTTGCACATGAAAGAAAAAAAGTTCCCCTACAAAGTACCTGAAACTGGAGGTAACATGTAATGGAAAAATAGTTACTTAACATCAGCTGATAAGTTGTTTTTGGTTTTTAGTTGGGTTTGTTTTGTTTTTTAAGCCTTACAAACAGATTAATTTCAGTTTTGTTTCAGTGCTGCTGTAATTATATAAAGAAAACCCCAACCAACCAACACTCAAGAGAAGAAAAAGCTCTGAAAGGTGAACATACTTCTCTTCCAAATGCGATACACTTTGGTGACGCATCCACACCATCCAAAATCACTGACACTTCCTTGGCTTCCAAATCTTGTCCTGCTGCTTTTGTCAGCTTAACTGAGACCAGCTGGAATGTATCTGGCCAGAGAAAAATCTGTTATCCAAAGACTTTAATGAACAAGTTGATGTACACCCCTTACAAGGGGGATTTACCCTCCAAAAAGTTTAGTAAGTTAGAAAAGTCTGTGATACCTTTCAATAAAGAATTGTTTTGATTCCAACACTGGTATTGAAGAATGAGGACTAGATAGTGGATACCAGTGCAACTGTAAGCAGAAACCAAGCAAGGCTGACTAATACCTGCTCCTGCTCTGAACA
The DNA here is from genome assembly GCF_000747805.2 of Chaetura pelagica. NCBI lineage: Eukaryota > Metazoa > Chordata > Aves > Apodiformes > Apodidae > Chaetura > Chaetura pelagica. The sequence continues at coordinate 1,164,605 of NW_009952874.1, read as the reverse complement.
GACATTTGTAGCAATATAGTAAAAGATAAAGCTGTATTTATTTGAGACAAAATTATAGGAAAAAATCTCCAGGCATGCTGGTAAATAGGACAGGTCTGTATGTCAATACTGCTTAAGGCAGAAGAGTAGTCTCAAATACTGCAGCATACCTTCCTATATCATGGTCAGCACTGCTTACAGATTTGCTGCATCTACAACATCAGGTCCAGGCAGTACAACCTTCAGAGGTGAAGATAAACACCCTTACGGACAGACAGAATGAGAGCAGGGAGAAGGTGCAGAAGGCACAACTGCAGGCATCTGCCACAAGATTTAAGAAATATTTTCAAAGGTAACATATTAAAGCACACAACAGCAGCTCAGACACAGCATGAGGGAGCTGACAAGAACGATGCCAGCCACCATCCTGTACCTCTTTCCCCGCTCTTTGGGGTTACAACAAACACTGAGTCCTCGAAGTGCGCAAGCGCGTACAGAGCCAGGAGGCTGGAGCCCACGGTGAAAGTCTGCAGGGGAAAGAGAAGGAGGTCAGCAGTTAGCACCCTTCTGCTGCCTGAGGCTTCCAACAACCACTACTGCTAAGGTTCTGCACTTAGGAACACACATGATTAAAAAAAAATAAAAATAAAAAAAAACACCTACGATGCATGAATTACAATTCTCAGTTCTAAGACAAACAGAATTCCAAGGCTAATGAAAATGTTAAAACAGGACTAATAAAATATAAGGCATCAGATTTAATGAAAAACCTGAAGGTACCTCACCCCAGAAGGGAAACACAAAGCAGAAGGCCCACCCATTGCAAAGTGCCTCAATTCAGCAAAAAACAGGAGCAACAGGACAGTTTGCAGCCACATTTTCAAGCCACTGTGTCAATCCTATTGGTATATCACAAACTGCAGCAGCTCCCCAGGGGCTACCCTGGAGTCTGAACTGCAGCAAGTAGCAAAGTTAGTGTGATACATGAAAGATTCTGCATCCCCAGTGACACACACATCAGCTGCCACATCCTGTTACTGCCATAAAGAGATGGCTTTCCAGCTCTCTGAATGGCAGGACAACACATCTCAGACTGACTTGTGCCCATTGGTAGTAACAGCTGCAGAAACCCTTGTTCTGCCTTCACTGTGTCAAGAACAACAGGAATAACTCAACATACTTTAATAGGAATCCCATCCATGAAGTCCCACAGCTTAATACTGCCATCAAGAGAGGAAGAATAGAGCTAAGGGAAAAAAAACAAAAACAAATCAGACATTTAAGTAATATATCAAACCAGCTTTTACAGCTTAAAAGTTGAAGGACTGATCCATGGAACTGCAATTCCAAATGGCTGAATCATCAAAAATACAAGGCACAGACCAGCTCTGTGCTGCCTTCAAAGAAAGTGCAATGGAAATTCAACACTATTATTCAGTTTGAAATACACGGTTTTATGAAATGTGAAGAAAACCAACCAGATATTTGCATTTAAACACCTGAGACAGAATATGCACAAACATCAATCATGTGAACATCTATTACCATTCACATGGTACATGTGCAGAGGCAGTGCACCCTGCCAAATAATTCCTGTTCATATACAGACAAAGACAACAAAACCCTCAGGGAAATGGAGAAGCAGGAGCCACAGGGAGCAGGGAAGGCCAGTGACAGACACGGGGACACTGTCAGACCTGCACCTCCATCAGCAGATAGACAGAGAAACACCAGGCACAGCAAATACTGCTGATGTTCTCACATGCTTCTTTTCCCCCTTTAAGAAGAACAAGAAAGGAATTGTTGCTACTGTTTCTATTTTGCTGTTATTCCATTCAGTAAGTGTAACCCACGTGATGTTTCCTTTTTCTTTTTGAATGACATTTACCCTTCCAGGCGGATTAAGGAGAAGCATCAGCTCGGAGAACTATAAAGGCATCACAGATCGGTTCAGTTTGGAAGGGACCTTAAAGACCACGTAGTTCCAAGCCCCCTGGACGGGCAGGGACAAGACACCACCTTATCTTCCAGCTGGTTCTGTTACCCCCGCAGCCCCCGGGCCCGCAGCCGCCCCCCCAG
>NW_009952874.1:1161522-1161894 GCF_000747805.2 Chaetura pelagica | reverse complement strand
CCACTGGAAGTTCCCCCGGCCCCGTTTGCCCGCTGGAGTGATGGAGGGGGATTCAGAAGGAGGTACTGAGGGACGGGCGGGCTGTCCCCTGTTCGCTCTGGGCCCCGTGCTTAGGACTGGGAATTCTGAGGGGAAAGATGCGTAACTCCCGCCTTTAAGTAGGCGGAAAGGCTGAGCAGAAGAAATCGCAAGGTGTGCTTTGTTAAAACCCCAGTTATTCACTGGCCTGGATGGATGTCACGATCCGTGACCTATTATATCCCCTTATTGGAGTGTATTAACTTATCAGGATTTGCTGAGAGATCCACACGTGGGTATCGCCTCACACAGAGGATACAGGAACTTATGTCCCGACTTTTTTGAGTGAATAAC
>NW_009952874.1:1101415-1161135 GCF_000747805.2 Chaetura pelagica | reverse complement strand
CGGTTTCAGTGGGGCGGCGGGCAGCTCCGGGACTTTGGGACCGTGGCTTTGGCAGCGGCGGCTGCGGCGAGCAGGCGGGCAGCGGCAGCGGAGCGGCTCTGCAGCGGGCGGCTCCCAGCAGGAACGGCAGGCACGGCAGGAAAATGGCGGCAGCAGGCAGTGTGTGTAGACGACCGCTTCGAACGCGAGGAGAGAGCGAGAGAGAGAGGGGCGTGCCGCGCTGCCTCTCTCATGGGGTTCTTCGGCGCCAGTTTTGCATTTCCGGGCTTTTCAGCCAATCAGACGGGACCTAGTCCTGCCCCTGCTTCCGGCCGCGGCTCCTCCCCTGCAGCAGCTGCCCCCCCCCCATACACACACAGAGGGGGTTTCCTGCCGCGTGGAGACACCGTTTTAAGTCAGTTTTGTCGGCTGACTCAAAGGACATTTCATGTTCGTGTAAGGAAATACCTGGTCCTTCACAATGGATTGTGAGTTTGCTGAGCTACTGAGGACATAACAATCCCGTGTCTGAAGGAAAACGTGTCAGAAGCGACCTGAGTGTCTGGAATAAGAGATGATTTATGGTGTCTGGGTCCTTCTGCTTTAGTACAGCGGTAAAAATTCTTGCACAGCTGTGTATTCTTGGCTGCTGTTTACACTACTGAAGCTATCTCCAATATGCTTGTAATTGATTTTTAAACATCCTCACTTAAAACCACAATAGCAGTAACAGGTGCCTTCCGGAGGGCTAGTTGTGATCATCCTGCTGTAGGCCAAGTCATGTGCTCTTCGTAATTGCTGATGTAATTTTAGTTTGAAGGTTGAGTGAGGATCATGCAGGGAGACCAGTGCACATATTGGGAGTATTGAGGTTATTAGGGAACTGGGTATGGGTGTGAGATAGCAAACTGCATCCAGAAACTTGGCTCCTAATCTCAAATGCTTTCACTGTTAATCAGCACATGCTTTCTGGAGCTGAGCGTGGAATTTACAGGGTCTGTGTGATTACAGTTGTTGGGTTTAACAGCTTGTCATTCTCATTCTGCAGTATTTTAGAAAGTGAGGGCAGATGCACTCTAATGTTCTTCCTGTGTGAGACAGACCAAGTTCTGAGCCACAGCAACTGAGTGAAGCCAGAGTTGCATTATGGCGAAAAAGTAAGATCTCTAGGAAAAGATAGTTCTTTTAATTTATTCCACTTTAAATATGTGAATGAGAAAAGTCTTATTATGTCCTTAGTCTGAGTCTACGCTAAATCTAGTCAAGCCTTGTTAAAGTGCTTTGAAGGTAATGAATCAGGTAGAACTCAAGACTAGCCTCAAACTAGGATGGTAAATATAGTGACACAATCCAATTCACTGTCATGTTCCATATGTAGACTAGCACTACTAATACCTTTGGACAGCATACTCATAACAATTATACAGTGCACCTACACATGAAAAAACCCGTGTATCATAACTACCAATCCGTTGCTACTGACATCACATTAATTGTAGCTGCATTACTGGGTTCTAATGCTTAAGCATGGGAAGGAAAATACAAATTAGCTTGTGCTGCTGGAAGCAGAGAAATCCAGTGGTGGAAGCAGTGACTGTGCAGTGAGGGCAAGCACAGTGTTCTGCTCTGATACTGGCAGCATATGGTTTATTTTATCTATTTTTGCTCCAACTGTATCTTATATGTTCCTTTTCTACTCCTTTTTCTCTCTCTCTCTTTTTTTTTTTTTTTTTTTTTTTTTTTAATTTAACCTTTGCGATGACGTATTTTTCATCTATTTGAGTGTCTTTCCACTATGATACTATGAATAAAGAAATTTTATCCTGGAAACCTTGTCTCATGTTTAATGAATATAAGGTTATGTATACAATTTATGATCAAGTCTCACTTCATGAAAGAACTGAGAGTATTTTCTCAGAGTTTCATTTTTAAAAAGTCTAAAAGATTTTGTATTCATAGTTAAAACGGTTACCATAAATTTACTAGCAGTCTTGTGTATATAAAAAAAACCAAAACAAACACCCAGTAAGTTTTGTTTTGTTTGTAATGCTCTTAGCTTTTTGGTTCAGTGTCATAACCTATGTTTTTTAAGAGAGGAAGATGTGGCTTTATGCACAGGTCTTATAAAGAAACAAAATGTACCTGTAGCAGTTTGAGGGGCGTTGAGGTAATATGAGGTGCTTAAAGTGTCTGGTCTGAGGTGTTCAAGTAAGGAACAAAACTAATCTAACCTGTTGTTTGTTTTCTGTTGGTTTAAGTGGGGGCTTCGTATGGTTTCCTGACTTATTTGCTTACATTTCCAGTATAAATTTAATATGTTTCTTTGTGGAAGTCTGAAGAAATTTACCTTTCCTTCCCAAGTCATATTTTGGTTCATTAGGGCATTCAGCCTGATGGTTATTTAGGAATCAATTTGTGACTCTCTCAGAAGTGATTGTAAGGACAGAAATTTAAAGGGCAATGTATCTAGTACATTTAAAAATCTCATAGTAACAAGCCTTCCATTTTGGGGTTTTTTGGGTGTTTTTTTGTTCGTTTTTCTCAACAAGCTTGTGGATTGCAGAGAGTAGAAGAGGGTTCTAAAGTTTATGCATTGCAGTTTTTCTAGTGGAATAAGAGATTAGAAAGGCTGCTTGTTTTTATAACTCCTTCATTTACAGGTTATGTGATTGACTTGTCTGTGTAAACTGGCTTAAAGCAAAGTCAGTGTATTCAAGTTAATGGGAAATATATTTGTTTGAAGGGAAATTTACATTGTTTTCCTTTCTGTGGTACCTGAAAACTAGCATTTCCTTTATTTACTGAAAGTAACATGACAGAAATTACAACTGAGCATGCAACAGGGAAGTTCTGGGAAGCTCTTACAGAGGAGCACATCCTCAAGTTGCACCAGAGGAGGTATAGATTGGGTATTAGAAGAAACGTATTCACTGAAAGGTGATCACCCACTGAAACACCATCCCTGGAGGTGCTTAAAAGAAGTGTAGATGTGGTGCTTAGGGACATGGTTTAGCGGTGGACTTGGCAGTGCTGCCTTAAGGGTTGGATATGATGATCTTAAAGGCCTTTTCCATGCGGAACGATTCTGTGATCTGTAGTTTACTTTTTCAAGTTGCGAAAGCAGCTCTTGTTAGAGCAGATCGTTGATTTATAAGTCGGATCATGTCCCGCCTGAAACAATGATTCAGGGCTGCCGTGAACACTAGAGGGTGCAGGAGAATGACTGCAAAGCTAAGAAATCGGCGTTTAAAGCCCAGCACACGAGAGAAGCGGCAGTTGCCTGACCTGTGGTATCCCTCGGCGGTGTCCGTTCCAGCGCAGTCTTGCCGCAAGCAGCGCACACGGGTTCTGCTGCTGCCCCGCTAAATGTAAGGGGAGGCGGTGACCTGAAGGGACCACGTTACATGCCCTGTTTCCTTAGCACTGTTAGGCAGATGATAATCTCTTGTGTGAGACCATGGGAAAAGCATAAGAATTTAACTGTAAATGCTCATCTTAATAACTCTCACCATGTGATGCTGACCGGAACAGCGTTGAGCATTGAGGAGTCAGTGATTCATGGCACAGTGAATTGAGGGTGGCCATGCTAAAGCACTGGTGATGCCACCTGGGTGGCCTTGCCTTTAGGAATGCAGCAGAAGTTCTCAGGCGAACATTTATTCTCTTTGACTGTGGAAATGACCAATATAGTGGTTTTCTTGTAAGGAAATCCTGGTAGGATCTTCATGACTGGAAGGGGGGGAATCTGTTCTAAGAAGGGGGTTTGCCCAGTGTGCTGCAGGTGGACCAGAAGCCTGCTTGATGCTAGACCAGCAGGGTGTTCCCACAAGCTAGAGGGATTTAGGATCATCTGTACTATTCCCTCCCTATAGTATTAGCCCTTAACAATAGCATTCTAAATGATACTTCACACAGTTGGAGAAACTTCTTACTGAGACCCTAATGGATCAGCACTTCCTGGTGCAAAAGATAATAATAAAAATATTTTAGCAAATATTTTTTTATTTAAAACATATGTTAATAATTTAATGGATTTTTCAAAGAAATTTTGCTCTGAGACATCTCTAAATTGAGGGACTAAGTTAGCATATTGCAAAAACGAGTAGAGGCAGGCTTTATAAATGGAAATTTGAATTTTGATACCAAGTTCAAAGTTAGCCTTTCTAATAGTTTAATCTCTTTCTGTGCTTTCATGTCTGGCAAATTGTGAAGCAGAGTAGTTTACTTTCCGTTTAGTTGTTTTAAATAGTTAATTTTGAATGTTGTGTTTTCTTTTTGGAGGCTATAAGAATATTTAATACTACAGAGTACTTGATTGTACTGTCAATTGACAACAGTTTGGTTTTATAAGTTCTTTAAGTCTCTTGAAAATACTGGCCAGTAAGTACTCAAAATTTTGTAGTATAGTTAGTTTGTCAATTCAGCTGGTTGGAGTTTCCGTTACAAACATTTTATGATAAGGAGATACCAGTTACTCCTAGTAGGGAGGTAATGATGCAGTGCGAAGCCTTGCAAGTAAACAAAGTGGAGAATTAATTTTAGAAGATTTCACTGAAATTTCTTCCCATTTAATGAGTTTCTGGAATTTATTGTTTAAATTGGGGGAAAAAGGGAATAGGTCTTGTTTTCTGGCCATTCCTAGGAGTTAATGATATCTTCCTTTTATGGAAACAGAAAAAAAAAAGATGGAAATGACCAGCAGAAGTTCATCTTCATTCACTGGATTGTGCAAATTGTGCCTTTTCCTTTGGAGAGGACATTCTGTGGAGATACTGTATCAACCAAAATCCATACAAGTACAGCTGTGCATTTGTATGTAGGTTGTGAATACTCTTCTAGTCTACATATGGGACATGTATCTGGTTCAATGCATGTATTGTTCCATATGGCAGTTTTTAAAAGCAGTGCATCACCTGCATTTTGTGTAGCTGTACCTGATTTTTACCAAGACCATCATAGAAGAGTCAGGGCTTCAAGTGGGCAAGCCAAGTATAGTATGTGCCAGGAGTATCTTTTGGATTTACCCAACAGAGAGAATGGACCCAGAGTGTTAATCCACATGCACTTTACAGCTCTTATTTGCTCACTGAGAAAAAGATATTATGTGTTGTACACTTATGTGATGACAATGCTAGTTGATGCCCATTGTTATTAACTGCTTATTACTACCAGCCACATGCAGAGGTGTGATGTTTGTTTTATGTTCTGGCATCTCTCCACTGTTCTGGTAATGAAAAGAAGCTCTGAAATAAGTACTTCGTACTCAGCCATAACGCTTCTTTCAGAACTGAAACTATTCTGTACAGGGAATCTGCTATAAAAAGACAGACATACTTTGGGAATATATTCTTTTGTGGGATCATCTTGCTTCAAGGTTTTGTTCTTTTTTAATAGTGGCAAGGATACAGTTTGAGAGGAGTGAGGATTGCATGATGAACTTATTTACCTTAAGCAGCTGCTGAATTTCTAGTGTCTCCTGTTCCATGTCTTTGAAATTTTTTTTTGTTTTCCCCTTAGAACTTGCAAAGGAGGCCAAGCTTTGCCCAGCTAGGGAAGGTGAGTACTGAAATATTTACAAAAGGACTTTGGATTAAAATGAGAGACTCTCTGTCTTTTAGAATCTTTGTGCTTGTAGTCTGACAAATGTTCATGGCCTTTCCTCTGATACAAACCAGCTGTAGCTGTGCATTACTGTGTAAACAAGTGTTCTTCTGCCCTAGCATTTCCAACCACAAAGCAATAGATTGTAAGCTTTACTGTTCTTTTTTCATCTGACTCATGTTACTTCCCTGCTATTTACTGATAATCTGTCAGTCTTTTCAAATCCCATCCTGTTCCTATTGAGACCAACAAGAATAGGACCCAGCAGTGGAGTACGTGCCCAGTGACTTGGAGGAAGCAGGCCAAAGAGATTGTAAAATTGTATTTCTCATTGTAAAATCTAGGGATTCCTGGAGAAAAAAATGGTACTTTTTTGCATTAGTTCATTGGGGTTAACTTTCTGCTCTACTTTTTGAGAAGCAATTCAGGAAGCAAGCATAGGTGCTTTTATTCAGTGTTTTTTAAAATGTCTTTAAAAATATTTCTCAAGTGAGGTGGTTATCTCTAATGAGAGAGAACTCTGAGAGGGACCTCAGATGTTCCTGGATAAGATCTGTGGTAGTGATGCTTTAGAACTGGTAGGTGTCCTGTCCCAGGTAATGTAATATAATGGGTCAGGTCATGACCCACCTTTCCCTCTTCTGAAACTGCAACAGGTTTACCTGTTTTTTTTTCTCTCACACATCTACTTCTCATGAGTAATGTATCTAATGCTTTCTTTCTGCATTTTGCACTGTTATTTCTTTTATGCCTTGACATTTGTCTGACACATATAGGCTGATGCTTGCTGAAGGTTATGGATCCTTTCCTATTTACAGGTCTTCTCTGAGATAAATGTTAACAGAACTCAAGTTTACAAGTGTATTCAAAATGAGGTAAAACTCACTTCCCAAATTATTTCCAAGGGTCAAGTATAGATGTCTTTTGGTAAGGTTTGGGTTTTTCTCTTGCAGCAGCTGCAGAGTGGATTTTTTGAGCAGTTGTATTCAGTTTCATAGCAGGGAAAACTGTTTTGTTGCCAAGTGGTTGTTACTATGACCTCTACTGAGAGAAGGATGTTGGAGGGGAGAGTGAGTCCAAATTTATTGCTTATTTCAGAGTCGCATGGTGACTTTTAATGCACAACGTTTTTATTGTTCTGAGTAAATGCTGCTGCTTTAAGTAGCAGGAGAAAAAACATAAACAGGAGAAAACAAAACCACCTCAAACTATGCTATATTCTGAACTGGGGCTTTTTAGCTATTTGAAACAGCAGTCAGTCATCATTGAATAACTTTGTATTATAAAGTCAGACTGACAAACATAAATTAACAGGAGAATAATCTCATAGTTTACATGCATGTAACAGGTTATGTGGTTGTGAGAGGTGTGGTTTAGATGTGACATCCTCCAAATTCTCTCCTCTGTAACCCAGACACAGTTACTCAGTAGTATTGCTGCATGCCTGCTCTTTTCACAAGCTTAATTCATAGGCACTAATTCCAACTAAAGGATCTTATAAAATGGTGTGCACATATTAATCCATTATGTACTTCACACACCCCTTCTCAAAGTTTACTAGAACTTGGTAGCTGGTGGAGCAAAGAATGTCTTTGGGTTAGGTTCATGTTGTCTTTAGTAATTCTTGCTATCATTCATGTTGCTAATGTTTTGTAGCTTCTTTTGGCACATACGTGTTTTTTTCTGGACACTGTTATATATTGGCACAGTGTGCTCCTGATCCCCACAGTGTACTTGCAGGGTCCTGACAGAGTAAAAAGTTCATAGTAATGATTGCGAGCTGATTTCATAACTTAGCAGGAAAGCATTGTTCCATGAACTCCTAAGTATAGCTCCATGATTTTGCCAGCAGAAATAGCAACATCTTTGCTCTTCAAGTGGTGGCAGGTCTTACTGAAGGATCCTAGCATGTGTACTTGTATGAACTTCTGGATTTATTCCATGACAGCCTTCAAATGTGTGCAGAAAGAACCTTGGTTTGCTACAAACCATGCTTTTGGTCTATCTGGACCAGAACACTGTCAAAGAAACCTACTGTTAAGAGTTACAGAACTGGTGGAGTTTACCAGGTATTTGATACAATCTATAATTAGTTAAAATGGAGGTGAGAGAAAACAAACTGTGGAATGAAAGCATTTATTTGGGGTACCTTGATGCTCATGAATTCTAAATCAGCCTCCTGGTCTGAATTATACTTAATCCAAATTATAATTTGCTCTTTATCTGTTGCACTAAAGTGTCTTGCTTTTAAACACCTCAGGCTGTACTGTTTTGGGACATCTGTGTCAGTTTATGCTAATTAAAATTCTTTGGAAATTGTGATAAAATTAATGTTAATCTGATTTACTCGGTTTTCACATACATGTCATTCCTGTGAGAGAGAATCTTCCTGAGACACCTGTTCCTCTAAATTCCTCCCATCCAAATTTTTTATTTGGAATTATTTGCTTATTTGTGCTGGTTCCTTTTCTCTTTTTCATTTCAATGCATTCTCCTATCTTAACTACGCATAAATTAATACAACCTCAGGCTATTGTGGTTTCCATAGTAGACTTCAGTTTGACTTTACTACTTCAACTTTATTCCACTCTCTTTGAAGGTTATATATAAATTCTTGTGATAGTTTCACTTCAAGAACCATAGTAGGCTTTGCATTATCTTCAGTGCTATTCTGTTTGTAAAATGCAGTACAATTGCATTAAATGTGTTTGGGTGATGTTTTTTTTCTGAAACATATTCTCTTTCCTCTGCTACTGCTACACTTTACCTGCTAAGAATACTAAGGTTTTTCATTTCCAAATTATTTTTTCCACATTTCAGGTTTTTTAAAGATTTTCTTGATCAGTATCAGAGGTAAAGAAACTGATACTCCCTAGCAGTTTCCTCTGTCTCTGAAGAAAAATGTTCCTAACACATTTTATAAACTTGTGGATAGTGTGTCCTGCTGTTTTACTGACTAAATAGGTGTCTAGGTAGCTGAAGTCCTTTAATTACTGTAAAATTCTGTCATATCAATGATGTTGTCATATTATGCAGGTATTTCCTATTTTTAATATTATTAAATTATATTTTATATTTTTTGGAAAGTATTTTGCCTCACTCTTCCCTAAGACTTGCAGCTGTCATCATTTAGGAGAGCTCATAGTTACTGGCTGTGAAAGGCCCTACAGAACTCCTGCCAGAGCCATTAAAATCTTCTCCATGGTCAGCCAGCAGACTAGCTTGTTGAGCAATTTGAGGCCCTCCCTCTCCCCAGGGACTAGGTATTGTCTTACTGCAGTGCTTCCAGTTACTTCTTTGTTGAGGAGAAAAAGGAATTGGAAATGTTTAGTCTCTTCTATGATGGTATAGGAGGAACTAAAGTACTTGTCTGGCAATGCAGAGAGTTTGAGCAGTACTCAGTTTCTGTATAAAATGGCTTGCTTGTTAGACATGTGATGACTTTTGCAGAATCTAGTGCTCCTAAGTACTGATCAGGTCTGAGGAGCAGGACAGAAGGTTGGTTTGCAGTGTTGAATAATCTTGTCCTAGAGGATGTGTAACTTTTGAAATATCCAAAATAATCTAGGTTGTCAAAGCAAAATAGCAAAGGTATCTGCAACTGGCTTTTTTGGCAAAGTTTTCTTCCTCTATTGAGCAATTATTTCTGTAGATAAAAAATAAAATAAAATCCTGAGAGCTCCAAAAAGGAGTTGCTGCCAAATACAGCAAAGGTTTCCTGTACAAATCTAGAAAGCCAGGCTCCTGTCAGCCTTATGGCAAATGTGGAATTTTGATTATACCTGCATTTTCTTTGAATGGGTGTGCTTCAGGCCCAGGGAAGTAACCAACTATTAACTTTATGGATTACAAGTTTTCAATTTAGATTTAAGAGAAAGGCAAATGTTGTGTGAGAACACCTTGTTAAATGGTTTGAGAGAAATTGCATACAGTTTACTTTTAATTGGATGCTGCTATTTATTACTAAGAGCCCACAAATGAAAGAGCTGCAGTACTAGTATACTTCTAAACTATTTCCATGGGCAATGCTGCAGCTTCTTTGTATTTTCTGTTACTCGAAGTTGATTGAATGTTAACCTCTGAAAGGTAATTGATGACTGTCACTCTTATAATGTTGTATCAAGAAGCATTTTTGTTTCCATCACACTAGCAGACCTTGCTAGTTGTGTCTGGTAGGCAGGTATCTGGCACAAACCAGTTAGCTGTATCCTTCTTGTTCTCTGTCTTGGGTTCATGCGTTGATGCTGTATGAAAGATTTCTCACCATCTTGTCCCTCAGCATTGTGGTGGGAGTTCTCTGATGAATGTGTGCAGGAAGACTAGTGTTTGATTTACAGATGTGTGTAAGAAACTGAAACTCTGGGTAAAATACTGAATGGCTGGGCCCAGAGATTGGTGGTGAATGAAGATAAATCCAGCTGGTCACAACTGATGTTCCTCAGAGCTCAGTGTTTGGACTACTTCTTTATAGCATGTTTTTCAATGATCTTGATTAGGACATAGAAATCACCCTCAGTAAGTTTGCAGACAAGTTGGGAGGGGGTGTTGATCTGCCTGAGGGTAGGGAAAATGAAAATCAACTTGTTCCTGGCAGCAAAGGCAGGCCTCTTTGTATCCTTCCCAAAGTTTTTTCACTAACAATCTTGCTACAGCATGCAGTGTGAACATCTCTAACTTTTCTGTTTGCACTGAGTTATCACAGAGTCACATGCAACCATGCTGCAATTACATCAAAATGGACAAACTACTTATTGTGTACTGTTTACCTTGAATGGGAGGACAAAAGGAGGCTTACAGAGGTTTATTTCTATAGTGCCTGTGAATTACGCAATTTACATAGAGCAAAGTGAAACTGCAGACTTAACTTCTGTGCAGCTTCCTGAGGAGGGTTTTGGTTTTTTTTATCTTGGTTGGCCTTAGAAATCCTGGTTCCTGTTCAAACTGTTAAAAGTGTGGAGTTGCCAAAGCAGTGAACCTCAGAGGGTTGGATGCTAGTTTAACTGCTCTGCAGCTGTCAAGAGTGTGCGACCTTGTTTTTTTCTGCTCACCTACAGCTTTCTCTGAGGCAGTCTCCTGTGGTCCTTGCAGAAGATATAGAATATGATCAACTTGTGTGACTGCTGTACACTCCTGCTTGGCAGCTGCCCAGCGTTCTGCAGCAGGCAGAGGGAAAAGCAGGCAGAGGAACAACTTTATCATTTTTTCCACTGATCTAACTGTTAAACACTCTATGTTACACACTGGTGTTTAATATAACTCTCAGAACATTCATGTGAGAAGGTTGTCATTTATGTGCAGCAATAGGATTTACGTTTAAATATATGCTGTGTAGATACTGATAGCTGCTCAATAAAGAGTGGCCATAGCAGCTGCTTGAGTGTTCAAGCTTTGGGAAGAAGTTAGGGAACCTGCATTAGATACATACTATTTCCTGTTGTTTATTAGTTCACCTTTATATATTTACATGGTTTCAAAATCCACTCCTCTACTTGCTGGGTGCCAGCTCCTGTTTATGAATTTCGGGGGACAGCCCTGATTAAATGAGTTTACATTTAGTTAGCTCCTAGATCAGCTTCTGTGCTTTGGCACAGAAGAGCATCTGGAGCCTGATGAGTTGTACTCAGCTGTTAAATTATATTTATGTTGATCAGTTAATTGAAAACAAAATAGTAGCATTTTTATTTCAAAGTAATTACTTTGTCTTCTGCCTTCCTTTCATGAAAATAACAGTGCCCTTCAACTCATTTCCAGACGTGCTCTTTAATTCCAGAAGACCTTACCATAAGTGAGGAGAGTGCTTGGAATAACACACAGGACCCACTTTCCAGAATGTGACATCATATTTTTTAAAGGAAATAAAATACTAATTACTAAATGCTCAAGCAATAGGTCTTCAAAAAAGGTTCTACAAAAGCTTAATGAATTCCTTTAAGTCCTTGCCACTCAATAGTGTTCTCAATTTTAGCAAATTTTAGGGGAGTCTACAGAAAGTATGTAGTCAGGAGTCTTGAAACTCTTACTTAAATTAAGTTTTCAGAAAATTAAAAATCCCCTAAAATCTGAACACCAGCCAAAACCTATGGAGAAGCCTGAATTGTGTGCATTTCCATTCAGCCTTTAGGAATACAGCTGAGACTCGGAAAGACTACTTCTCCAAGACAAATAATTTTGTTTGGAGAAGTGTATCACTTCTTGTTCTGTTCCGAAACATAAATGCCAAAATATTTGAACTTTAAAGTGTATGATATTTGGATAGGAGAAGGGCAACGCCTGTATCTCATCCTAAATAAACTACCTCCTTCTAGGTGTGCATTACTGTGTATTTCCTGCATCAAGTCCTCCTGAGGTGAAAGACACATAATAGCTGTTAACAAGAATGGCATTTGCTAGCTAGTAGTTCTCTAGCAATGAATCTGTTGTGTTCCTTTTTCTGTTTTGTGAATTATATTTATTTTGTGAATGCTTCTTCTGGATTGAGAAAAGAAACAATAGTCTTAACTTGCAGGTAAAATTTTGGTATGAACAGATATTTGGAGCCTAGAGCTACACCGGTTAATGGATATACTTTCTGTAAAGGTGATTTTTAGCTACATCAGTCATTGCATATGCCACCTTCTCAGAGTGGTGAAACTTGTAGTTTATCAGTATTCTACATACAGATTACTTGGGCACATAAACTATTCTTTACTATTTTAGCTTTAGTTGTTTTGAGCATCTTAAAGCCCGATTCCGTTTCCAGTGTTTACTCAGAATGATGGCTAGTAGAACTGACGCTACCAGAGAGTAAAAAAAGTATCCAGCATTCCTTATTTTTAAGGTGTTGCCTAAACCCATTTCAAAGCAAATTCTTTAGAGGAAAGCAAAGTCATAATTCATCTGCTGAATAGGAATAGCTTTTTGTAGGTACAGTGGAAAAATCATTCCATAATTTTGTTAGACCAGCCAAGCAAATCTGTGACACATTATTAATCACAAGAATATATGAGTTTTTATTAGAAAAAGAGTAGACATATATTCCTGCTCAGGGAAGTGTCCCGATGCTTTACCTATACTACAAAATAGGTGTTTTTATTAGTGACTCTAAGAGCAGAGGGTGGATTTGAGTGTTTTGTTTTGTTTTTTTTTTCTTTTTTTTTTTCTTTTTCTGGGGTCTTATTTGAAAATCAGTACTAACATTAGCATATTTTTAGAAAACAAAGATTTCTGCCTATTTTGCACAATCCAAACATATACAGAATACTTCCCTGCATGGAACAGGGCAAAGCCAGCATCTTCCAAGCACTTCTATACAGCCGTTAGCATTGTAAATTCTGATGTATGCCTGGGGTTGATACTGGAAATAATGCCATAAAAGGTGGGGATGAGAGTAACTGGAATCCTCTAAAATGAATTTGCAGTAAAGCAGTAATTATAGCAGTAAAGCAGAAATGTATTCAGGAGGCAAACTGAAAACAAAAGTAATTTGTAAATTGCAAACTTCAGGGCAAGTGTCAGGAGGACGGAGCCAGGCTGTTGTCAGTGATGTCCAGTGATAGGACAAGGGGCAATGGGTGCAAACTACAGCATAGGAGGTTCCATGTAAACATAAGGAAAACTTTTCACTGAGGGAGTAACAGAGCACTGGAACAGGCTGCCCAGAGAAGTTGTGGAGTATCCTCTGGAGACATTAAAAACCTGCCTAGACACGTTCCTGTGTGAGCTACTCTAGGGGATTCTGTTCTGGCAGGGCAGTTGGACTAGATTATCTTTTGAGGTCTCTTCCAACCCCTACCATTCTGTGATTCAGACTAGTTCCATTCTAAAGGCAGTCTTATGGGATATGCTTGCAAGCAAACACAGAAGAGAAAGCACAAAAAGTTCGGGAGGAGCAACACAGCATACTGCACAGCCATCCTCATGATGTTGCTTTTTTTGATTTTGCAGTCCTCATTGCTAAACTATTTAGATAATCTTTGCAGCATGCAGACTCTGTGTATGAGCACCAAACATCTTATTTTTATAGAGTTTTGGGATTTTCCAGCAAAATGCTCTTAACACAAATACTTTGCATTCTTGCTTCCATCTGGCTTTGGTCAGTAGTGGGATTATTTTCTCTTAATCCCCTATGCTGCTTTCTGAAAATGCTGCATTTTATAAAAGGACACAGAAGTATTAAACACCTAAAATAATAGCTTTGGTTTGTATTCCTTGGGCATTTATTAAAAATAAATAAAAATAGATGTTTATTATTTGGCCCTTAAGAATGATCGTTTTAGCTGATATTTAAAGTCTTCTTGATTCAAAGCTCTCATAATAAAATACAGACTACAAAATATATTTGTTCATGTCACTGTTTTCAGTCCCACTGAACATGTGCTGGGTGATTTAAAGTCACCTACAGAGATCAGTTTTGTGTTTAAATCAGAATTGTGTTTAAAAGTGAGATTAAAAATATTTTTTGTTTCCTAATTCTTGTTTGTTGTTAGTAAACTAAACACACATTCTCTTACTCTTTTTGAACAACTTTTTCAGTATTTACAAGGGTAGCAATAGTTTTATATTTAATACATTCCTTCTAACTCCAGGCTCTTTTTCTATCCTTTGAGGCTACTATGAAATAGTTGAGAGGTGCTGAATGTGCTGATGGAATATATCTCCTTGACTCCAGAGTGGATTGTTTTCAGTTTTATTTGGTTGTCATTTCTCGCAAATTTAGCTAATACTGCTATAAAAAAAGAATACTGAAAACCAGTCATCTATCTAATCATCTGAGCAGTTAAGAGGAAAGGAAGCATGTTCATTAAACATTTGACAAAGCATGCCTTTGAATTATTTCCACCTATCTCTTCTCAAATATACATGTGTTGTAAAATTGTTTTGTGCATGAAAATGGATTTTTGGCAACTTGTCTTCTGGCCAACCTCATCAAGTACACTTTTTAAAAGCTTTTAATCGTCCTTACCATTTTGTGCAGCATTCTCTAACAGATTCCATTTTGAGGCAATGCTGCATTTTCTTTTGTCTTTTAGTCCTAGTTTGATGCCTTATTCAAGCAGCCTTGTCACTATTTAATCTGGCATTACAGTGAATTAAAATAGTACTGCCTAGGAGAATGTCAGTAGAATAGTACTTTTGCTACGTATCACAGTTGCATCAATTTATTATACTTTTATGGCTACAGCTGCAATCAGAGAAACTGTGGGCAAGAATGTGGTATTCTTGTAATGCTGCACAGTGTTGTTTTTCTGGAGTTTAAATGCTACTAAACTGTGTGTACTTTCAGTTGTCAAGAATCTATATAATTCCTCAGTGAAACAGATGCTGTAAAAAAGCCTAATTTGTAAGGTGGTGTAGCTTGCTTCTGCAATCATGTTTCTGGTTTGGATAACAGCTGAAGTTCTAGATGTGTATGGTTTATATTTTTAATGGGTTTACTGGAGTGGCAGCCATGACATCAGTCCAAAACAGAATTACATAGTCACTGGAAAATATACACTTTGAACTGGCCAGCAGTGAGAGAAAGAAAGAATGTGTTAGACTGTCAGAGTTTATGCTTTGGAACAGATAAAAGGCCAGCTGTAGCGACTGCCAGTTAAGTGATTTCTGAAATAAACCAGTGGATTTTTTTTAGCTGAAAGGTCAGTTTTTCCATAACTCCTCTAATCTTCTAGTTACAGTTTCTGCTTTAGAAACACTACTGCAAAGCAGAGGCAGCAATGTGTTGTTCAGGTTTTATCTCATTAATGTATTTCTATTTATATATGTATGTAATTTTTATATATATATAATTTATTTTTTTTTTAATGATGTTATTGCAGCATGGGGCCCTATTTATTGTCAGTCTGCCTAAGTCTTTGAGACATGTGCTGTTGAATTTATTTCTTAAGCTTCTTTGAAGAGACTTGATAAGTCTGTGACATCTCAGACCCTGCAATCAGATAATGAAAATGAAAGTGACAGAGTGCCTGGCTCTGTCCTCCTTACACTTCCAAGTATTGAAGGCTTGGCCTCCTGCATGTTCTGTAAGTGCTGATGCAGAACAACTGGTGATGTCTCCTCCTCTTTCTCAGTGTGGAGTTACCCATGGAGGTCTCAAAATTCTTTTATAGGAATTTTTTAAAATAGTTTTTCTTCAATTTTAAAATTGAAATTATTTTATATGTCTCTTAGACACTATCTGCCCTACTGCCATCTGTTCCCATTGCTTCAGTTACCGAAGGGAAATTGCCTTTGCTTCCAAGCTGTGAGTAAAGGTGGATAAAGCATTTAATAAAATCCCATTGCATTTCAGTTTAGAGGTTAAAGCTACTTATATCTGAATCATCTGCAACTTGCTCACATTCTTGTCTGTGTATACAAAGCTTAATCCAAGCAGGATAAAAAAACCCCAAGCCAACATTTTTTGTTTCTACCAGCCTTTGGAACATTCTGTGCTATTTATTACAACTCTTTCCACTCCCAGTTTATTCAGTGGCAAAAGACATGATGTTACAGCTAAAAATCTGCTTCTGGTTTTGCAATCCCACTTCTGGTTCCAGCAAAACTCTTAGTACAAGTGTGAATCCAAACTTTGCTGCTGGTTTGTAAAAGATCAGACGTGAAAAAAACTATGATTAGTGTAATAATGGAACTAATCTTATCTCCAGAATCAGCTTCCAAAGTTCCCTTTCAAGTCAGACCTGAGAGCTATGTACAGCCTACTTTCCTGTAAAATGTAGGGTTCAAGGTTCTGTGACATATCTTTGTGTTTTACCCACATTAATGTGTTTTTGCTTTTTGTTAACACGGCTTTAAGCTGACAGTGAAATCTCTCAATTTCGTGATTAGGAAGTGTGTGTTCTTCTGAACTTTGTATCAGTCTTCCTAATCTGTATTTTCTGATTACCATTTCCCCTTCAGTGTTTAAATTTTCATGTATTTAGGCTGTCATATTCTGCTTGCTTACTTGGTTTCTCTTAAAAGAAACCACAGAGATACTTTAATTTTTCCTCTATAAAAATTCACTTAGTCAATTTAGTTTTGATTTTTTTCTCTGAATGTTTTTTTTTGTTTGTTTTCTGTTATGCAGAGCTAAACTGTTTGAACTGTTTGTGTGGTTCTTTCTCCAAAAATAAACCAACACTGGGACTACTAGAAAACTGCTATAATGATTTCACTGTATTGTTTCCTCTTGAACATTTGGGATAGGATGGTCTCATAATATTGGGATTTCAATCGAGTTTTCTTTTTCTATATATGTCACATAGGAAGCCCACCACACTTCTTTAGCACAAAACTAATCACTCGTTGCAAAATTGCAGGAGCAATCTATGGGTCATCCCTTACACAGAAGATGCTTTAATTTCTTAGCTTTTCTTTAAATGTGTTTTACTGTAGTACTAGTAATACCTTTTGAGGAAACATCTTCAATTTGGGCTTCAACTACATACTGTAGTTTATGGCTTTCATTTTTTTCCTCACTATTCAGTTGATTAAAAAAAAAAACAATTAATTAAGCCTGCTCCTATAATACAGACTTTTAGAGTCTGATGGCCGCTTTACAAGCAGTTTCCAAGTGGCCAATAGTTTTTAAAGTTTTCATAAACTTTAAGCTTAGCCTAGTTTCTTTGCTTGGTGTTAAAATTATTTTACCCTTGCTTGTGATGAGTCTGCTATTGAGCTCAGAGTAGCACTGGTCCCTGGTTCTGGCACTTTACAAAAGTGTATTGCAGGACCATTTCCTCAGAAAAATAGATTTATCACCAGAATTGCTGGATAACTGAGAACTAAACTGCCACCAGAAATGCTTCTTAAAACAGAAAAATAATAAGGAGTTTCTAGAAGAGCTCTCTATCTGGTTGTGCTTATGGTCCTTTTTGACAATGAAACAACACATAGTGCTCTCATGGTAGAATTTTCCATGACAAAACTTAGCAGCAAAGCCTGGGTTTCTGCTATTGGAAATTATTACCTGTTTCTAATAAGTAGGCAATTTCAGACAGATAAAATGTTTGTATTTTTGAAACAGTGATTGCACTAAGAAGTTATGTCTGAGCAAGATACGGAGCTTTGAAATGTAGTAGGAGTTAAGTTTTGAGAAGCCTTGCTGCAAGCTAGTCGAAGAAAGTCAGTAATTAATAGGGCTTAGCTCTGTGGCAAGACCAAGAAGAAATATGAAGTATGAATCATATGAAGTAGTATTTTCTGAGAAATAAGTTGAGTTTCATAGAGTATGAAATAATCATTTTGACATGAGATGAATGCTTTAATAGTTGTGCCTTTATGTACCAGGGACCTCTGGATCTTTTTGTGGTTAGTTTCTGATTATATTAATGTTAGATATTATTCACAAATGCAGCTGAATTATGAGTTCTTTTGTACATTAAAACTTCATAACCATACCCATAAACAAGGAATCATATTCTATGAAACATAGATGTATTTTTTATTTATCTGTTACCAAACTAACTCACTGGAAATGATGCAGAGAGCTGAAATTCTATAGTATGAAAAACAAAAAGCCCTCTGAGTTTCTTGAGTATAATAGGCATTTGTGAAGTCTGCTGATTATCATTAACACAAGGGAAATTATATGGGCAACAATGTGCAATAGAATTGTTGCAGAAACTTATTACAATAGAGTAGTAGTATCTGCTAGTTGAAGTAGTATCTCTTAATCTGGATTTGATTTATTTTTTGATTCTCAATAAAGCTAAACTGTTTTACTAGGGTCTAGTGGTGGTAAAATAAGTTTTAACTGGTTTGCTAATATCAAAAGTTTATGATGGATCTATTTACCTGACTGACATAAAACTTAAGTTGTTTTGCTTAAAAGTAATTTATGTATTTTAGCTTCTCAAGGCAGCCTAAACTGATGTGGAGTTGAAACTTTGTTTTAATGTGCATTATTCATCTCCAAAGTCACAGTCTTCTGATACGTAATTGACAAACCACACGTGTAGGTATGATATGGGAAACAGAGATAATTATTTTCTCCTATTTGTAATATAAGGAAGTAGAGTTTAATGATAGGTCACAGCCTGGACTGCAGTGTCAAAGCAAGATAACAACTCTTCTTTTAACTACCTGTGATGGTGTAGTTAATCCACATATTTGAAACAATCTCAATTGTTTGTAGGAAACCAATGAAGTATTTGTATAGTAAGAGAAAGATTTATTTATATTATTAATTAACTGGACTTTGATCACTACTTGTCTTAGCTACCTAGATTTGCAGAGCATCAAGAAACAGTCTCAAATTCTCACCTTTCTTCAGGTACAAAGATGAACATTCTTTCTTTGAAAACTGTTAAGTAAAAATGTGAAGTTTGCAGATATGTTTAGATTTTTCAAATGAAGTAAATTGAATGGTTACTCGACTGCATGAATGTGTGTGGTTAATTTAATTTTCTCTTTTGTATATGTGCATGTGTTGTGATTTGAAATTCCTTACAGAAAGACACAGTACCTTCAAAATTCCCTCAAAACACACATTAGTGGTGAATGCTGTTATAATAAGTAGGGTTTTCTGTTCCTGATGTATCTAATGGTCACAGAAACTTAATCCAATTCTCAAAAGTTTTTTCTTTTATATTTGTAAATCAAAACAACTTTTTAACAATACGCTGTAAGTAGTATTTCTCTGAGATATATCTACACCTTTAATTAATGTAATCATACATCAGAGAAACCACATAGATCTCCTAATACCTGATTTACTTATTTTTAGTCTAAAGCCTCTTTCAGACTCTGCAGGATTTGAGTAAAGGACCTTAAATGTGTATCTAATAAAAAAAATCTATTGTGTCCAAAGAAAATGTCTTTTATCTATGTTCAAATATTCTCACTCTCTCTCCTAGGCACCCATTAATTGCCATATTTTTACAGATGTTACAGAATAGACTTGACTTTTTTTTGCAAACTCTGAATTTAAAACAAAGAAATCATCAACAACCTGGTAATTCATGCATAAAATAGAGGTGGGACTGTTTCACTTAACACTTACAAATGTTGAGTATGCTCAAAAAGAATAGGCAACTGAGCTTTTCTTGAAATAGTTGTTCTGTTGTCATTAATGGTGCTTCTGTGTGTATATCAATGGCAGGTAGTTTTGTGCTTCTCTTTAATTTATGAACTACCTTTCAAGTTGGTTTTAAAGATGTTTGTTTGAATTAATGTTATATCATTTCCTCATAAAACACCCTTGTGACTCCTCAAAAGCAGTGTATGCTACATCTATGTAACAAGAAAAGTACCATCTGTGGTGGATTACAGAGCAGAACACACATGGTTCAAATAAAGGAAAAAAATTCCATTGTTTAGTAAATTTTTATATTCTGCAACAAATACCACATGAAACTCGGATCCTTCTTTTCAGGCTTCTATGTCAAAAGTCAGGGAGTAAAGCAGGAGAAATGCATGAATGGTAGTGGTAGAAAATCTAGTGTTGTATGTCTTCTTTTTTTCAAGTATGCTAGAAATCACTTGTCAGAAAGGGCAGCTTAAAGAGCTAAGGAAAGAAATACTTTCTCTGACCATACTGGATGTCAGACCCAGGACAACCCTAGCTATTCTCTGCATGTCACTGTGTTCACATGGATGTAATAAAGCTTTCCAGGCATAGATAAAGTCCAGAGTTTCATTCCCAGCATGCAGCTTGCTGCTCAATAGACATCATCCAGAGCAGATGATTTTTCTATTGCTATCAGCAATGAGGTGACATGGACATTGCCACTATAGGCCCAGCTGTTTTAATGGAAAGTAAGAAGAAAAGTCTCCACAGCTATTGCACGTCCTAAACTACTTGAAGCAGCTGTAAGGTGTTGGGTTTTTTTTTTTTTTAATTTGAATGTAAGTAGGGAAAAAATGTTTCTCACTTGATATAAAAGGGTTTAAATTTTTTTTTTTACATAGGCAAGCAAGCTGTGCCTCTGGCTTAAGGGTGCAAAGCTTGCAAGGGCAGCACTTTTGTTTTCCCCTGGTAATCGTGTAGATTTACATGCACTAGTAACAAATTACCCTTGAACTGGTTTGCATCAAGGAATGTGTAGGTCTGTTTAGGGCAGGTTTTGGAGGTGCATCCATCTCTGCATATTTAGGATCTGTTTAGAATAAGTAGCCAAAGTGAAAATAGCTGCTGCCACTTGGCTGCTGAGTACAGAACCAGCTCTAGAAACTATTTTTGAGAAACTAAATTATAAATAAAGCTGAGCAAGGTATGTGATATAGATAGTGGAGATACAAGAACAATTTTCTGCATCCTTTCAGCTTCTGAAGGGGCAGTGTGATTGGGTTGGAGTTTGCCTAGTCTTTTATGGTCCTCAGAGTGTTACATGGTCTGAGATTCCTGAGTGCCCAAGGAGCAAACTTTAATGTAACATTATTTTAAATTGTAAACTGCACGGTGAGCTTTTGCAGTAGCTGTGGAGACTTTTTCATTTGCCATTGCTTCTTGCCAAACTGCTGCTGGGCTTGGATTGCTTTAATTCCTCTCCCCCAGTGCATTCATTCTGCCTTATCTATGATCCTGAGAATGAGCATTTTACTTTGTTTCCACATTCCATGAGATTACAGTTATTTTTCAAAAGTGATGCAGACTTCTGACATAGGACTTAGATACCATCCATAATTCACATACTGTTCTTGTAATGGCTGCACATTGAATTCCAAAAGCAGTCTGTAAAATAATGTGCTGTAAACTGTCTGCTTTCTATACTTACTCATATTTTCTTATGGCAGAAACTGCTGCTTGTTAGGGATAAAATAATTGAAATGTACTGCCATCACTTGCAAGCAAGAAAAAAAAACTGCTGAAGTTGCTGTAGTACTTAAAAAAGATATTGCCTTCTCAGCTAAGAAGAAGTGAAAACTAATCTGTAACACTTTACACTGACTGGCCAAAGTGTACTTAATTTTATTAATTGTGTCGTGTTGTTTTTCCCACTTCCCTGCACACACATTCAAAATTCTCAATACTTTTCTGTATTTTTCCCTGCAAAATATAGGGCCCTACATAGTTCTGGGATTTCAGCATTTTTCACTGTTTCAGTTTAAAAAACAAAACCCCATAAGCACAACTCTCCCTCCAAAAACCTCAAATTTCAAACAATGAATGCTTTTCCATTCATGGAACTTGCAGAGCTTATTAAGGAGGTGGGTTTATAAGAGTTACTCAAAATTTTCGCTTTGGATGGAAGCTTGGTGCATTTCTCGTCATTGAGCCTTACTCAAATAACCACAGGTTTTTGAGACAGTGTGAAACTGGATTTCTTAAGGTAACAGAAGCCTCTTTGTTTGAAACCTTCAAATTCTAGAAATACCAAAAGCCTAAGTGCAGTTTAAAAAAAAAGAGAAATAAGAAACATCTGGTAAGTTAGGATACTGACTGCACTGGCACAAAGATGCAATAATAAAAAGCCATTTTTTTTCCAAGTCTGTTCTTGCAAGTAGTATAATTACAACAGTCTGCTGGCTGCAGTATGCCTTAAGGTAATGAGAACATGTTGCAAAGCATTTTGATGCACAGAACAGCTATGCTTTGGAAGTAGTTCTGTGTTGGCCAGTTGCATGAGAGAAAAGTGGGTTGGCTTATAATTGTGGGAGGTTTGTGCATCTTTCATCCATGTATTTGCTCTAGCAGTTGGTAGTAGAACCAAGTGCAGTGTAAAAGTTTAGTTCCAAAACCAAGAAGGCCAATGGCATCCTGGGGTGCATTAGAAAGGGTGTGGTTAGTAGGTCAAGAGGGGTTCTCCTCCCCCTTTATTCTGCATTGGTGAGGCCTCATCTGGAGTATTGTGTCCAGTTCTGGGCCCCTCAGTTCAAGAAGGACAGGGATCTGCTTGAAAGAGTCCAGCGCAGAGCTACAAAGGTGATTAAGGGAGTGGAACATCTCCCTTATGAGGAAAGGCTGAGGGAGCTGGGTCTCTTCAGGTGGAGAAAAGGAGACTGAGTGGTGACCTCATCAATGTTTACAAATATGTAAGGGGTGAGTGTCAGGGAGATGGAGTTAGGCTTTTCTCAGTGATGACCAGTGATAGGACAAGGGGTAATGGGTGCAAATTGGAGTATAGGAGGTTCAAGGTGAATATCCGAAAAAAGTTTTTTACTGTGAGAGTGACAGAACACTGGAAGAGGCTGCCCAGGGAGGTTGTGGAGTCTCCTTCACTGGAGACATTCAAAACCCACCTGGATGCATTCCTATGTGATGTACTCTAGGTGACCCTGCTCTGGCAGGGGGGGTTGGACTAGATATTTTGTGGTCCCTCCCAACCCCTAGGATTCGATGATTCTATGATTCTGTGATTCCTTGTTAGTTAAGACAATCACTGTACTCTGTTGTAATTGGTTCTTCACAGCACAGGAAAAAGTAATTTGGTTATATTGGATCATCCTCTGTTTTCTCAGCCTGTGTTTCACATTCCTGGTAGGGATAGGCTTTGTCCTGCAACAAAACAACCATTACCTGCATGTATGAAGCCCTAATCCTGCTGGATTTAACTGATATGGATTGGGCTGCGTGCCAAAATGTACTCTCACTTTCTTCTTCTGCCCAAGTGTATCTTTGGTAATTTTACTGTTTCCTTTATTTTCCCTGTAGTCAATCTCTGGTATGGTTTGGTGCTGAATAGGAGGTGCTGGTTTATCTTAATGTCAAACCAGCGACTCCTCAGTGAGCTGTGGTTTGTCCCAGTGTAAAATGGCTCTGTTGGCACCAGATGTCAGTGTTGGTCTGTGCGAACAAGCTTGGAAGGGCACATCCGTGTGTCCCCTCTGCACCAGAGGCTGAGCAAACAGCTCAAAATGGTGACAACCTACTGATGAGCTGACATCAGCTACGGCAGAGCTAGAGATGAAAAGTGTGAAGCAAACTCTGATTAGAAAATGTTATCTGCCACAGAGAAAGTGGGATGTTTTCTGTGCTTCTCTGAACATTATTATCCTCAATCTCTTACAGGCTTCCACTTAATTATTCTTTTTTTTTATTTGAGTAATGAAGTAAGTTCAAATGCATGCAAAGTTTTTTTCTACAAAGCTCTACATTTATTAAGATCAAATGAAGAAGCTATTTTAATAATAATTACAGTTTATTTTTAAGCTGCTATATTCAGTTATTGTAATATAAAGCAAGTATGTTATACTGAGAAGACTTTTAATGTTTCCATGTCTGTGATTAGATGTCTGTAATAGTCTGTAATGTAAAATCTCTTTCTAAATAGACATTGCACTCATACTACTGATACCATTATATACTTCTTGTTCCCTAAACAATTGCAAACTTATTCAGTGTTACTCAATACAGGGCTTTTGGTTTCAGTAGTTTAGCTTCCAACAGGCACTTGATACTCATAAGGGACACTTGGACAGCTGCTTGGAGTTGTCATGATCTAAACAAACCAAAGATGAAAAGCTTTTTTTGCCATGCAAAGGACAACTTACTTAATATTTGGTTTTATGTATTAATTTATTTTATTTTATTTTATTTTATTTTATTTTATTTTATTTTATTTTGGGAAAACACAGCATTACAATTTTTTGCTAAAAGTGTGACATTTAATTGTTGTGCAAATGAAGCCATTAAATTTAAAAAAGGAGCTGACTAGTTGGGAAATAATTAGGCAACTTTTAAAATCTATAGCAAATGGGAGAGAGACCTGTTTCACTTTATATCATTTGGAGTATTCCTGACTGTTAATACTTTGTTTTGTTGAAAACAACAGTCCCTGCTTAGGTGTTTGTGCCCAGTGGTTTAAATTTTCATGATGACCTTGTGCTTTAAAAAATTAAGAGGGTTTGAGATGAAGCTTTCTCTGCAAAGAGTCTGGCTATTGTGTCAGGTTGTCATCAGCAAATATTACAGTAGTCTGAGGACTTTCTGGCTGCTTAATTCCAGAGACAATTTCAGCTTTTCAGGATTGCTTAGCATTCTGTGCTGAGTCATGTGGTGCTCTGTGCCTTCAGTATGTCATTATCTCAGTATGTCATTATGTGTCTTCAGCATGCATAGATAGGTAAATGCAAGGAGGAAATAATATGCCAAACATAATTTTATCTTTAATTTCATGTTTTAATAATTTCCATGCTCCTGTCCTTCTGAGTAGGACTGTGTCTTCATAATTCCGATAACTTTTATCACTTATCTACAACAAAATATTTGAGATCAAGTTACTCTAGTAATATGTGTGTTTTTCTCACAAGAGTCTATCCAGTTTTGTTTTTGAAAAATGAAGTATGAGAAGCAAGCCGAATAGCACTGATGCAAAGGACAACAGTGGGTTGTGGGGTTTTATCTTTTTTTTGTTTGTTGCTTTTCTTCTTTTCAAAATGCAAAAAAATTAAAATATTATACTGGTTAAATATTACAAATCTTGCTTTTTGATTAAAAGACTTCTTGATAAATACTTGCTTAAAAAGTACTTTGGTAAATTGTATCAACAAAAGAACAGCCATTTCACTAAAACTGCACATTTTCAGTTTAAGTTCCATCTTTGGAAACATTCGAGGCCAGGTTGGACAAGGCTCTGAGCAATTGATCTAGTGGGAGGTGTCCCTGCTAACTGCAGGTGGATTGGAGCTACATGAACTTTACAGTCCCTTCCAACCCAAACTATTCTATGATTCTATGCAAGAAAATTATTCTAAAGTAGCCAGTAGTAGATATATTTTGCCTACAACTGCCATAATTATACTAGAAGTGCAGCCTGTGGAAATCTTCAGAGATTTTGCAGTAATGCTGTGCATATTGCTTACAGGCAAATTATTTTTGCTAGACACTAATTGCAAAAAGCAGACTGAAATAACTTAATTAGCTTTACCAAGATGCCTTCTAGCTTAAATAAATAAATAGTCTTTACCATATGTAAATATTAGTTCCTGATGTAATGGATAACAAAAATGATGAAGCCTCAACATGCTGAAGTGTGTGTGTGGAAACAGGAGCTTCGATAAAGTAGGAAGGGGCATGTTTTGAGGCCAATGACCAAAACTGATTTCTGATACCTTTGGGAGGATTGTAGAGAATTCTTGGCTTGTTATGATCCATGGACTGAAAGAGCTTTTGGCATAACTTTGCCAGGGAAATACTACTTTGTTATGGAATCTAATGCTGGCTAGCTCTACTTTTAATGGCTACAGTGATGTGAATCCTGGTGCCAGCATGTTCTGCCAGTACAGCTGTTATAGCGATGGCGATCATATCTAAAAGAAGAGTCAGAGTTCAGGGATAGAGATGCTATTACTTGGCTGGCACTCTCAGTTTTGAGGGAAGTATTCAAACTGGATTGGAGTCATTATAGGTAACCTAAGCGAAGCCTATCTGTAGCTTGAATTACATCCTAAAGATTCCTATTTGTCTGTGATCATAGAGGAGCATACAATAAGCAAGATCTAGGGTTGTGGACATACATCATCTAAGTGCTTAAGGATTTTTGTAGCTGAGTTCACCTCTAAGGGCATGGTACCTTGATGATTAGAACTTTGAAACATTAGTTAGTGTTTTCCCTTTATCACAGAAGTGCTATTAAGAGAAAAATGTTATAAGGATGAGAAAATCCTAACACATCCTGTAAACTCATCAGTGTCCCTAAGTGGCAGCTATTCTGTAGGTGAAGTGGCTGTAGTTTGGGGGATGGTGCAAAATAGATGTTTAAAAGTACTATTCTATAAAATATCAGTGTTGCCCCCTTCCCTGTCTATATTTGATTAAACTGAAATGATATTAATCTGTCCCTGGTGTAAAAGTATTTATATTCATAAATGAAAGTTGGATTAAGACCTCAGAGGAGGGAGAATATGAGGAAAAGCAAAATAGTAACATTAGATTAGCAGTACTGAAAAAAAATTTGGACGGAGAGCGTATAAAGAGTGTAAGAATTGGAACATTGCTTTAATTGAAAAGAATGCTAAACTAATGTTTGTGTTAGAATAAATTACTGGAAAAAATGAAGAGAAAGTATGAAAGTATGAAAAAAAATCTAGACCACAAAGTCAAAACAGATTGAATTTTAAGAGGACATAGAAGGGAACCTGAAACTTCCTGTTATTCTCTCATGTTAGATTTTTAATAGAAATAAGAAAGTGATCTTAGCAAAAAAATGTATTTCATTGTCATCTCTGACACTTTTCTCATATTAAAACCGTGATAATGAATAGTGAAAAGAAGATCTCCATATGCCCTACCACACATGCTTTACTGGTTTGTATTTTTAGAAGAAATTCTAATCCGTATTATCTGTTACATTAATTATAGGTTACATTTTGTGAAAAAGTTGTTTATCCCATAGTTGAGAATGGAGTAGAAGGAATTCCACACACCACTACCAGATTTGAACACAGAACAAAACATCATTGTTGAAGGGCAGGAAGGAATGGGATTCTGGGACTCTAGAAAGTATGGAAGTATTAGTTGGTGCTATTTGATAGTGACATCCTCTAAAAGGATCTTGTCTAGTCTTGTCTAACGATAGACTTAGATTTTTGGGGTGTGAGTTTGTGTGATGATTTATATCAGCTCTTTTATATTTGGTTGTAGAAGTGGAAATACCAGCACAGTTGAGTTTTTTGGGAAATACCAAGATTTCCTACCTTTTTGTCGGGATGATAGAAAAAGAAGAACCTCCAAAAAATAAAAAAGGAAGAAACAAGTGTATATCACACTATGGACATAATTACACACATTTTGCAGACTCAGGTCAATGACAATGCAATTTGTCTTGCATCCAAAAGCATATTCTGCAAGCAAAAGTGTTTTTTTGGTGGTAAAGATGGTTTCTGGGTCTTTGCCTCCAAATTAACTCTGTACTCCATTTCAGAGAACTAATTTAATGCTTTTCTAGTCAGTGAAGACGTTTTCTCTGATGCTCCCTTTTTCAAATGAGTTTCTAGGTTGGAATGTGCAGTCTATGACCAAGAGAGGGTCTAGATATTTGTGTTGTCCATTTGGAAGTTATATTTCATACATTGTTTTATGAACTATTCCTGTGTCAAGAAAGTAATGACATTGATCATTATTTTAAGTAATTAATATTACAACATTAAAGACTTGATAGCAGCAATTCTGGCAGTTGTTACAAGTATACAAAGATAATTGACTGGAAAATTTTGCAACTCTATTAAAAATAAATATAAACATTCCTATTTCTCTCAGGAATCAGCATGTTCAATGCCAGTTCTCCAAGAGTGGAAAGAGATGTATGATCTTGTCAATATGTTTGCACTGCAACTTTACTACCATTATCTAATTTCTGAGGTTGTTCTGGAGAACCTCTTGTTTTCTATTCATTTACACATGTAAAGGATTGCATTTTTCCAGTTTATGTTTCTGGTCCTTTCTGCTTAATTTAAAGTAGAAAGCATTTTATTAAATGCTTGTTCTTTTCCTATGTAATTTGTTCAAATGCTTCTACTGAACACAATTTTGTCTTAATTATGTTTTATCAAGAAAAGGCAAGCTACAAGGTCTAAACTTTACATTTACAATTATTAATAAAATCTTATCTCCACTTTAAATAGGTTTGAGGATTCAATCTCTTTCTTATTTTTTAACTAGTATATTTCTAGCTCACCCACATCTCTTTGCTACAAGTTATGTAGAACTTGAGCATTTTTTTGTTTGCAGCAAGCTCTCTCAGTTCCTGAAGCCAGTCATTTGGTAAAGCTTTGTCTATTAAAAAAACCCACACAAAATCAAACAAGATGCTCCACCCAAACCCCAAAACTCCACTTGCTCACCATCTTTAAAACACTTGTCAACTCAGAGATACCTTCAAATACCCATCAATATTTAGCCAATGGATTAACTCTGAATAATAGGGCTTTTTACCCCATCTGCTTATTACCTTGTAGTTCTGTCTGTGATGTGCACTCTCATCTGTTGCATACACTCTCTCTTACCGTTTCCTATTGTCATCATCATAATGTTATGACCTCACCTTTGGTACTTCTGAGGCCTTCCACAAAATAAAATTAAGTCATCAGTTGTTTAAGTATATTCTGGCAGCAGTAACATAAAATATGTTAAAGCTGTAATAACTTGGTTAAAAAATGGAAATACTGGTCTATTTTAGAAATATGTAGAAGCCAAAAAGTAGCCACAGCATACATTACAGCTTCTTATACTTGAAGAATTACAACCTGTTATTGTGTTTCTAGCTGTGTAGTAAGACAGCAAATGAAATACTATATTTAAGTAAATTTTCATTCTTGGTCGTGTTAAGACTGATGCTATAGGATTGGTATTTTAATAGTGCTTTGAGAGATGAGGTAATACTTTGATCACTGAAAGGAATTGTCTTTCTGTAAGGATTTTTGTCTTGATTTACTAAAAAAACCTGAAAAGCTCTCATTTGTGTGGGTTATTTGTGCACTATATCCAAGTGTGGTGTACAATTTATTTTGACATCCAGTAGTTCAGTGACATTGATCCAAATCCTATTGAAGTTTGAGAACTTCTGACCTATTTCTATACATTTTTGCATTAGGTTAAAAAAATATCCTTTTACCTCTCATGTAAGTGAACAACTTATCTCTCAGATCGTAAATCTAACCACCAGTGGAAGTCAGACAGAAGAATGGCCCCTTATAGGTGTGTTGGTGTCTAGGATTTTCACACAAATGCTTTTTTTTCTTGTGTGCAAGTAATGACCAAGGAAGATTCAACTTACCAGTGGTCAGGGCTAGTGACTCTCTTGATCCCCATTTTTTCCTCAGGGGGCAGACAGGAATATTGCTCCTTCCCCAAGGTTGCCCAGCATGGTGTTCTCCCAGGAAACCAAGAATGAGAAGAGTTTTTAGGGCACTTCTTCCTCACATTCCCTCCTTTAATAGGTTTAGTGTTTTATTTTCTGTAGACTGGATTTACTCCAAATTCATCATGAACCGTGAGTTTTACTTAAATCTAACATCTGTTAAGTGAATATGTTTGTGTGCAGCAGACTGCTACAATGATTCATATTTCCCATCTTGGTGTGGACAGTTGATGCAAAACACAGGATAATATTTTAAAAACTGCACATTTCTAACTAAAGTCGTATTAGTAATCTTTCCTAGACAAAAAATGAAGGACCATGTCTACACTCAAAGTGAGGTTACTTAAAAAGCAGACAGAAAATAGCACATAAGTTCACAGCATTTTCAGAGCATGCATTGATATATGTAGCTCTAAAAAATTCCAGGGTGTGGGTTTTTTCTTTTCTGGTAGAAAAGACAGATGTTTGAACTCCAACATTACCCACAGAATTAGTCATGTTTTCCAGGTTGGCTTCCTAGATGAACTGTGGCTTCCAGCCTGTTATATCTCTGGGATTCCTCTTCTACTACATCAACATCTGGCATAGTGATTTTATGCATTTCAGTGATTAGTTTCCCCATTTAAAATACATATACCATGAAAACCATTAAAAGGTGGTGACATATGTTATCATACAAAGAAAAAATTATTGTGGCTGCTAAAAGCCTCCTTTGCTCTAGTGGTGAAGTTTTAGTCATGGGAGGTTGGAGAGCCTAGGCATAACTTAGTTTTGATTCAAAATATTTTTTTTTCTTTCATCTGAGTCAGTACCTTCACCAATAAGATAGGACAGGCCTCTGAAGCAAGCAGAGAGCTAGCAGTCAGAGAAGCAATGTGGGCACCAAGAAACTTCTCAAAGCTTGGTGACCTTCAGTGTGGCTACTGTAGCACAGCCCTCCCTTTAGCAACACCTAAAAAAATGTTGCTGAGATCAGAGGGATTTCAAAGAAGTAAGTGAAAGCAAATCATCATTCTTGCTCTTTCCATTTATGAATGATAAAGCAGGTAAATAACCCATATGTTCCACAAAACTGAATTTTGGGCGTGAAAATAATGCCCATGATGAATTACGGGCAGACAGGAATGTGATAAAATAAGCTGACAGAAGGTGACTTCATAGAATTATGCAATCTATCACTTTAGATCTGGACTTATAAATCAAAAGAGATTGAGGTCCTGTATTTCGGTAGTTTTCTCAATTACTCATTTAAAACTTTATTTCTTAAATATTTAATTTTATCTGGCACCAGTGCATTTTAATGTCACGTAAGGTAATTTCTACTAGTTCTTATCAGTTGGTGTCAGAGTTTCTCTAATATGCAGTTCCTTGTGCTATAGGTGGAATTAGGAGAACTGCCAGTGCTGTAGGTCCCAGTTATTAAAGTGGCTGGTCTGCACACAAAGCCAGCTTGGAAGGGCTTAAAGGCCAGGAGTTCTGCACGACTTACTTAGAAGTAGTCTGAATTTGGTGACTTCTGGGGATGTTGGTAAAGCAAGCATGCCTCTGCCAGGCAGAATAAATGCTTCAATTTTAAATTATGGAAGAGGAAGGCAGTAGCTAGCCAAGGTTTTGCAATTTACTTTAATTGCATTTTAGCATATTGTATCATTAAGTTAAATAATCAAGAGCCTTAGAGGTAGATTTTTAAAATTGTTTAATTTTAAAATTGATAATATATTTAATAAAATTACAAATTCTTGCATTTAACCTATCTCAGGCTGATCCATAACCTAAAGTGGAGAAGCTGCTTTATTCTGTCATCAAATTTTATATTCTACATTTTTCATTTCATCAAGTAGTCCTGCACGTCTGTCATTTTCACTGTTCTGAAAGCTGTAATTGGAATTCACCACTTCTCTGGAATAAGGGGGGTATGTGCACTCTGAGTACAGCAGTAAATGTAGCACTACTTATATTCCTTATTAGCAATGAATGCCCACGAACTCTGTAATTCAGAGAGGGATGTCCAAAGCTGTCTGCAAACACCCAGTCATAAAACGTGACTCCCAAACACTGTATCTAGACACTGTGTTTGGTAAATGTGCATATGAATAAGTAAATTCATAAGCAGGTAAAATAATCACAAACTCCCTCACCACTTATGCTGTTGTAATGTCTTGCTTCCCTATCAGTGCCTCTGTTCTCAAATGTTTTGAAGTGCAGCATGGACTTACTACTCTAGCCACTGAGGTTTGCCAGAATTTCTTAACTATAGACATCTCTGTTGCTGCAGTCATAGCAAAGTCTCTTGTCTTGTGCTCCCCTGAGAGTGCCTCTTATTGGGATTCTTGGAAAGTAAATCAGTGACTGTTTCAGCCCACGTTCTAGTGAGTGGATGACCTCTGTATCCCTTTGGATAGCTCTGCAGTGACTCACAAGTCTTGTCCAATCCTGTCTTTCTCAAGATTTTTCCACTCTCTTTGGTTGCAGAATGGAACTTTGGTGATTTCTCTGAAGTGCAGCTGTAAGAGCATGAGGGGATTCTATTTAGCATAAGTTAAGTTAGTTGACTAAATCTTTGCTTCTTACTGGGTTCTTCATGTGGCAGTTAATTTCATTTTCCCTGTTAGGAATTCATTTGACAGGTTAGCAAACACAGCAAGGTATCTCCTGGCGATCACTTGTCTCTGCACATTCCAGGCTGTGTAGTGTGACCTTTGGCATTCCCTAGATTGCTCCTATGTCCAGCCTGTTTAAGGTTATCAGTTTGAACAGATTTTATTTTGGAAAAGAAATTTGGCTATGCTGGTATGTGGAACTATTTGGTCATAAAATCTCTATTACACAGTGCGAAGATAGTGATCTGTTTGCAAAAAAAAGAACAGTCTGAGTGAAGTATGCAGCCAGGACATAAGATTTTTAAAGGTACAGAAAACTGCCAGAAATATAGTAGACATAAGATTGAGATTTATTTCTCAAATAACATTTCAAATAATAGCCCTTACCTGAAAACCAGTAACAGAAAACAGTAATTTCATGTGCTACCTCAGCGCAGATGTCAAGACTAGCCAAAGCTGTTTTACTGAAAACTGGAGCAAATTGTTTTCTTCCCACAGGGAGACCTGTTACCCTGGGAGCTGTGAGTCCATCCCTGCTGGACTTTTATAACTAGGAAACCATAGCATCATCACTGGCTCCGCACCTTTTGTGTAGGAAATTAATTTCAGTAGTATCCTCTATGAGATAGCTCTGTTCAGTCCATGTACAGTATCATGTTCTTGCTCAGAGCTTCCATAAACTGTATCTCAGCATAAAATACCTCGTGAGTTACTCTTAACAAATAACATGATTTCTTGTAAAAAGTGAAACTGAATCTTGTGGTGGCTGATAATTTATGGCATTTTATTTGCTTTTTTCTAACTGTGTATTTTCAAAACTTTCATACTTTAGCATACAAATAAGTAATTAGCTAAGTTCTGGAATCATAGGATGGTTAAATCCAGGTTATTAAAGGTTTTTATCCATCTTGAGATTCACAAAAGATGCCTAAGGGCAGATCATAAAGACACTTAGACAACAAAATACTGCTTGTTTAATGTTGTTTGTTTGTTTTTTTCCCCTCTGCAGGAGTTTACACAATAAGAAATGTAAAGTTTAGTTTTGTTCTGGTTTTGAATGCAGTGTGAGTGCCATCATGCTATGTGCAGTTGTTGCTGTACCAGCCACTTGGTCTTCTGTAAAACCTGCCTGGGTCTGTAAAAGCAGTCAGGCTGTAGCTGAGCTTTTGGCCAGAGTATCATTCACTGTGTTTTTGTCCCTTTACTCTTTCTGGCCATAGCCCAGCCTTAGTTGCTGAGCTGTCCTGCCCACATTGCAGAAAAAATTCTGTCAAATAAGATCAGATGTAAGATACTCCTGCATTTCACATAAGACATAGTTTTTATCTGTTATGGCAAAGGATTAGCTATTGCCAAGGTGGGTTCATTGTGTGGTATAAATGCAACAAGTCTCTAGATCTAGATTCTGAAAGTTGTCCTCTGTGCCTCAACATGTCTATGCAACAGTCATTACAGAAGGGAAGCCCTATTTGTTTGAAGACAAAATGTGTAAATTTTTAATGTTGTAACAGGAAATTTTATTTTTATCAATAGATTTGACCAACTTGGCAAGGAAGCACTATTGTGGTGAAAAAAAGATGGATCCGAGTTTGCCTTTATATAGAGGCTTTATTCTGAAGGAGAGACTGTAT
This sequence comes from Chaetura pelagica, assembly GCF_000747805.2. Classification (NCBI taxonomy): domain Eukaryota; kingdom Metazoa; phylum Chordata; class Aves; order Apodiformes; family Apodidae; genus Chaetura; species Chaetura pelagica. Next base: position 1,127,625 of record NW_009952874.1, on the reverse strand, counting down.
GCAGAAGGTAGCAGAACTATTTTGTGATTCTTATTTTATTCTTAAAATATTTAAGTGTGCAATAGAAATCCTGTTATAGAGGCTGAGTCACTGATACTTAATACTACTTAATACTACTGGAATGGCTAGACTCAGTTTCTGTAAAGGATTACCTGCCTTACATTGTTAAAATTAAATCTGGCTGTTTTTTTGTTTTGTTTTTTTTCCCCCAGGTTAAATATTGTAACACATTTGTCAGATTTTTGCTATATAACTTCACTGACTGAATCCAAGGGCCCTCATGCCTTTCTGTATTCCTAGTACCTACTGCGTTCTTACAGCTTTCACTACTATGGAGTGAGTGAAAGAGAAGTCACTGATGTGGAGCACTGCAAAACAAAACCAGCTCTCGAAGGTTGCTAAAAATAAATGTCTGAATGTTACCTTAAAAATAAAAAGCTATGTTTCATTATCATGGCCAGCACTGAATTCCATGGATCCCACTATTAAATGGGGCTTTTATGCTAAATCGCCCTCTGTTAAAATTTGCTCTTTTTCAAAGACTAGAGCAACTGCAGTTACTTGAGATACTGTTCTTTCAGATAGGTTACTTTCTTAGCAAACCTCTGCCTGAATGTTGTGTTTTCTTAAGAGTAACCAACAGTGCTAAGGAAAACTTTAAAAAGATGCAGCAACCTGTTATATGGCAATGTTAATAAAAAACCTGGCTTTACATCTGCAGCCAATTACATTTCTGAGATTATTTTGTGCAGTATCCAAGAAATAGGTGTTTACTTGTTAGCAAAAAAGAAATCTCAGTCACTGCTGTGAATTACTGAGGTTGTAAACAGGTTAATTCAAAACCAGGTGGGACTAGGTGGAGTTGAAAAAGCTTGCCAGGCTGTGTAGCTCTTTCAGAAGCTTGCAGAAGGAGAAACTTTTTGCAGTAGCGTGCAGCTGTCAGCTGGAGTTTCACTGTAGGTGAGTTGTGGCCTTCACATAGAGCTTGAGGAAATAATCCTTGAATATTCTGTCTCTGACTTGGATTCCTAAATGCAAAATCTTAAAGGAAAGATCAAACTGAAGCAACAGTCAAGCAGAGGAGTTGATCTCTTTTTGTTCCTGAGAAGTGATTGACAAGCTTCATTGCTTAGGTAATTTGCTTGCCTTAAAACCAAAACCAACCAACCAAAAGCCAAAATCTGAACATTAACAGAAGTTTTTAGGTGTTTACTTGTATAGAGTTTATTTGTGACAGAATGAGAATCTGCTGTTCCAAAACTTTTCTGCACATACTTTTCAGGAAAAAAAAAAAGTAGACTGGTATTGCTAGAGTAGTAACAGAAGTTGCTAAAACCTTTCCTTTTATCTTTATCCTTATATGGTTATTTATGAAATAACTATAAAGAGATTTACTGCAATGTTCTACATTTTTGGTGGGGTTTCCATTTATACTGGGCCACTTGGCAAAAATTACCAAGTCCTCAAGATTTGAGAAAACTAGAGGAATGTGGGTGTTGTTGCCACCAACTGGTTAAGATGTTATAACTGGCAATATCCATGTTGTCCTTGTCTATCTTTATTCTGAGCCAACAGAAGGCTAGAAATGGGCAGCTCTTAAGCTCTCCCATTTGTCAAACTTTGAAGCTACCAGCTATAGTTTTTTGATATTTTTTTTTTTTTAGAAAGTTATTTATCTTTTATATTGAGGGCTAAAACTTCAGGAATTTAAATATAGGAAAGGCAAAGGAAAGTATGGGAACTTGAATTGAGGCACTGGCTTTCTTCTTTCTCTGTACGAGTGCATGTATGGGCCTGTTTGTGGAAATGTACTGATCATAAATAGCACTGAGCCTTTAATTTTTAAGATTTTCTTTTCTACTGCAGTCATAAAAGAATGAGCTTTCTTGTGGTGGACAAGATACCATCGTGCTTGTTTATCTATCTATCTATCTATCTATCTATCTATCTATCTATCTATCTATTTACCTCAAAGATATCCCAGTATTTTCCTGCTGTCTTCCCCATGGTAGTCAGCATTGAGTCAGACATACTAATCCAGCTGCTATGGAACTGTAGCATTATACAGTCTAACAAATGATAGACATAAAGCTAAAATGTAAACTTGCTTCCTTAGTCTGCATTAAAGCTCATTGGAGATGGCAGTTACCACTGTTTAACATAGTGGATTTACAATGTGGACAGATCTAACAAGGACTTGATTAGATGGGGTCTTTCTTTACACAACATGCTGTAAGGGCTTGATAAATCTTAGGGGTGTCGGGTTTTTCTATTTGTTTTATTGGTTGGTTTTGTTTTGGTTTTTTGTTTGTTTATTTTCTGTTTGTTTTCTTATTAAAGTTTTTTTGAACTAGAGACTCTTGAAGGACAACACCTGAAACAACAGTGAAGGAACCCCACAGGTGAATTCACCGTGCATCTAGGGCTGGTAAATCAGTCAGTATTTTGAAAGAACACTAAGGAATCAGTAGTGGAAAAAACACCTGTATATAATCTGTAACTAGTACCAGTTGTTTTGGTTGTGACAGCATTGACCAATTTTTGAAATGGTAATCTAAAAAGCATCTTTTGTTTGAGCATCTACAAGCAGACCTGTGTGCAATTGCTGAAATGTGTTTATCTAACAAATTAGTTCATAAGTGGAATATTCTGAATAAATTTATGTGCTTGTTTATATACAATTGTGTAAATTATAAAGCCATTATTGGACATTTTATGTGAGCAGTCTCTAAGAATTCTTGTGTTTTATTAAGTCTGAAATCAGTAAAGCTTGCACAAGATGTTTGTATTAGGCTTTGAAGTCTGTTTTCTTAACATCTTGAATTCTGCTGTGGCTTCTTGGTTCTGTGACAAAGATGCTATCTTGAATGGTAAAAGAACGGTAGCAGTTACACTTGAGCTCAGCTGCTTAGTGAATCCAGGGTGTTGGTCTATGGTCCTTAGAGCTTCCATGGAAACTGGAATATAAAATTAGTAAGAATGAAGGAGTCTCATTTGTAATATCACTCATAGGAATATAATGCTTACAACTTCTGCCGGCTCGAAAGTTTGTAGTGTTGGACTTGTATGAATTAGTTCTGTATTAATTCTCTATAGGTAGAGAATATTCCAAACTGTATGCTCATAAAGTTTGGATTCAAGTTCCCTTATTCTGTCTCTCCTCCCATTGGGATTCTAACTAACAGGCACTTAGAGCATTGCAGTACGTCACTGTGGGATTGATGTTTTTCCAAGCTGCACAAATGTGTGGTTTTTTTTTCTCAGCTGTGATTATCATCAGGTAGTTTGGACTTTTTACTGAGTTTTGTAGTAGACAAGAAAAGGGAAGAGGCTTGTGAATAGGAAGAAATATGAGTTTTAGACTATCTGGAACTTTGTCTTTTTAAAATATTTACTTTTTCACATAACCATTTCCCTCATACTTATGAGGCCATAATAATGTTTTTTGCATTTTGTAACATAATGCTTTATCGCAAAGTTCTAAAAAATGTGATAAAAACAGAGTTTGGTTTGGGGAAATTTTATTCTAAAAAAAGAAGGTTTTTTTGGAAGTAGGTTAAAGCACTTTTGAGTTTTGTTGGGTTTTATGAGGAAGATTTTCACAGCTCTGTGGTGAAATAGTCCCATTCAAATTCAACTGAGTTCAATATTCAACTCCTTTTCTTTGAAGACTTCCCTGAGAATGTCTGAGAATTGGGAAAGGGATGTGTGGCTCCCCGTGTGCTTGTGCAATAACTGCCACATCAGGGATCCAGCTCTGTGGCTTCTAAAAGCAATAGATATAAAAATGTGTGATAAAATGTGGCGAAGGATCTAAAACTATTTAGAGAATTACAGATGAAAAACAGCATGAAGGAACTTGTTAGGAGAGATATAGAAAAAACAACAACCAACAACAATAAAAACTCCGAACCACCTGAAATGATGACAAAGTTCTATAGTTTTAATAAAGGAATAAATAAATACATCCCCTATCAAAAAATCCCAGCAAAACAAAGTTCTGTAGTGTTGCAAAACCATGTTACGCTGTTTTTCATGTGAATCTGAAAGCTCACGGAGGCCAAATATTGTGTTCCCTGATGCCAGCCCTTTAATAAATGTGTAAGCAAACAAAGCATAATTCCTAAGAGTCTGAGGTACAAGTGCTCTTTTTAGATTAAGTTAACAAATCAACAACTTTGCCTGCATTTAGGGTTCCAGTTTCACCATGTGTTAAACAATAAGCAACACATTTCTCTGGACATCCTGGAAAAGTACAATGTTATAGATATTTAAAATATTTTTTGGGGGGTGGAAAAGTTCAGTAACTGCTTCACTGCTTGTAAGCTGAGATGATTGCATACTGCCAGATTAGAAATGTGGAGACCACAGAGGTGGATGCAGTGGCAAATGGTGCCAAACCCCAAAGAAGCAGTGCTTCCCCCACCCCTCTGCCTGAAAGGGTTATGGGAAATGCTGTAGCCTTGTAATTTGCTTACTGTGTGAAATTTGCTGGCATCTAACTTTATAGCCATCTGATGAAACAGTTTGAAAGGACATTTGTAGATTACTTTACTTCCCTGTTTATATGCTCAGTCTTAGCAATTTAACTCTCAGAGTTTACACTGTGAATTATGTGTCTTTGATATAACATGCTGAAAACCCATCTGGGTAGCAGTCTCCATTTGTGCTGATGCCTGGCACTTTGCCTGAACTCATGTTTCCGTATATACTCTAGAGATGAGTAAAAGGTCACCTTTCCCTCAGCTGCACGGAGCATGGCTTTGGTATGCTGGACAAAGACCTAGCTGTGTATTATGTAGTGGGAACTTCATATGGATGGAAATGATCATTGTGGGTGTGACTCCCCTGCTGCTGGGTCTCAGCAGAAGGGTTGTATGTTGCCACTTTGCAGTAGAATCAGCTGGAGTTCTTAGGGGCTGGTAGAGGGGAAACGTCAAGGCTCCCATGTAGATGTGGAATATTGCTTTATGGAAACAGTAGGAAAATTTAGTCATCTCACATGAAGTGAAACAGTAATGAAGGAACCATAACAAGAACAACAAAAAACATTTTCAGGGTCTGCCTGCCTGGTCCTGGCTTGCTTGCCCTTCTGAGCACCTGGTAGCAGTCAGTGCTTTTTGTGGAACTGCTGCACTGCTACTCACATTTTGATTAGCTTACTTAGGAAAAAAAATAAATCAAAAAACAACAGTCAGAAATTAAGATGCACAGTTCCCACAGACTAATGGGATTATAATTCTTAGCTACTTGTTTTCAGACTCGCTTTTAAACTTAATTTAAATCCACTGCAATTTCCCTTGTAACTTTTAAAGAAAGGTAAACTGTTGGTTTAAAATGCCTGAAAATGCTCTTGTGTGAATTGTGCCATCTGAGGAGGAGATTGGTGAAGATCTTGGCTGCCCTGCAGTGGGAACAGCTAAGCATCCAGAGCCGCCACCCCAGCAGTTCTCCCAAGCCAAGTCACTTGTCCTTGCAGTCAGCTGCAGCTTATTTCTCCTTTCAAGTATGTCTTGGATTTTAACGTACAACATTTGCTATTCCTATTTTCTTATCCCTATATTCAAATCATGAATTGCAGTGCCACTTCACTGAGGAAAAGAACTGCAGCCATCCCAATAAATTCAAGGCAGCTGCAGCAGGCAGGGTGCTCCTGTGGGGCTGGGGTGGGAAGGGAGCTGTAGGCAGGGCACGTGCCCTGGGAGCAGTGGCTGCACAGAGACGTGATGGATGCCACTGCTGAATAATCTGCTTTGAGGAAGAAACCTTTCTCCATTGAGATGTTGTTTGCCTATGTGATTAGATGGATTGTCTTGAGCTGAAAAGCAGAAGGCAGAAAACCTCTGGGTTTCAGAGGGTTTCAGGTTATATGAGCAGGAAGCATATACTTCTGGAGGAATCGTATCTTGTTTCACAACTTCTGCTTAGCAGCTAAGGGAGAAAGTGGGTGCTTTCTCCAAGCTAACACCCACTCATGACATGCCTTTTGTTGGAATCCGAGGAGGTGATGAAATAACTCTGTAGCAGTTTTCTATGTGATCTGAAAGAATAACTCAGCTTTACTATTACAGCTATTACTTTAATCCAGTTTCAAAGCTGAGTTCCACAAAAAATACTGTTTAGTCTCCAGTGAGTAAGAAATAAGGTCACAGGTCTTACTGCAAGCTCTCATCTTTTCAAAATAATTTCTGTGTGAAACAAAAGATATGCTTGAACAGTGGAGATGGTAGCAGTGTGTGCCCTGCTTTGGCTGCAACCTGAATTTGCAGAATAGTGCTCTGTGTGTGCCAGTTGGGCTGAACATCCCTTCACACACCCACAAAAAAGCAGGATAGCAGAAGGAATCAATGTCCCCTGAGTCTGTGCTACCTGCTCAGAGACAAGTGTGTGATCCTACAGCCTGAGGAGTGAACTTCAAAGCACTTTCCTTTCATTAAATGTGTTGTATTGTATATACTAACTACTCGTGTTCACTATTTGCAAACCACTAAAACACCTTGGTGGATGATATTTAGATTTTTTTTTTTCCACTATTGAACCATGCCTTTTTGATTGTTGTTTCTAGTTAGTTTCTAAGTTTAGGTGTTTAAGTATTTTAGAATTAAAATTCTCTAGAAGTTAAATGAAACAGTAATTCTGTAGAATACTCTTTATTTGAAGGTATTAATGAGTCTTGCCATATAATTGTGAAAAGATTTTTAAATTATTCCAATCTTAAGATTGGAATTGCAACTGCATTGTGTCTTTATAGTTCTTGAGCAAAATTGGTATATAAATCTGTCATATTTGAAAGGTAAGAGTTTTACACATACTTCCTTCAGGTACAAGTGAGTCTGCAAAGAACAAAGCAGAGGAAAATCAGTTTCTAGTTGTTTAATATCCTTTAATAACTTTAGCTTGTGATATGGAAGTTCTCTGGCTGTTTTTCAGAGGGGAAGGGATGGTTACTGCAGTGCCCTGGCCAGATTCCAGCAGGGAACTCCGTAACTCCATCTGCCAAACTCCCTCCCATGGTTCCAGATGAGTGACACTCTTGCATAAAGCATCCACCCACTTCAGACTCTCTCTTGTGTACACGTGTGTGCAGTGTGCACAGGTTCAGGGACTTCATATCTACATCAAAATAATCTCTTTATTGTGACAGCTCAGCAGCTTCTCCTTGTGTGTTACATTATGACATGGATGTTAGACCCCAACAAATTTTATGAAATGTTGAATTACTTAATTTTTTTTCCTCCTCATCTTTGAGCAGATGATTAGAGCTTAATGGGGAACTGATTGTATATGTACCTGAGGGATAATGGGTCAACAGGTGTTTTGGCAGTGGAGAAAATTTGCACTCTCTATCAAGTACTTCAATACTGAAGAGAAGAATGGCAGAATTTTGTATTTTAACAGGGTCTAGAAGTATAACTGCAGTGGGAAATATTTGAGTTTATGAGCTGTCAATCTCTGTGAGAGAAAGCAGAGAAGGCCTGGCATCTTCAAGCTTGAGCGTGCTGGAAAGGGAGGGAAGCTTCTCCATCCAAGAGTAGGATGTAGGTTTTGCAGCAGATTCTAACTTTTGCAGAATGCTTTAAAGAAGCAGTCCTTGTAATTTTATCTACATAAAATCTTAAATTACTGGCTTGCTTGCAGAAAGCAAGATATGTCTTCACCAGGCTGCACCTGAGCAGGTTTTTCAGTGCTGGGTTTTGTTTTTGCTTTGCTGCTTCTAAGCTGGCTCCTTTGACCATGGGAGAATAAGAAAGAAGCTATACAGCAGCCACCTAGGAAATCTGTCTAATTTTCAGAAAGATCTCCAATGATATTTTTCCCAGTAAAAAGAGAGAAAGGGGCCTACTATCATACAGGCACCTGATCTGAAAGACAATTGCAGAGGGTTGTGTGAGCCAATGTTAGTCTGACATGATGAGTATCCTGGACCAGCCTTTTCATTTTTGCTGTCTGCTACATAAAGCATAGAATTTAGCCCAGTTTGTCCTGAACATTTGGTGTTATGTATGTGGTACATGCAGGCATTTGCTGATAACCAAATAAGTAACAAACACCTTTATTTGATGCTGAAAGTATTAAGTATACATTTCTACTGTAATAGGAATCTAAGAGAATTACAGAACCGACACCTCACTACTGCTCCTACAGTCTTTGTCCAGAGATGAATATAACTGAGGGAAAAGAAAGTTTTTAATCTTTACGTTCTAATAGACTTTGTTTTCCCAACGTTTAATAAAGCAGTCACTCTTTAGAAGTCATGTTTGTAAACAGATTTCTTTGGCACTTGTTTGTCTTGTGCAGATGTATGTTGATATTCTCATTCTGTTGTGAAATTGGGTAAGAAAAGACTGAAGGTTCAATATTCCTTTAATAATAAAATGGTTTTATCAATATGTTTTTTTGTACCCTAGACCCAGCTTTAGCTTTGAAATTGTTGCTAGACTCCTGCAGAATACGGTAATTGATAAGCTCTTGCCAGTTTTCAGGGAAATGGAGACTGGTTAGAAACTGGGCATCTCAGATGTAAGAAAGACTTTTGACTTTCACTGTGATAGGATTTCACCCTTGGATTATATTGAGAGTTCCCACTCAAGAGATGTCTGAAAGCTTCAGTAATTTCTCTTTTTCCCTTGGGAAGTAAGAAGTCTTTTCAGGCTTATGTCAGAATCCATCCGAGTAGGTATGGAAGCAGGCAAGTTCCAAAATCACTTTAAATTAAAAACCAGGCCAATGATAGTTTGTGTTCCCTTTAAGCTGCCTGCACTTCTCAGCCTCCAAATATAGCTTTAAAATATGTGGCCGCAAGGAAGGATTAGTACCATTTTATGATAAATATGATTAAATAGAATAATCTATTTGAAGTTCCTCTGGAATTTGCCACTCCTATATTTGTACACCTTTAGCTACTCCTGGAGGAAACTGACTAAAAAGAGTTTTCCTGAGATTTGTATTTGCAAATTTCTTTTCTATGAACGAATGACTCTAAAATTTCTTCGGAAAAAGAAAAATTCTGTGCTCTTTTCTGAGTTTAATCATATTACTGATTAACAAAGTATTGCAACCTGGAGAAACTGTCAGTGTTGTAATGCAATAGGAGAGCAATGGATTGGGTCAATGGTTTAGATTTTGAATACTCAGTGCAACAAGTGGGAAGAATATATAGATTGAGTTTACATTCTGAAGCTCAGTTTTGTGGTGAAGGGAGGGAAAGGGTGTAAAAGGGCGATCTTCTAAGCAACACTCACAGAATAAAAATATGAAGAAAAAACTAATGGTAGACTATATCAGTTATATATTCATGAGTTATAGAGATGTTTATATGAGATATGAATATCATATAAGAGATATTCAATCTTCTTCTGAGTTATAGAAGGCTATGGATTAGGGTTTTAGCAAAAATCAATGCAGTTAAAGCTTGATGTGAAAATATTGGACACATATACGATGAGTGTCTAGGGAGTTGTATACATTGCTATTTAGACAGATTATGGCACTAAGTGGCTCAATGGGTCTTGTCCTTCCTCCATTTGGGTGATCATTTGACTCTTCACATCCCTAAGACCTTCATTTGAACAATTTTCTTGTGGAAATCACAGGCTGAGCAGTCAGCAATTCTGTAAAGGATTAATAGTCCAGCCATGGTATTTAGTACAGAGATGGAATTTTGTGGCTGTCATAGCCTTTAGCACATTTAAAAGATCAGGAGGTTGTGACTGTTTCCTTGTTAGGGTATACTGCCCTGATACTTTATTCACTGTAACACACTTGTATATGTGTGTATAAATCTGTATATGTAGCATGTATGTAGCAATGGGGAGCAAAAGGATTTTGAGAAGGGAGGATTCTTATTTGGCAGTATATTGGCAAAATGATTGAGGGTTATAGGGATTCTGTTCAAGATGGTTAGACCTCAGATTTTTACTTTCTAAATCAGATATAATACTTATGAGATATGTCATGTCACTAAAGCTAAAAAATAAAATTTATCATTTTTGAGAGCAGACTCAGTATAGACAGGTGTAGATCAAGCTACTAATTTACTCATCCTGATTTGGAATGACAACTTTAAAGCATGTTTCAACCTCCAGGGCATCTTTTGATGGATAATTATGACAGTTTATGTACTAAGGGCATTTGTTCACTAGAAAATAATTTTGAAAACATAGATCACCTATGTAGTAGTCCTACAATTTAACTTTCAGTTGTTATTGGGGTGGATTACATTAGAATTAGAAGTCTACCAGTCAAAAAATTTACATTTCATTATCAAACCTCTGACTCCTCCTGTCTCCCCAAAACCACTTTAAGTACCTATGTGAGCTTACTCTCATTTTAACAAAACTAAGGAAAAATATCTGTAGCTTAGAAAATCTTGTGCATGTTTGTGAGAACTGGAAAACAAAGCTGGTGTATACAAGCAAGTGGTGTCTATAAAACAGGGTAAAAGCATTTAATAGCATGCCTTAAAAAATTTGTGTGACCTTAAAAATTCAACCAGGTTGGTGGTGTCTTTGTTACATTGTAGGTAAATAGACTTATTTTAACTCCTGGCATGATCAGCTGAATTAGGCAGTCATCACAATAGCATATAGGCCTCATGTTTAATGTGAAAAGATTAAAAAAACCTTGCAAATTTTAGTTACTTCTGCTGCTCTTAACACTAAATAAACAAATGTACGTCTCCCCAAGCTCTTGACTGGCTACAATGTTTATTTTTTACCGTGGAAAACTTGATGCCTGATGATGAATCCTCTGGCCAGCAACAACTAGCCTTCTCTGGAAGGATAGAACTGGTGGTTACAGATGCATGTAAAAGGCAGACATTATGTGAAGCAATGCTAAAATTACAGTATTTCTAAATTAAAAAATTGAAACTTCACAGTAAAGATGCTGCATACTGAAAAAACCACTTGATTTTGGTGATTTATTTTCAGTATCCCCTAATTTAATTTAGATGGTGCTAGTAACTATGCTGGAGCATGGAAGGTTCCATGTAAACATGAGGAAAACCTTTTTTACTGTGAGGGTGACAGAGCACTGGAACACGCTACCCAGAGAGGTTGTGGAGTCTCCTTCTCTGGATACATTCAAAACCTGCCTGGATGTGTTCTCTATGAGCTACTGTAGGGGATTCTGCTCTGGCAGAGGAATTGGACTAGATGATCTTTTGAGGTCCCTTCCAACCCCTACTGTTCTGTGATTTCATCTTGGAGAGCAAAGCTGTGTTCATAGTGGGTGAAGTACAGTCTTCCAAATGCAGTAACAAGTGTTTGGGAAACACAGAGTTTTTAATTATCTGCTCTAGACAAAGATATCCATAATTTTCTGCACTAAACTCTTTATGGAAGCTGAGCAAGATAGTATGAATTTATTAATGCCTGAATATAGGAGGCTGTTATAAAAAAGAGAGCTTAAAACATAATTATTTGCGTTGGTAGTTAGTCACAACAGTTACTGTGAGGTTCTGCAGGAGTTTTAGAGACAATTTAAAAAAAAAAAACCAACATCTTTGTGACACTGTGTATTATTCTGCAAAGAGTAGGTTTTTTTTTAATTTTTTTAGGAGACAGTGCTAACATTTTTTCTGTCATTAACCAGACAAAAATGTTTCTTTGCAAGATGTTTTAGTTAGACCCTTGGGTGATTTCACAACTGCCTTGAAATTTCAAGTAACTTTTTCTGACTTGGAAAATAATAGCCAGGAAATAGCCAGGAGAATAATAAGATTACATTGTAACACAAATGTCTGGTTTTAACAGAGAATTAAAAATGGGAAATGATATTACTGCAGTCATCTATAAAGTCAATTGTTTATGGCAGATCCATCCTGCTACAAGTTGACTTCCAAAATAAAAAAGAGTAAGAGCTGCTTTAGGGAATTTGATGAGGTACTTTTTCTTGCTGCCTTATTTAACAAAAATTGCAGAGAAACACTCAGAAAAGACTGCTCCAGGAGAAGTGTAGGAGAAATATTCTGCAGAGGGTGCCCAGTGTAGGGCAGCTGACAAAGCAGGAGGTGACACTGTTCTGCTTCTCTTCTTGCTGCAGGAAAATGCCCTCCTGCTCCTCTGGAAAAAGATCTGTGCCCAGGTGTTAGTTCCAAACTTTGCCTTCTAGTCAGTATAGTATTTCCGTTAGTGTTCAGACTTTGGTAGCTGAATTTAATTCTTATCTATTATCAACACTTATTATCAACAATGTGGAGATTTAGGACACATAGTCTAGAGTTTTACCAAATATGCCAATAAATATTTATTTATGGACTGTGATAAAGGCACAAGGAAGAAGCAGCTACTAGTATCTTGCTGTAGAGACGAAATTATGAGCCTACTGTTTAAGTGTGGAATTGCACATGCTTCTTCCAGCAGGCTATTTTTTATTGTCCCACTGCTGAAGTTCAGTTGTAAGCAATCTTGGAAGGAGTGAAGAGGAGTAGGCTGATAGGTGAAATATCAATAAATACCTCATTCTCATCAGGAAAGCCTGAAACGAATGTTAGGCTTCTGCAGGAGCCTAACAATAGGAACTTAATGGTAAATAAAAAGACTGAAATTCAGAAAAAATAAATTGTTTCCCAGTTAAAAATACTTATTCTCACATTACAAGTAAGCTTAGAACTGATCTATAAATTACATAATTGCCTGTGATAACTTTGATTGTCCATTTAAGTTGCTTTTTAAAATTTTGTATGAGATTTGCATTTTCCTCATGTTTACCTGGCAAACATGTTTAATTTGGTAGGCTATGAAATCTAACTGCTACACCCAGCTTAAAATTTTACATGTACTTTTTCAGTCAAGTAGCATGCAAAAGTACCTATTCCAATTTCTTATTTTTCATTACATCTTAGCAAATGTAATTTTAAGATGGAAGGTAAATTTCCAAAAAGCACCAGTTGCTCTGATTTGTGGAACCATTAAAAAGATAGGGCAAAATGAATGAGCTTTGCCTCCCCAGGAAACTGGAATGAAAGGGCCATTTTTTTAGACAGCTTTGTGCCTTTATAATTGGGGTCACTTTCAAAGTATGGTTCTTCATCTCTCACCTTCTTCAGTTCCTTCACTCAGACATAGTTGTGGAGAAGCATAACTGCTCTGAAATACCAGAGTACTTGGGTAGGAATATAAATGATGACAGATGCAACTATTTTGGGGAATGAAAACTGCTAATCTGAGTCACTGTAAAAACATATGGGACTCAAGAATGTTTTGGGTTTTTTTGGTACACTGAAGTGAAAATGTCTAGTTGTTCATTTGTGATTGTGTTTCAGTGTAATTTTAGGAACACAGGACTCTCAAGGAAGCAGTGGTACCCCAAAAAGAGGGCACTTAAATCTGAACTGTGAAGTTGATTTTGTCATGTCTTTCTTAAGTGGGATTGCAATTAGAGAAATGTTTCCTGAGGTGGAAAGAAGATCTGTATGACCCAGATGAAATAGTTTAGTCTAATTTTCTGAAATGTGGTTTATAGCTATTCAGCAATTTCTGATTCTTTGCCAGAGGAAGGATTTTGATTGAATGGGAAGGGAAACTTAGACACGTAGAGTGGCTGTGCTGGTCACCATTTCCCAGTTGCTATGAAAAACTACAGTTTTGTTAAAAATATTGAGTTTTGAGTTTTGTTAAAAATATTTGTTAAAAATATTGAGATTCTGGTGAATTACTGTGACTTTCCATATGACTTGCCTCAGATTCTGCAGTTGGCACAAGGCAATTTCTAGCTGCTTGTTTTTCCCCTCTTGGCTTCAAACTCTTACTTGATATTACTTCAAGACTAGACTACATGGAGAATGTTTATTATTGGATTCTATGTGCATAGTGGAATTTCCAAAACAGCCTTTTAAAATTTTGTTAAATGAGTTAAAAGGCACATTTTAAAACTTACTTTTAAATTAAATAAGGGGAAAATGAGATGAATTTCCTCCATTCATGTTTGCTGTGTGGAACACAGAGAGATACGAAAGGAACAGACTCTAAAGGTGCAAGGTCTAACACCTAAGCAGATGTTTGCTTTGCAGGTTTTTTTTCGCACAGTTGCACTTATAATGTGGATGCTAATTTAAGCTTTCATACTTCTACAATAATTTATTTTTATTTCTTACTGCCTTACTGTTTGAGTATGCCTTCCTTCTCTTCCTTTTGCAAAGCAGACGTAACAGTGGCAACTTGGACACGGGAAAAAAAAATTAAGCAGGAGAAAAACAGGTCACGCTGGCATTGCATCAGTTATTTATAGTTAAAGACAACAAGAACAAAAAAACCACTGGAAACCCCACCCTTTCAAATAGCCTGTTTCATGAAGAAAGCTCAATGGTTAAATTCATCATTCTTGTGTTTTCCTTGGATGACTTTTTTGAGTCTTTAAACACAACTAATAGCTTTGGGAAATATCATAAGATGCTTTGCAGCCAACTCTTAAGTTTTTAATCCTCATACCCTCCCAGCTCCTTTGCAGTCTGTTTTCATTTGTTTAATTGCTCTTTGGTGGCAGCCATGCATACCTATTTTGTTAGTTTCAAACCCTTGCAGCTGGTTTAGAAATGTTTGCTAAAAATATTAGTAGTGGTTAAGTGCCCTCAATTTGGATGCAGTTAAAATATATTTTATCATATATATTTCCTTAGCTTGTCTGTAAGGATTAGGTTGTCTTCAAACTATGCTACCATAAGGCTGCCAGTTTATGTTGCTGTCATTTAAGGACTCTGGGCTTGCAAGCTTGTGAGTCTCTGGTAGGCTACCAGTGATTCAGATACCTTCATGAACTCCAGAACCATGTACAAACATTTAAATGAAATGTCTTTGTTCTTTTGCAAAATGAAAGTTCAGAAGTCCATGGGTTTGGGGTATTTATGTGGTAGAACATCTGGAAATTCTAATTTTTACTTTGAGTACAAGGAATTCAGCTTTCAGTCTGACCAGAAATTTACAGCAGTGGAGGATATTTTCTCTTTGATTTATTGGCTCCAGCCTGTGCTGAAACAATGTGCTCTTTTAAACTAGTTTGTACCTGAGCTTAAAATGTTAAGGGCCAAACAGACATTTCCAAGTTAAAAGAAGGGCTTAAATTTGGATGCTTCTTAAAAATCAACAAGATGAGGTTGACGAATTCAGGTTGTGTCTTGAAATCAACTGGATTCATGAAGAAGGGTGAAAATTAACTGGAAAACTCTTCTGACTGCAGAGTATTAGCATGAAAGGTGTTGCTCAGAAATTCAGAGTTCGCAGTGAATGAGGAGTCCCAGTGCTTTGTGTTTCAGAGGGGTATCAACACTTGATTCTCATTCTTCTTGCAGGTTCTTTCTCTGTAGAAATGATTTTAACATTTCAAAAGGACAGATCCTCAAACGATCAACTCAATTATTTTTAAGATGCACCATCATTTTTTTCTTAATACTGTAAAAAGGCATAATGTTAGTGACTTGCCAGTGTAGTGAACCCACAGGGCAATCCAAAATAAAACCCTGTTATTCTGATACTGAATAATGTTCTGTTCTTTGTACTGTGATACCACAGAGATGCTTGCACTGTAATTGTACCAATAAGGGAACTAACAGAAGTTTGGATTTTTATCTTAATTTATTCAGCTTCCCTTTATGCTACATTTAATGACTTGGATCAAATGTTCATAGCTAGCTCCTGGGAGAAAGTTGCAGGAACTACAAATAATGGTTTTTACGTTTTGAACTCCATCCTTCTTTGTGTCCCAATGTGATCTGTGAGATATTAATCTTTAGTATGGCCATTCCTAAGTCTATGGGAACAGTCATAAGAAATGTACCACAGTTCCTCTTCCTCCCCTAACTTTGCTGAAGTAAGATGCCAAATATGCAGACATTAGTATGCAGAAGTGAGGGTTAAATGATTTTAAAATCACATCACACAGGAACTCATCCAGGTGGGTTTTGAATGTCTCCAGTGAGGGAGACTCCACAACCTCCCTGGGCAGTCTGTTCCAGTGCTCTGTCACTCTTACAGTAAAAAAATTTTTTCGGATATTCACCTTGAACTTCCTATGCTCCAATTTACACCCATTACCCCTTGTCCTATCACTGGTCATCACTGAGAAAAGCCTAACTCCATCTCCCTGACACTCACCCCTTACATATTTGTAAACATTGATGAGGTCACCCCTCAGTCTCCTTTTCTCCAAGCTAAAGAGACCCAGCTCCCTCAGCCTTTCCTCATAAGGGAGATGTTCCACTCCCTTAATCATCTTCGTAGCTCTGCGCTGGACTCTTTCGAGCAGTTCCCTGTCCTTTTTGAACTGAGGGGCCCAGAACTGGACACAATACTCCAGATGTGGCCTCACCAATGCAGAATAGAGGGGGAGGAGAACCTCTCTTGACCTACTAACCACACCCTTTCTAATGCACCCCAGGATGCCATTGGCCTTCTTGGCCACAAGGGCACATTGCTGGCTCATGGTCATCCTCCTGTCTACCAGGACCCCCAGGTCTCTTTCACCTACACTACTCTCCAGCAGTTCAGCCCCCAACCTGTACTGGGACATGGTGTTGCTTCACAAGGAGCAATAAAGATGAATCATTGCTGTTTCATTGAATTATCTGGTTCTCCTTAATCTTGTGGTATTCTACATCTCACTAGCTCTATGGCGAAATTTTTTAAGACACATCTACCAGTAAGTGTAAAAGGCAGTTTCTTCTTTCCCTGAAGTGAAAATACAGCTGTTGCTCCAGAGGATGAAAGCAGACAGGTTTGCGTTGGCCCCAAGCCATGTCTTAAATGACATGGTTTAAGTCTCATGCGTAATTGTCAACTGCTCCACTAGAGTCAGAGGACCAACCTGCTGTCTGCTGTGGAAGCAAAATATTTGATCATTTCGAGCCTCCTGTTAGAAGGCACACAGATATTTCCTTTTTTGTGTGTGGCTGCAAATGTGAAAAGGCATCTCATCTACAAGCATAGATGGAAGAAATTCCATCAGACAATCACATTTCTCCAACCTGTGTATCTTAGACAATTTTTCTTTGGAATAATTACAAGTTAACTTCAGCTTTTTTTATGTTATGC
Organism: Chaetura pelagica; assembly: GCF_000747805.2. Lineage (NCBI taxonomy): Eukaryota > Metazoa > Chordata > Aves > Apodiformes > Apodidae > Chaetura > Chaetura pelagica. Next base: position 1,110,598 of record NW_009952874.1, on the reverse strand, counting down.
TATCCTAGAAACTGTATTCACATTGTAACTAGAATAATTTTTAAGGGTTGAGGATTGTTACAGACGGAACTGGAATAACCTGAGAATCTTTTGCCTCCATCTATGTCACACTTTACTGTGGATATTGATAAGTACATTGTAAATCTGTTTGTTTCTGGAAAAGCACTTAATTCCGTAGAAACTTTGGCTTTTGAAAGGAAGGCTTCAATTTTTTTGTTTGTTTGTTTGGGTTTTTTTTGTGTTGTTTGTTTTTTTTTTTTTTGTGGCTCACTTTTACTAAAACTAATTGAGGTTATAGTAATAGCTGACTTAATTTATATGGTAATGGGGGTGATAAGAGTTTAGATACAAAGAAGAGACTGAATATAAGCTGTCACTGAGCATTAAGTACAGATGATGGGTTCAATTAGGCTTCTTGTAATATTGAAACACTAGCAAAACTGTATCAGGATCAAGGTGAGAGAGAATTAGATCTTTGCTAATGTGTGTCTGAGCCTCTCTACTGTGAAGTAGGTGGCTGAGTTGTCTACATGGATTGGTAACAGTACTGTTAGGATTTTCAGGCATGGATGGATTCGAGGTCATGAAATTGCAGGGACAAAGTTTTGTGTGAGTAAATAAAGTGACTAGTTCTACGCACTATGTAAATGGTTAAGTGTTATTCACATCAGTACATTTGCTCAGTAGTTTTCTCTACTGATGCAATACTTTCCTTCCAGAAAAACAGTACTGAGAAAGGGGATGCGAGACAGGCATTTCTGAGTTCTCTCCCTTTTCCCCCTTCTTTCTGTTTTTGAAATAAATAAAAAATAAAAAAAAAATCAGTTGTAGCAAAGTTTGCAGCTCACTGCATTCACTGTACTCTTTGTAGTGAAGTGTAGCCCTTTCTCCTCAGTCTTGTTTTTCTCTGGAAATTGTGACCAGGATCACTTTGGAGAGTTCCCTGTGGCGGGAGAAAATTCAGTAGGGAGGTAAGGAGAAGAGGAGGTGAGAGCAGATAAAACAATATGGTGTAGAAATAAAAACATATAGTTTGAAAATCCTGGTTAGAAGGCTAAGTGTTTGTATGCTCTTTTTGTGAGTATATGCTACAGCATCAGGTGAAACGTTGGCATAAAATAGTTATTGCTATTGATTTCAGTTTTGGATTTTCCCTTTCCAATGTCTTCCTTTCTTGTCTAAAATGTGATGAGATTCTGCTGTCTTTGGGTCCCTTTCCCCTGACTGTGTCCTTGATTAATTGTAGTGCTTCAGTGTGCGGGTATGCTGTAAACTGGTATAAGAATACCAGTTCATGGCATGGGTTGGAGACTTCTAGTGAGGATTAAAAAAAATCAAAGAAAAAAGTGTTGGGCTTGGAAAGCCAGATTTTTTAGTATGCATCAGCTCATCAGCTGTGGACAGAAAACAATAAATCATTGCCTATTTTTCAGGTTGTTCTGCTGATTTCTGTATCTGTGTATATGTGTTGGGAGAAGCTGAAATATTATTTTTATGTGATGTTTTACATATTCTCTAAATGAGAAAAAGCTTTGAAGTCTCATTTTTAGACATTATAAATACCTGGTGTTTTAAACTGTTGCTTTACTCTGGAACTGTCTCTTCACTGGATGTTAATAAGAAACAAATTGCAAAAAGGAAAGCAGGCTGTATTTCTCTGTCTCTTGTTTTCTTTTTGTCTGATTTTCACTATTTGTTTTCACATAATGTATGTCTACCAGGTTAATTACAAATAAGGATTCTTTTTCTGAGCAAGTAGTAGACCATGCGTTAAATTTGAGAAGTATATTGGACATCCTTTCACAAGGCTTGTGTCATTATTTCTGTAGGTTATAAAAGGTGGTATTATTTCCTCAGAGCTTTCTTGAAGTCAGGAATACCTAGCCAATGAGTCAGAACCTCTTGACATTTCATCTTTTAATAATTTTCCAGTAGCAGTGGTTGTCTGTGTTGTTTTTTTCTAAGCCCCATAAAAGTAAAAAAAAAAACTAATTAAGTGAAAACAAACTGAAATATGTGACTCATCCTCCTCATCAGGGATTGGTTTGCTGATGTAACTTTGCTTTCTATAGCCAAAACCTGGAAAAAGTAATAACTAATTTAAGATGTTATTATGTTTCTATTCAACTAATTAAAATCTCAGTACTCTTAAAAAAAAAAAAAAGGTTTAATAGGAATTACTGTCTTTCAGTCATCTTGTTACTAAGTAAATGTGAGCACTCCCCAGATTAGTCCTGCATGTTGCATGAACCTCTTATTTAGAATTTACAAATCCAGTGGGGAATTTTTAATGAAACAGCAGTTTTTGTGCTTCATCAAGAGGGATTATGAGCAGATGACTGTGCAGCTGTAGTAACCACATTATTCAGTGCAAAGTGAGATTCTGCTTAGCATTATGCTGTATTTCCAACCTCCATCTGTATTTTCTGGGGAACCTGGCTAAGAGACAGGAAAAAAAAAATAATAAAATTTGATGTTGCATTGTTTAAGAAATACACAGCAAGTTAATTTTTGAAAAGATAATTTCTTTGGTTCCAAAATGCCTTAGCTCATGATCTCTTTACTTGCTTTATTATTTTACTAGCCTTGGTAGGAAACAAACTTTTAAGTTCTTATGGGAACAGGGGAGGGAGAAGGAGGAGCAAAGAGATGGACATCTGAGAGAGAATGACAAAACTGTGAAATAAAACTAGCTTTTCAAACACCACTGTGAATTGAGTCATGCATTTGGTTTGACATTGATCAAAGTAGGGGAAACCTCAGGCATGTCTGTTGCTTGGAGAAGATGGGATGCTAAAGTGGGATGATTTAATTCATGTTTCTCTCCTCACCTGGCCAGGATTGTCTTCCTTGGAATTTGCAGACCTTTGAATGTCCTAAGCTGGGCACTTGCACTTAGCCTGCACAGGGTAGCTGTGTTTGAAGCAGCAAGCTTTGGCCCTGTGCTGGTCCAGATGCATTCACAAGGGAGGCCCAGGCCTCCATTCTCTTTTTTTTTTCTTAGCCCTCCTCCTGTGTGCCTCCAAGGTAAAATTTTACTCGTGTGTTCATTTAAACTTGCCTGATTCTCAGATCCAGTACCCTCTTTAGCCAGGACATTGACCCATGTCCTGCTGTTTCTCTGGTCTTTTACCATGTATCTGCCTCTGGCGCAGAATATAAGTTGAAGTATTTGTACAGCATTATTTGTAGAAATAAAAGACAAAATTTAGGACTCCCCCTGTCAGTCGTGTTTCTGTGTCACAGCTTCCTTTAGCAACTGCAGTACTCTTCAGTGCCTGACTAGCCAAATAACCAGGACATGTTTCTGTCTCTTTTCAGCTGCCATCATTGCTGAGGGCCAGAATGCTGATACAGCTGGAAAGGACTGGATGGAGAGGAACCACACAGTGGAAAACAAGGTATGTGAGTGACAAATACAGACTGCAGTTACTTTGTGGATACACACCATCTTCTTTCTTGCATCTCGTGTGTTGTTAAAATGTCTTGGGATTCAGTTTATGTGCAGAAAGAACAAATTAGCACAAAGTTCTGAAGCTTAATTTTGTATTCAAGTGGTGACTTTCAAAGTATGATTACATGATACAGCATTGCTCACTAAAAGAAAGACAAATGTTAATTGGTATTCATTAAAGTTACTAAGCTGTCCATACACTCTCATAGCCCTGCAGATCCTGTCAGCTGCCCAGTTTGTAAAGTGGAACAGATCTCTCATTCACAGAAATAATTACCTTTGTCAGCATGTGTCACTGTAACAGAAAATTTAGGCATGACTTAATGTGACCTGTGATTACATTAAGTAACTTTACCATATCATTAATAAATGATATAAAAAAGCAATATCACACATTCAGCTCTTATTTCCTTTATGAAATAATGATATAGCTCCCTTTTGGCAAATGTTCAAGTACTGCGAGATGGGGCAAGTGGTGAAGGAATGTGAACAGAACTATTAGGGCTGAGCACTTATGATGTGCAGTTGGGCAGGGCAGTAGAGCAGGGTGGACCTGCAGGAGATGGACTGCTGATTCCTTTGTAATTCAGGCCTCAGCCTTGTGGGAGTGATGTATTATTGCAGTGTCTGAGATCAGCCTGGGACCAAGGCACAGGGCTGTGCAGAGGAACGGGTCATGGCTCCCCTTGCTGTCTGCTCAGCTCTGTCCTGGTCCTGACCTGCTATGAAAGCCCCAGTAGCTTTCACAGCAGCTTGCAGTAATGTATTTGAAAGCCTAGAAAGAGGTAAAAATGAGTCCTAAGGAATATTTTAAGGTCCTTTTGAACCCAAACCATTCTATGAATTAAATCCAAGTCCTTATGCTGCTGCATGAGCCATTCTGGGCTTTCATCAGATAGGAGAGCAGAGAGCAGGCTCATACCCAGATCTCTTTCTGAGCAGGTGGGAGACCTCAGAGAACAAGAGGCTGAGCCACTGAGATGCATGCTTCTTCAAACTGGCACATGTTGAACTACCAGCCTGAGCCCCTCACTGTCCCCGTGGCAGCAGGTAGACTGGCTGGAGGAGCTGCAACATTGTGACTCACAGCTGTTTGCAACTCCATATCTCATACCCAGAGCTAAGCCTCAATCTAATATGAACTCAAAGCCAAAAAAAGTTGATTAGTCTGCTGAAACATACTACAGTTTTTGCCATTTTGCCATTGCCATATGACTACAGTAATAAAAACCATGAAAATGAACAGTCATTCAAGAAGAGCTGCAGCTGTAGTAGTGTGGGTGTTGCCCTCAACTAATGTGTGTGATGTCTATTAAGTTTAATGAGACTTGCACAGGTGCACTGATGACCTTGAGATTTCAAAATATTTTGGTTTTTTGTTTGAACTCTAGTGACTGAATTTTCCAAGCCTGGCACACAGCTGTTTTTTTCTCTTCAGTTAACTATTTGAACCTTCATTTCCATAGTGGGAACAGAAGATTGGACACACAAAGAACTGCACGGATTTTACCTGATTTGCAGTGACACGTTTTGTAATTAGTTCTTAAGTTCCTGAGTATACACATAATTATAATGCTGACCTGTTTCACAGAAGTTCTGCATTTATCAGTTTAAATGAGAAAAGTAATGTTTACATGAATCCTTTGCTAGTTCTTACTTTAAAAGTACATTTATTTTTAAAGGGATACCCCGACAAGGATATTAGAAGTTATTCACTGGTAACTTTAAACTAGAGTGCTAAGTGACAAATTGTTCAAGTGCCTGAGGCATAATTTTTTTTCAGAGGTGGAGGAAGTACATTATTTTTGAGAGTTCCAGGACCAATAGAGAGAACTTGCAGAAGGACTAAGTTTCATAGGCCTGGTGAAGATCATAAATGTTTGCTAGAGGCAGATGAAACTTCAGTTACATCTGTCCACAATAATATGGATAAATTCACTTTCAAATAAAAATAGGACAAAACATTGAGAGCTCACATGTCAAGATTAATATTGAGCACCACTGTGTTTAGGGAGGAATATTGTAGATGAGCCAAGCTATGGGATTAAAGCCTTCCATTAGCCACTGCATGAATGTGATTGAACAAAAGATGGAACCATTTTTGCAATATCCTTCTTAGAGGAAAATTATTTCCATGAAGGCTGATAAGTATCAGAGACTTAAGTTTAATATAATATCATGTAATTGTCTCTGCAGTTTCTCTGAATAATTTCTCATCATTGTTTGAAAAGCAGCATTTCTCTTTGGCTTTTCTGACTTTTGCTGACCTCCATGTTCAGAAAGGGCACCTAATGCTGGCTTGAATCTGACTGTGCAATTCTGACACTAAGTAAAGCTTGGAAATAAAGAATTGCAAACAGTTTTCAGATGGATTGAGGGATCTTGTAGAAACTAATGGTCTTTTGAGTTCAACACACTATATTGAGAATTTCCAAAACATTACAATAAGCACTGAAAGGATATTTGATTGAAAATGTTGAAAATGATCCAACTTCATGAAAATTTATAATTAATGCTAAATTATGTATCTGTTCTTTTCTATGAGTATAACTTGGGGTGGTGTACTTTTTTTTTTTTTTTTTTTGAGTTCAGATACTTTAGATCATGTAAAAAGTGCAGAATTTTCCTGTTGATACAGACTTGTCTTCTGCCAAAGAAAGTATTAATCTCTGTACCACCCTAACTAAGTACTCCCTCCTGTCTGCATGTGTGTTAAGTTCAGCGTGGTCTTCTGCTGGTCTGTTGTAGCCTGTATGTAAGATGGGGAGGCATTTAAAATTCTTTGGTTTAGGTTTAGCAGCAAAAATTCAAATAGCAATTACAAGATTATAATAGCAACAATGTATTGTGGTCTCATAACCTGAGTCTGCAGTTATGGAGAATTTAAAAGGCTCCATCTGCTGTACTTTTTGTCCACCAAAGCTGTATTTGCTTATTTCATGGTTGACACACAGGTTGTTTGCCTTTGACCATGGTGTTCAAGGGCATGCTTTAGCAGGTCAGGGGGTTTCTTCTAGTACTGATATTGAAGCTGCAGGCCCAGCAAGCCTGCTGTGATCTGTAGGTCCCACCCTCACTGGAAATGGCTTTGTTACCCAGCTTTAAAGGTGATTTTTCAGTGGCCTAAGAATTCCCTTACAGGGGTATAAATAGCATTCTTAAAAGTTTGTGGCACTGAGGAGAGGTTAGGAGCAACTTCTCCCTCCTCCATCCCTTCTATATTTTCTACGTATTAGTGTACTCTTACAAGATTATTCGGAACAGCCTATGTACAAGTCTGAATCTAAGATTTTGAAATGGCTAAAAAAAAGAAAAAGAGAAATTACAGTAAGTAAATTAAGTGAGGCCTGGAGACTGTTGAGGCCATAGGAATATTTGACTAAATGCTGGTGACTTTTAAAGACGTTGAGGCCATAGGAATATTTGACTAAATGCTTTTAAAGACTTTGCCACATCCTTGAGTCAACATCTGCATGGAGTCCTACTGACTTTGTTGGGGCTTGTGACAGTTTTGACAACTAGTCCTAAGAGAGTGTTACAAGATAAGACTGGAATCGATGTCTATAGTCCATGACTTGGCTTTGTCTCTGTGTTTGCTTTCTCCAGAGGGACATTGTTATAGGCTTTTTGAATGCAAATAAATGAGGTCAAGATTTTATATTATTTTTTTCTTTATTCACAGTAGAATAGGGCTAGGATTTCATGCCACTTTCTTAGGTATAATTCTAAAAATTTTTGCAAGAAACAGATAAAAAAATCTGGAAAACTCTAATTCACTAAAATGTATGTGAATTGCCACATTTTCTATTGCAAGTTTGTAAATATATATGAAATGATAAGAATAGATATTAAAAGCTTGTATTCCAGTTGCAAAAGGTGAGTTTTTATGACTACTAAGCAAAAGCATCTGTTCCATCCTCCTTGAAAGTATCATTCATGCTATTTAAAATTTGTTCTTCATATGAGAATTATTGCAGGGTTGAATATTGGTAGTGTACGTAAGAAGTTGAAACAGCATTTTCATCTGTGTTTTTTACACAGTGTATGAGATGTTTAAGTCTGAGCATAATAGTCAATTACAATCAAACATTTAATTCCTGTGGAACCTCAAGTACTTTCTACTTAGGCCTCTTTCCTTAGTAAGTATGTGATTGGGAATGTATTTAAGAGACAATAGAATGTGAGGTCACATTACATAAGTTAAGCCAAATAATGCTTTGGAAAGTGTGTTCTGGGCCCCTCACATCAAGAAAGATACTGAGGTGCTGGAGTGGGCCCAGAGGAGAGCAAAGAGGCTGGTGAAAGGATTAGAGGGAAGGTCTTAAGAGGAGAGGCTGAGGGAGCTGGGGTTGTTTAGCCTGGAGGAGACTCAGAGAGGACCTCATCACTCTCTTCAACTACCTGAAGGGAGGTTGGGTTAGTTAGTTGTGGGGTGGGCTCTTCTCCTGGGCAACTAGTGACAGGATGAGAGGGCATGGCCTGAAGCTGTGCCAGTGGAGGTTTAGGTTGGATATTAGGAAGTGCTTCCTCATGGAGAGGGTGAGCAGACATTGGAATGGATTTCCCAGGGAAGTGGTGAAGTCACTATCCCTGGAGGTGTTTAAGGAAAGACCGGATGTGGCACTTAGTGCCATGGTCTAGCTGATGTGGTGGTGTTAGGTCATAGGTTGAACTTCATGATCTGAGAGGTCTTTTCTAGCCTCAATAATTCAGTGATTCTGTGAATACCATCATCAAAATGATAACACACTATGAGATGTCTCTAACCAACAAGCATGATAACAAGAAACAAGTTGTAATTAATAATATTAATAAACCATGCCAAATAAATACAGAGGGGTAGGTATTCCCCTGAACTATCTGCCTCAGCCATTAAAAAACAGATGAAAACCCACTTTCTGATGGGCCACAGCTTTAAATATTAGCCTGTCTTATGAAGAATTCTTTGAAAAAGGCTCAGTTAAAATGTTTTCTCACAGCAAAAATTAAATGTAAGCTCACTGGATTGTTTCTGAGTAAAATATGTTTTCAATTAGCACTTAATCTTTAGAGGCAGTGGGAAATGTGCTCCACGCATGTACTTGAATCATGGTGCAATAAAGCAGATAAAAGCTATACAGTATTGGAAAGAAGACAGCATGGAAAGGAAATGGAAAAGTAAAGGAGGCAGAGTGAACCTTTCTCCTTAGTAAGTCTGTTTAGCATTCTGTATTTGAATCTAGCATAAGTAACCAAGCAACTGTACTGACACTTATCTAATGTTGTCCTGGGCTTGTAGTTCTAATAGTGATACCAGCATTGACAGACCCACGGTTACAGCTCCCTTAGACATTTTTTTTCTTATTTTAGCTTTTTGCAAGTTCAGTGTGTAAATTCAAGTCTTGCGTCCTTGACTAACACAAATGCTTGTTCTTTTCTTGCTCCTTTTAATCTATAACTTTCTTTTGCTGTTGTTGCTCTTCCCCTTTCTTATGGTAATGATCCATAATTCGGTCAATGTCAACACAGTTTTTTCCTCTCAGCTTCTAAGGAAAGGAAATGGAACATCCATGTCTACATGGAAAATACTAAAAATATTTTTCTTTCCTTTTATTTTTTCAAAATGCTTTCAAACTGGTTTTATAAATTCCCTGGCTTCCCATTTATCAGACCTTATTATCTGATAGAAGTGGATCCTATTTTTCAGAAGTGGACTCACTTTTGAGAGATAATATAGTCAATATATAAGT
>NW_009952874.1:1093570-1101361 GCF_000747805.2 Chaetura pelagica | reverse complement strand
ATGATTCCTGAATTCAGTAGCTGAACTACTGTGGGTAATCTCAACAGGGCCAATGTTCCATAGGTTTCACCACGATGTCTACTGCTTTGATATGGTGTCAAGGGTACCTGCCCTAAAATTACCAAACCTGTTTCTTCTTTCTGGTTCTTACAAAATATTAATTTAAGATATTTAATAATATAGTTTAAGAATATTACCTTACATAAAGTTGAGCAATCCCAGTAAGCTGCTTTGAGCAAGCTAACTTCCTTTTGTCATTGGAGCTGAGGCCTTTCCTAGTTTTAGAGGGTAAGTAAAATCAAATGCTTTTTGACTATCCAGGACAAAACCAGCATAATTAAAAATGAAGATTTTCTGGCAAATGTAAATTTAATGTATGACATTATATCAAATATTCACTAAAGACCTGCTAAGGATTTTTTTTTTTTTTTGACTTGGGAAACAATATCCTGTGTAAATGGATCCCTTCAGTCCTACTTTATAGTGTGTGTAAAGTCACAGACACTTGTTTCACATGGATGTAGTAACAAATACAGTTTTGTGGGGGAACACAAATGTTTCTTTAGTTCAGAGGCCCTTTCCCTCAGTGTTTCCCTTTTGAGAAGGGAAATTCTCCTTGGACCCATCTCTGCTTTTGGCTTGCACAGTGCCTCATCTGCTTATGATACTCCCTCCTGCAGACCACCCAGGGTGGTTCCCCTCAGCTCCTTGGCAGCCAGCAGGCTGAAAGCAACTGCTGGAAAAGCCTCATGTTTAAGCTAACAGACAAATCCCAGTACTTTTGGCTACCTTGGGGTTTATCGTACTTGGTGACTTAGTCTACAGTTCTTGATCACTAACTAGCTTTCCTTGAAATATTTTTTTTTTTTTTTCTCTGAGATTAATTTTAATATGCATTTACGGTGAGCAGCCTGGTGATTCTAAAGTCCCTCCTGGAGCACTGCTGTTGCTTTAGCCATTCTCAATTCTAATCTGTAGGCCAGCTCTGTCAGTTGCCACAGGGTGTATACAGGTTTTTTCAGCATTTCTATTTTGCTAGGAAATCAGATGTAACTTGGGACCAATGTAGTATGTAAGACTGCACCCTGAAATTCTTACTCCTTTTATTACTGGTACGAATTTTGCTACAGATTTCAGTGCTCTGTTCCCCAGGCCTGCCTCAAGTGAATGACTCTGTCAGATTTGGATATTCCACATAATTAACTATAAGGCTGAAGATCAGTGCTTTAAAAGAAGACGTGTAATGATATGGAGAAGAAAACATTGGCTAATGAACGATAAAATAAAGAAACAAGATTGTAATAATTCCTTTAGTTAAAACAATTTATACTCTAAATGACTGATACTGTATTTTGTTTCTTGAAGATAGGGTATGTTATACTAGGACATGATGACAAGTTACCAAAGGGCTCATTTTGTGTTTGGGGCTGCACTAAACATATTAAAGCATAATTCAGTGGTCTGATATCTATATATAAGATGAAATAGTTCTACATAGTCTTAGGCACATTTTTTTTTTTAAATGTTAGTGGAATTGACAGTAAAACAAACACTGTAGTATTATTTTAAAACTGTGGATAATATTCTGAGATAGTTATTAAGTAACCCAAAGCCTCAACACAGCTTATAACAAGCCTATTCTTAAAAGAGATGAGAATTGAAAATTAGCTTCCAGCCAAATTCCCTGTTTACAGTCCCATTGATTTCACTGATTTCCCTGTGTCAGAAAAATAATTGGAGATGTGAATCTGCCTGTTGAACAGGACTTTACTGTTGCATGGACCTTAAGTCAATGAAAAAGAACAAAGTAAAACATCTTAGGGTCCCAAGGTAAATTAATTTAATGTTTTTTAAAAAAAGTGGCCTATCATCAGTTGGAGCCTATTTGAATTACAAATTAGCACTTGCCATTTAAGTGGGTGGCTTGTTGTGACTCTTTTATGTTTTCACTTAATCAGTTTAAGTTCTTAGGTGGATGAAAACTAGCTTGGCAATGAATTTGTAACAACCAGATAATGATGCTGCTTTTCCTGGTCTATGTAAACAAGAAATATAATTTACAGCAGGACTTCCTCCAAGACTTTTCCTAATTATTCTTGATTTTCTGCTTAGACTGATGTTGAGTTTAATTTAATTGAGGCATTCTGAAGGAAGAGCTGCCACTGCTAATAACCTTACTGAGCTTACTGGGTTTGGTATAACCCATAGCAAAAGCAGATTGATGGTAACTGACATAATTCAAGACCCCACACTAACAGTTTAAAAGCAAAGTATCATCCTGCTTCCCCAAATTAAAACTAACTGGAACAACATTAGAAAGTTTGAATGTACCAAAGAAAGATATATTTCCTCCCTCTTCACTATAAGAACTTAAATTCATGTATTAAACATTCATACCCAAAAGCTGAAGAGGAAATTCTCCTTCAAATGGACAGTAACATTACTGACACAGCATTGTTTATATTTCTAGCTGATACTATTTATTTTTTTTTTGGTAGATTTCTCTGCATGAAGATTAGGATTTTGAGGGGATGTTGTTCAGAATCTGGTTTGTTTAAAGATCTAATTTAAAAGTAGCATCATATTCCTCTGTTTATATTCTTGCCAATTTCTGTAGTTTCCTATTGCATTTTCTCATTTTAAATGATGGAATTTTCTGTCCTTTTACTATGTGAAAGGCCTGCATAAAACAAGAAAAGTGATTCCTTATGCAGTAAAGGGTCTTAAAAGTGCAATGTGAACATGCTTCAAGGGAAAAGAACTATATTTATCTCATATTGTTTCATTTGTGTTCATTTTGATGGTAAATTCTAAGAAGTAAACCACTTTATGTGGACTATATTCTTGTGAGCGGTGTCACTTGTGCTGCCTTTTTTTTTTTTTTTTTAAGGTGTGTGATTCAAGATCTCATACAAGGGGGAAATTTCAAACAGCACTTGCCATACATTTCACTGCCTACATAAAATTTGATAGCAATTCTTAGGTTGAGTCAAGCTCACTTTGGTGAAACCACACTGCTTTTGAAAATTCTGAACATATACTTTTTGAGTTCAAGTACAGTTTCTTAATTTCCATGATTCCACTGTTTTCTTATTGCTGCTAAAAGACTGGCCCAGCATCTTGTTTGTAACAGATAGCCTGGTCATTTAAATGAAGGCATTTTTTGTCAGCTTGGTATACAGCACTGTCATGAAAGGTCATTAGCATCTATTGAAGAGAGACCCACATGGGTATTGGAATTTTAATTACTCATATGTATGCATGCTCTGAAGCATCTTAAGTCAAATAATTATGGTGGGTGTTTTTTTTCTGGCCTAAGTTGGAGGCTTAGAAAGGTGTAAGCATGTGAATTATCTTTTAATATATTCTCAGTCCTGCAAATTACCTAATAGTACTCTCTAGCTTCATCTGTCACTGAAAATGCTTTGAATTTTGAGTAATTAATTCCATACATGTGATTTTAAAATCAGATAACATACAGTCCCTACATATTGGCTAAATATAGGGGTGGATATAAATGGCCTGAGTACTAGAGAGGCATTTGTATTTAGTGGGGGGTTTTTGTTTTTGTTTTTTTCCCCCCGAGTACTGTATCTTGACATTTCTAGGATTGTCCTAGATTTGGGGGCAGCTGTTATTTCATGAAGACTTTTTAGAACATATCATAAAGGTGCACACACTGCTTTTGTGTGAAGATTTTGCTCTTGTTTTCTTCTTTTCCTTCATTTAATAACACGATCTTTCAAACTTCAAAGCGTCTGGTTGCTGTAGTGTGAAGCATGAAGCATTAGGAAGTGATCTTTTAGTCATATCATATCATTTTTCATTTCCTTGGAGTCAAAATAAGCCACAAATGGGTAGCTAAAACCATCTCAATTATAAAGAATCTTCTGCTAGTAGGAAGAGACTGATTTTGTCCTGTGTTGCAGATCTATTGCTCTACTGAGATGGACTAGAGAAGTGGAGAGTATTCAGTCCTGCCACTTCTCCTGTAGTGAACACTGTGTCTACTAAATTTGGGTAGTTACATACTGTTTGTTACAGTGGTATTAAAGAATTTCTCTCACTTGTATCCAGTATGATGCTATAAAATAGTTTAAGCCTGTAAGTGAAGTTTTTAATGAAAATTATAGACATAATGACTAGTTACAATGCTTGTGATAAAACTGAAAATTTTAAATGCACATCTGTGGTGAAAGCAAACACAAGGAGGCATAAGGGGATTGATTCACTAACCAATTTACATTGTCTTCTATTCTCTGTTCATCTATTTTGATTAAGTGGCAGAATTTGTTGGTGAGACCAAGGCAGAAATAGATTTGAAGGGCAACTTTTAGATATTGCTATAGGAATCTCTTTAAAGAACACACTAGACTTGAAATGGCAGAAGATGCCTTTGAAAATCTCTCCAGTTCCTCAGAAAAATGTTCCATTGGACATGGTATAATAAGTCCTTCTGTTTTTGTTGTTTGCTTGGTTGTTTTTTTTAATGAGCTACTAGGGGAAAAAATGTCACCAGAATTCAGTACTATTTTTCTTCTGGTGTATTTCTCAGAGGCTGTAAGAGATAATGACACTGAGGTTCCTTCTTGCTGTGAACACACTAGGAATTTGCCCACCTGTTGCAGACTTAAGACTTGGGGACATAATAATGAGAACTTGTAATTTAATATTGAGGATAAGTTATAAACCAATTTTTATCAGTGTTTGGCTATTTCTACCATTCTGTTGTAGAGTCTGAATTCCCTGTGCTTTCAGTGTGTCTTCCTCAGGCTGCATGGAGGACTTTCAGCTGTGAGTCCTCTGGGCAGCTGCCAGCTTTAGCAAAAGAAATTTCACATAATCTCCAGTTAGTAGCATATAGTTCAGAAACACCTACATGTCTGTTGTAATAGTTTTTCATTAATGAGCACAGGAGACTTTTCAAAACACTGTCCATATTATCAGCCTTTCTCTTCTAAAGGTAATGATACTTCTGTACTTAAGACTGTAAGTGACAGGTTACGTCCAGCTGTGGGAGAACTTGTGTAGTGTGGGTTTTAAGATGTGTTAGTTTCCTTTTCTAATGTGTATAGTGATTTTGCATTGTGTAATTTCATGTGATGAGCAGTAGCAGCATTTGGTGGTATGTCTGCAAGCTTTCTTGTTTGCTGCTCTTTCATAACTGTGTGTATAGAACAGTGCAGATGGCAAAGGTCAGATCTGCTTCTAAGCTAAATATGTCATCTAAAGCACCTCATGTTCCTAGCCAGAGTCATGTAGCATCAGCTCTCCAAGGGAGAATTCTGGGGTGCCACTTAAGTATGACATCTGCAATATATTACTTTTGAGATAAGCAAACAGTTAAGTACTCGTGAGCCCCTCAAAACCGAATTTCACTTATGACTGGGCAAGTTAACAAATATTAACGTTTGTTTTTCCAGTTCTGAGTTTCTCAACTAATACTTTACAATGATTATGTCTGCTTTTCAAAATACAATTGCAGAGGCTTGCCGAGCTTCAATGTTGCTGTTCTTTCTCATAGTTACCACTCTTGAGCAACAGAAACTGTGAGATATTACACCCCTTCAGTGAAACCCTGCATGGGTTTAAGGCTGCTGTGTCAAGACTGCTTGGGTGCAAGAGAGCAGGGAGTTTTGACTTGTTCTCTTTCAGCATATTTTTATGCTAATTTCTGGTTTTACTACTAAAATAGCTATAGTGTAGCATTGCAGGTTTTTTTTTTTGTTTTCCTGGTTTCCTTTTCCTCTTCTGCGCATGCTGCTCTTTTGATGAGACAGGAGGGAAACTTGACAGGCTTTAGGATGCTGTGTTGCTGAGAAGTGCTAAGTCACGCTGTGATAACCAGAACAGGTTAGTGTTGCCAACCTGCACAAAGCCAGGCAAAGAGGTTTACTTCTCATCTCATCCACCTCAAATGGGATTGTTCTCAAGCTGAAATGGCTAAAGATAGAAAACCTTCCAACAGGTGAATCTGCCTTTCCCTGAAGCAGGTATAGGCAACCCCCTTCTTAGCAAATGAGGGGATTAGTGATGGAGCTCCACAGACCATGAACACTGTGGGAAGGAGAAAAAAATCTAGCATCATACTCCCAGTGGCAAGTGATCCACAAAAGAGAGATTTACTAAGTACCCATGCTAGAATGCTAATTAAGGTGCATTGTTAAAGGCTAAATATTAGGCTGGGGCTTAGGTAGGTTCGAGTTGTCAGTGAGCAGAGGTGGAGAGCATTGGAGGAAAGTAGGCTTGTCATTCTGGTGTTAGAAGTGTAGAGCATCTTCCAGAGATTTGGGATAGTGTTTCCAACTGGTAGGAGAGTAATCAGAGTGCACTAAGCATTTGAGGAAAGCTTGTTCAGAAAAGAATTAATTTGAGAAAGGTTATTCCCGTTTGGAGGGAAAAGGTGGTTACTTACAAGTTTCTGAAAGAAGCTGTAGCTCTGTGCCCCCTTTTCAAGGGACTGGAGTCGTGTTTGATAAAGCAGCTACAGCAAGAAAGGGAACAGTTATCAAAGGAGAGGAAGAAATCCTCCCCGCGAGCTGGAAGGGATCAAGTTCCTAATAAGGGAATCGGCTCCAAATGGGGCTATACCCTCCATTCCCAGGAAGTGTGGGCAGGGTGTGTTAAGAGCAGAGCTTTCTCTTCCTGGCAGCTTCTTACGGAACTATGCTTAGCTTTCTTCAGAAATGGTCCTGACACAGCACATACACTGCACAGCAGCAGGAACGTATTCTCCAAGTGTACTCCTAAAGAGAAAAGTTCAAGGAAGAGAGCGAATCCAGCCCTGATTCGGTTATTTACCATCAATCAGACTGTTGCTTGGCAGGGAGTGGATGATTAGGAGCCTGAGCAGCTGAAAAGGGGCAGGAAGAGAAGTGGAGGCAGCGTTCTTCCTATTTAAAGCTGCATCCCCTGAAAGGAGTGTTTGCAGACTGCCCTGGAGCTGGTGCTGAAAAAAAGGGCTCGCAGACTTTGTCCTGGAACTGATGCTTCAAGGTTCCTCAGCTGGCTTCATGGTGCTAAAATAACCTTACGTTTCAGCACTTTTTGCTGCCGAGGAGGATACATGTCTAATATCTAGGCATGATGGCAATCTGGGTACAAACGACAACTTTTTTCGTCCTTTCCGCTTTATTAGGGCGATTTGTAACCATAAAAGCGCAAGAAGAGGACGAGTATGATGGTGGTGAGTTTCTTTCTCTAAAGAACAAACAAAAAAATGCTACTCCCCCTCTCCCTTTGCATGTAGTGCCCCTATTGCGTGATTTGGACTGGAAAACCTCTGAGATGTAACAGAAACAAGACTTTTGCTTTTATATAAGAAGGGCCAGCGATGTTTGTGCTTTGGGTTCCTGGGCAGCACAAGGAGTGAGGGGGGAGGCTTCCAGAGCCGGGAGCTGCGATGCTGGCTGGGGGCGAGGGACAATCGATCGGGAGCTGTCGGGGGGCCCGGGCTGAGCTCCGCTGCGGCCCGGGGCAGGGACGGTGTGTACCGGGAGGGTCTGCAGCCAAGGGCAGCGCTTGGGACGGGCTGCGGGCAGAGCCGCCGAGCCAGCGCTCTGGGGAAAGGAAACGCCGAAGCCTGGCAGGGCGGAGGCTACATCTGCTTTCTCACATTCTTTGTTGTAGAGGAAACGAAAAGGCAGACCGGCCGAGCCAGCGCTCTGGGGAAAGGAAACGCCGAAGCCTGGCAGGGCGGAGGCTACATCTGCTTTCTCACATTCTTTGTTGTAGAGGAAACGAAATCCACGAAAACGTGGATTTATTTTTTCTTTCTTTTTTCTCCCCCCC
>NW_009952874.1:1089350-1092437 GCF_000747805.2 Chaetura pelagica | reverse complement strand
GGCGGGCCCCCCGCCGTTTCTCCGCCCCCCCCCCCCCTCTGCCCCGCGGCTCGGAGCTCCCCCGCGGGCAGGGGGGCTGGCGGGCTGCCTACCTCACCCTGCAACCTGAGCTTTCTTAAACTGCTTTTTTTTTGTTGTTGTTTTGTTTTGTTTTGCTTTTGTTAAATATCATTGCCATGTCAGCCAGAGAGAGATCGCTGGTCGGGAGGATGCGTTGTGGCTGTGCTTCTCCATCAGCAGGGATGGGTGTCCGGGAGGGATGGTGGTTTCCTGAAACGTGAGCTGGCTGGTTGGGACAGTCAGTGGCTATTGTACTCCTGAACATACTTCCTAGGCTTCTCGTGTGTAACACTGGCTTCTTTTCCAAATAATGCCCGACAAAGGGACTAGTACGGTCCCCTACAATAGAGTTAGCTGTTATTTTATTGTCTGTTTTCAAGAGTTTGATTTTTCTTACGACTGAACTTCTCTGGCAGTGTTGCGTAAGTGAGGAGGAGTCAAAGCCTGATGAATAAAACAGTGCAATAGTTCCAAAACGTTTGTTATACAAAGTAAAAGGAGACATTCCTGCACAGCTATGTGAGGAGTCCCATAGAGGGGGCACTTTGTATAATCTTGGGAGAATGATTAATATACTTACCATAAAGAGAGACATATAGATTTTTCAGATATATATAAAAACAAATAAAACATTTGTAAAAAATATTTACTTATTTTTTTCTGTATATATGTAGTAAAAATGAGTGGGTTTGGGTTTTTTTTTAATTTTCTTTAAAGGCAACTTTTATGTGAGATTTTTGTGGGGTTATTACATATAATTTATGAGTTTGTTGCTAATATGAAAATTATGGGATGAGCTGGTACTGTAGCAGCACCTCCTTGGATGTACTTCCCAGGCATTGATGGCTGAGGAAACTCAGAGGTATCTGTTAAGTCAGAGGGCAAAATATGTTGTAATAAATTAGTGACGTCTGTTTGCACTTATTTCACTGATCTTCCTTATTTGAGAGTGTAATAGCTTTTGTTACTGTAGCTATGAGGAAGATGCTTCTCCAATGTTCTTTAAAAATATTAAAAATATTAGATATTAAAAATAAAAAAAACAAACCCTAAAGCTATTTGAATGTGTTCTGAGGGATGGTGCACAGTGAGGAGGAAGGGGGCTACATCCTACACGGTGGTCTGTTTAATTGCATAAACAAGGGCTTGTCAGTTTTGATTTAGTTCTTGACTCAAGCCGACAAATGCTGCAAAATGGGGAGGTTTTTACCCTTTGTTTGTCTTGGGTTTAGTACTTACTTGTGCAGAGATCTAAGATCACTGTACAGTGTACTGTACTGCAGGTTATTTTGTCATTTCAGCTGCTTCACTTCTCCCCATTAGTTTGGTTGAATGTGTCACCCGAATAAAGGTGCTGTGGTAAAATACATATTGCTGATACCTGGGGAAGGAAGGAGGGCACTTAAGGAAGCTTAGATTAGAAAAAAACTGTCAGACTTCCAGAATGTATATTAAGCTGTTTTACCAGCCATCTTTCATGCCAATCATAGAAAAAATGAGGATTCAGTATAGGTTGTCAACCTCAGACACAGTGGGAGGAAGAAAGAGCTTTTGCAAGCGTATGTTACTGAATTTAGCACAATGAGTGTGAGTGATATTGAGAGAGAAGTATATTAAATGTTTTTTTTTAAATGGCAACTGTAACACTTACTTTAACAAAACATACTATATATTTTTTTAATACATATATATTTTTTATGGCACTTACCACTGCTGTTCTTTTAAGTAATGCCAGTTTCCAGATCCTTTCTCCCCCACCCCCCCGCCTTGGAGCCATTGCAGATTGATCTGTTTTGCTCAAGAAGAGTTGGCTGATATTGCTACACACTTAGAATGCATGTAAAAATCTGAAAAGCAGACACTTTCAAATCTAGTGCAGCAAAATAGATACTTTTGAGACTAGTTGTTTTAAATTTTTCTGTTTAAAAGTTATTTGGAAATAAAGTCAGCACTACAAAATCCTAGAAGGACTGAAAGATCCTGGTTTTAATTTCTATGTAGGGGGCCCAGGCTAGCTCAAAAACGTAGCAAGGCCAAAAAGTGCCCAGAAGGTGACTGAAATTATGTCCTGTTTAAGCACTGAATACTTGGAAGCCCCAAACCTTTGGTGGTGGGATTTCCACACACTGTGTAATCTTTCTTCTTTCCTAAAGACTCAGGAAACCATTAGCAGAAGCAGTGCATGCTTCTGGGATCCTTTCCCATCTGCTTGTGAGTGTAAACGTGTTGCTTTCTTCAAAGAAGATATTTAAGAAAATTAGAAACACGCCTTGAGTGGAAAATCTCTTCGTATCACAGTGGAAATTCTGGGAATTGCCTCCTTCAAGAGGATTTGTCTGCATAAATTCTACATGGGTATGGAAGTGATGGTCTCTTGCCTGCCACCATCTCCCATATTTCTCGTTGCTGTCCTATACTTGCTTATACTTTTAAACAGGAAAACTTAAAACAACCAGTCTCAAAATTACCGATTTTGCTGCACTAGTGTCTGCTTTTCACATTTTTATATGCATTCTGAGTGTGTGTAGTATATAGTTTAAGTTCTCATCAGTTGCTGCAACACACCCTTGTCTAGGAATTTTGTGGTGAATTACCCTTTTCTCACTCTCATGGTGTCAGCCCTACTTCAGCTGAGATCACTGTGAGCACTGGTATTGACTGAAGAGTATCTAATTTGCCCTGTTCCAGAGTGTGAGCAAGCGAAAACAAACAATCGTGCCATTTGAATTGATGATCCTCTTTGAATTCTTGAGGTCTTTCACTTTGTCTGAAAACCATGTGAAGGGAGAGGAGAATGCACTGTCCTTAATGGAGACAGGAACAGCTGAGCTGGTTGAATGGGGGCTATTAAATATGACCCTTATCCTCTCACCGATATGAGAGACTTAAAGAGGTTACTAGGTCGCAAAGTTTCATCACTGGGACAGGTGTGGGGAATGTGATGGCAAGAGAAAGTCTGCTGTAGCTCAGGAGATAAGAGAATTATTGAACATTCATGCCAGATGCTTCAGTTTTGATGGGAAAGAG
>NW_009952874.1:1085112-1089245 GCF_000747805.2 Chaetura pelagica | reverse complement strand
AAGCTCCCAAGGAGAAAGATATGAGAGGGGGGGGAAAAATCTGTCTTGTTAGTTCTTATAATTTTAGTGAGGATCTTACAACACTTGATGCTTTTTTTCCCCCTGAAGTTCCAGGCACTAATGTCATTCATTTTTATGTTTACCTCTACTGTCTATGTGAGAAAGCAAACATGCCAGTGTTTGTGAGCATACGTGTCTATGGTTTGGGGTCTAATCATAACAAATAACTGAAAAATAGAAGTGATTACAACTCTGAACAAGCAGCAAATGAGAATGCATTATTTATTTAAAAAAAAAAAAAAATCACAGATCTTTAGGGACTGACTCATGAATTCTGAGTATTTGTGGTTGGCTCCTCTGCCTGTGGAAGTGTGGAAAGTAGCCTCTACACAGAAATTTCCACAAGAGGAATCCTCAATAAGCTTCCTCCTGCTCAGACTGAATAAAATTTTGCTCGTAATTATGGAATATGTAAAATTGAGGGTCATTTTAAACTATCCACATTAACTTTTTTTTTTTTTAGAAAATATTTTGTGTCTGGAGAATGATTACATGCTATGGGGGTTAGTGCAGGCATTTTTTTTGCCACAATGTACAATTACAAATATAGATTATTGCCATAGAAACCAAATGGTCATTCCATACTCTTATTTACGTTTTGGCAGTTTCATGCTTCATTTCTTGATGAAGCCCTTTCATCTTTGCAATGTTGTTTCAATATGACAACGTTCTGTCAGGTTGATTTGTTAATGTAAGACATTTCAGGAATGGTCCTTCTTAATAATGTGTATGAACATAAAAATAAGCCTTTTTCAATTTTTTAACTCCTTAGAAGTTTCCAGGAAAAAAATGTCCACCAAACCCCATAATTTATTATAAATTACCAAGGAAAACTCTGCTTAGGAGCAGCACCTGGTTTAGGTAGTACTTACTATTTCTGAGCTAACTGGAAGTTATGTGATTTTTCTGAGTTAGAATCAGAACTGATCAACTAACTGCATTACTTGATTGTTGGTGTTTTGAGAGAAAAGAACATGGATTCTTGTGTGTTTGTGTGAGGAATCAGAAGTTCTGCTTCCTTCATGTGACACCATGATCCTTTAAAAAAACGGAGCAGATGTTCATGGCCTGTGTGCAACTATTTTTCCATATACAGAGGAAGGCAACAAACTCGGTGCCAAAAAATTACCAAGTAATAATAAAAAATAGTTGAAATTCCAACTGAAAGCATGTGATCTATCCTTACATGAGCACTGATTGTTTCATCCATGTTTGTCTTTGTGACCCTGCACACTTTTGTGTGTGAGGTCCTGATGATATAAATTTTTTCCTGAAAAACTCTTCTTGGAAAGAATAAATGGAAGTGCCAATCCAATGGATTCTAAGTTGGGTAAATGAAGAAAGACTAGGTTTACACTTCAACTTATTTTACAGACAAAAGAACCTATTCTTAATCTAATGCACAGGGCAAAATTCCTTTAGTGTAAAATGAATAAATGAATCAGATTAACTTGGATTTTTAGTTTTTAACAAAGGCGTCTTGGAGTTTGAACTTTCAGAGCACGAGGAAAAATTGTTACTCTCACTGTCTGAAATCTCAAACTGCAACAGAGCCACCTTGTTAAACTGCCCTTCAGCAGCCCTGGTGAGACAGTCATGTGCAGAAGGTCAGGTATAAATTGAACTGGGATGTCTGGTGCATTAATTCAAAGCATAATGAGAAGGGGATGAGGAAAATCTGTTTATTGCAGTAGTATAAAGTAAGCATTCCTCAGTCATTTAAGAAACTAGGTACTTACAAATCATGCAACACACTGAAGATGAGAGGTACCTCAGAGGTGACATGGTGAACTGTTGACATCTTTAACTGAATCAATACATCATGTGTGTAAAAATGTTACCTTTTCTCCACAAATTTTTTTTTGGTTACAGATTGTGTTCTGTGATTTATTCTTTTCTTGACTTAAGTTCTGAGAAATTAGAAGAGTTAATGTTGTTGCTGAACTACCAGAAAGGATAAAATAGTGATGCTGTCCATGGGAAGTAACACAACAATTTGTTCATACAAATTATTGGTTTATAGGTTGATTTATGGTTATGAAAACAATAGCATGCAGGAAGCTTTGGATGCCGATAAGCCCTTGGTGCTGTGGTAATTAAAATATCCAAACCGTTACATACAATTATCTTTTCTGAGTAAGCAACATACATTTTTCATAGCCTGCTGTGCTGTCTTTTATTCTTGTAGTGAGAAACGGTTCCATTATTCCACTATCCCACCCGCATTTGCTGCAGAAAGGTCATGTGTTATATAAGCATGAAGACTAAGAATGATTGTCAGAGGGCCAGCGGTGGGATGCTTTCGGTACAGGGAACCTCTATTCATGCAGCCCCTTGGGATTCTGCTTTTATTAGCTGCTGAAGATAGGTCTTGTCTTTGGAGAGCTGTTCTAAGGTTGTTCCTTGGCCATGCTGCTGCCAGCTGAAACTTGATTGGAGTTTTGGAGAAGTTGTATTATTCTGCAGCTCTGCATAAATTGTGCAGTTGGGAGAATGATATAATGGAATTGGTTTTATACTGAAAAACTTCCATAGTGTTTTGTGTCTTCACTAGTTTTCATTTATAGCTTTTGGACAATACAACAGTAGCATGGGAGGACTAAATAATTAATTTGAATCTCTGTGCCCTGTTCTTTCGATAATGTGGCTGAATAGAAACACAAGCAGCTACTCTGATACTGCTGGCAGGAATTCAGAGTTTTGGACATGAACTCATTTAGAGTAGAAACAGAAGAGTAAACTGTCTCACTGGGGCCTGTTCCCTGCTGTGCAGTAGATGTCTGGCTGAGAAGGTCCATACAATATCTTCTCCAAATGCTCTTTGGTCGTGAAATGCTTGCCAGCATCCTTCAGCAAGCTGACCATCTGAAGTGAAGGATTAAAGGTACAATGACAGCATAGGGCAGGAAGAGATTAAGGGAGAGAAAAGGTATCCTCTGGAGTCTGTCCTCGCCCAGTTGCTCCAAGGTCAATAATGCATGTTAAAATGGAAACAACAATACAGGCTAAAACCATGAAGAAGCTCTTCCTCATTTACAGAGAACTTCTGTTATCTGTCCCTTGATACCTTTCTTACTGCAGGTAACCTCAGAGGTTATGCTGAGCACTTTGTTGAAAGCAGTCCTCTTTTTCCCAGAGATCACAGAAGATCTTGATTGTTTTAACTTTTATTTATTTAATTTTTAAAATTACTTACCTGGCTGAGGTCTCCTGTCTCTTGTCTCATTACATATCCCAATAGCCCTAAAGAAAAATTTTAAAGGGAAAATTTCAAGCAGAAACAGGGAACAGAAGCTGTGTTTTCCACTCAGCTTTTCTTAAACATTTTCTTTACAAGGTTCTACCAAATCTTTTGCTGTAATGAGAATACAATGTAATACCATAGTGACTTCTATCCTATGAAAATTATTTTTTGTCTCATTTTGTGCCTATCTTAAAATCTTTGGGTTTTGTTGTTGCTTTTCTTTTTTCTCCCCTTAGCTGTGGTGCTGTAAGTTTTCCGAGAACTGAACTTCACATGCTCAGTAGCTGGGTAACAGCATCCCGTGGCACATTGTTGAGATAAAAAATTGAAATCTCAGTGCCAGGAGGAATTTCCTTTAGACTAGGGTATATTACTAGGTTTATTAGGCATAGCATTATAGGCATAATTTAGCCATCAGTGCTATTTTAGGGAAATCAATTCAGTTACCCTGAGTTGTGAACATTCAGTTACCTGAATTATGAACTCGAATTATTGTTAACAAGTAATGTAATAAAAATGTATTCCTTTTTAAATAAAGTATGAACTATCTATGGCTTTCTCATCTATATTGATAGAAAGATACCATTGAGTAGCTGGGTCATCTCACTCCTCTGAGACTCCTGGAGTTTTCCTGAAATGCCTCTTCCCATTTGAAAAAGAGGATACACTTGACTTTCATGTAGCTTCACATGTCCTAGTCCCAGTGGTAGTGATGCTTTGCACAAGAAGTTAAGGTCAAGCAAGGAGAGCATTCGCTGTAGTAAGTGTGACCAAGCCCATAGAAACCTGACAACTAAATCAACTAAGATGGAGATAAACCACTGAGGGC
>NW_009952874.1:1080526-1084861 GCF_000747805.2 Chaetura pelagica | reverse complement strand
AAGTTGTTGTGCTTCTGGGGTTTTCTTGCCTTAATGTTGTTTAGCAGCTTGACCTCTGGTAGCAATCTGGCTGAAGATATCTTTAGCTGTCAGGTATTATTTCTATAAGGAAAGGTAATTTATTACAGTTCTGGAAAATTCATAATTTATTCTTGAGGAAGCTTGAAAAATCCAATAGACTTCAGGTCTTTGGAGAAATGAACAGATCTTTCCAAAACATTTTAAGTGTAAGACTTGCTGTCACAGTTTGACTCAGGTCCGACAACAATGCTCTCGATCCCCCCTCCCCCCAACCCAGGTAGGGAAGGAGAGAGAGAAAAAGAGAGAGACTTGGCTGGATTGAAAACTAAACTACACAGCTTTAATTAAAACACTAATGAATCATACAAGAAAATATATACAATTATATACAAATATATCCAGGAATGGGCAAAAACCTCTCGCCTCCCCCCCACCCCAGCAACTCCCACAGAACTTCCCTGAACTGGGAAGAGTCCCGAGGAATCCCGGAGCTGCTGCTGGAACAGAGCAGAGAGTTATGGGGGTCACGAGAGATCAAGCCTGAGGATCGACGGTGATGGATGAACAGAGTCCTCCCTGGACGCCGGCCATGGACGGAAGAGAAGGGGAGAAGGAGAAGGAAGGAAGTTGTCTTCTGTGATCTCTGACCTTCCTCTGAGCTTACGTAGATATATGGAATGGAATATCTTTGGCCAATTTTGCTGTCCATCTAACTCAGCCTCCTACGGGGGGGTCACAGATCTCCCCATAGTGTCTGAGCCGGCAGAGTGAAGGTGCGGCCTTGAAGCCTCAGTAGTTAGAAAAACATTCCAGTGTCTTATCAGCCTAGCAGAACACACTGTTGCTAGTTACAAGAAAGCTTACTGAAGGAAAAAAAAATCAGTAAAAAAAAAAATTGGCTTCATCCTGGCTCAAACCAGGACACTTGCAGATGGTACTGTAGCATCTCTGTGTCCCTTAAGGAAGAACTTTAACCTCATTCATTGTGTGTACTGTTGAATTATACTTTACATTCACATTTTAAAAAGTTGCTTAATGGCTCTATGCTGTGTTGATGTAGAAGCATGTGACTGCTGATAAAGCATTTAGTTCACTGAAATCTTAAGTTAATATTGCCTTGAATGTTGCTGTTGTGAGGGGCAGGAAAATTAAATGTATATAATGAAGAGTAATGTATCTTTCTTGTGGATGAAATCTTATCATTTCACAGCCTATTTTCTGTAATCTGAGTCAGAAAGAAGCAGGATGTTAAATGAAATTCACAGATGATAATCTGTGTCCAGACCAGGACAGAGGAATTAAATACTTGCCATCTGTGCAAAGATATGGGTAAGGTACACAAAGAGGTGAATTATCTTAGGAAATTGTAGTTTGGAGTGATGATAACAAGAAAGTTTGCACTGTGCTCTGTGATGAGAGTATGCTAAAACCAAGGATACTATTATTTGTCACATAGTAGGACTTGGTAAAGAAAATATGGTCCATTAGGCAGAAAAACATGAGGAAAAGGGTTAGAGGCTTTTGTTCATCAAGTCCAATATTGACATAAGTGGTAATTTATGGAAAATAAATAATGATAAACTGGAAATTTAGAGGACTTGAATAGGACAGATATTCTGAGGACTGAATCTCTCATATTTAAGGTTTTTTTCATGTGCACACCTACCAGACCAAATAATCTTCAGGATGTCCAAAGCTCTGAGAAAGGAAGAGGAAGGGAAACAAAAAGCCAGGAACTTCCAGAGAGCCTTTGGGTGTGAAGTGGGGCTCATGCCTCTTACGGAACTCTGTGTGACTGGGGCTTTATGGTCCTATTGTGGCTTCAGTCCATGGAGAATGCATGAAAATAGTTTGTTTTCCCCTCTTCCAGAGTCAGAGACAGAAAGTAGTATCTCTTTTCCTCAGTTTTCCATTGAAGGAGTGGCTTCTTTTATTACAAAAAACCCAAAGCAAACAACCCTAAAGCGTGCACTGAAAATCTTTTGGTTTCTAAAGGAAAAGGTAATCAGCTTCTTAACTTCATGATGCAGTTTAAAGACTCTCTAGTGCTGAAGGTGTATTTTCTTTAACTCGTGTAGAACATGGAAGAACTTGTCACATGCTAGAGATCAGCCTTGGCAGTGTTTCCTTAGACATATTTGCCATTAAAGCCATGTTTTTGACAAAGGATTTACAAGCCAAAATTGTTGAATTATGCATGCTTTGTATCCTCTAACTCACAGGATCTGATTTATTAGCCATCCTGTATCTTATAAAACTGAACCTTTAAAAACAGCTTGAATTGCTTGAGTAGTAGAAGGGAAGTGCATACAGCAACAACTTCTGAACACACAGCTGTGACTTTTACAGACCCAATATTCAAATAATAACACTTTGATGTTATTACAGGCCAGTCATACCTAAGACTCCCAGTTTTACGTCTGAAATAATTTGTCTATTAAAGAGGTTTTTTTCAGGAAATCTTAGTGAAAAAATATATTTCAATTTAAAGTTCTGTGCACTAGAAAAAGAACACAATTCTGAATGTAATGTATTGCTCCAAATTTATTTTAAATATCTGTAATATAGATCTCTCAAATCAGGAATGTTTTGGGCTGTACACCTACCAGTATACGTCTTTCAATTTTAAAAAGAAATCCATGCGTGTTTGTAACTTATTGCAAGTTAAATTTTAGAATACTGTAATATATAGTGTGTTAAATCTATGTAGTGCATTATATATATGTGTGTGTGTGTGTATATATATATACACACACATATATATATACACATATATGAATTGTGGTATCTTTGATATAATATCAGACATTCCCACTGTATGGGAACTACATTGCAAGGCAGATGCATCTTGCTGGTGAAAGTAATGGAGAATAATTTCCAGATGTTTAAATGCTTGTTTTGGCAAGAGTTAGAAAATACTGGAACATGCACTGGCAGCAAAGGAAGAGAAGAGCCTGATGTAAGAGGCATCAAGCCTGGCAACAAGCAGAGCAGAACATGGAAAATGGAGCTGTGAAGGGAAGGAAGAGCCAACACGACAGTATGGCTGCTGTGACAGCACTGAATATTGGAATTATACTAATGCCTGGCAGAGTGCCAGATACTGACTTAAAAAATTAGGACTGAATTCTAAATTTAGGAAAATTGTCCTTTATCTGTTGTGGTTTTGTTTTTTTTTTTTTCTCTTTTTTTTTCTCCTCCTTCCTCTCCCTCTGCCCCGAGTTGATGTGTTTGCTGTAGTACTAGAAAATTGTATCTAAACCTGGTTACTGAGATTGAGTTGCTTGGTTACACTTCGATTTTTTGTAGTTATTGTGAAGTGCAGGGTCTTCCTATGAATTTGTGTGGTGCTGAGCACAAAGCATCCTTGATCTCAGATGAAGCCTTAGGGTGCTACTGAAATACACATTCTCAGTCATCATGCTAAGAATGTTTCTTAAATTGCATGGATTTTCATGTTGAATACTTGACTAGTCTTAGAAGTAGAATCAGGCTTTGTAGCTTTGCCGCTTTGTATCAAAAAGTTCCAACTTCTTAGAGTGGGGACAGGGTGGGATGACAGGGAGAGAAGAGTGCAGCCATGGTCTTTTCAGATGGTGCATTTTTGTGTTTATGAGGAATGCCAGGGGCAACCAGTGTGAATTTCACTGCTCTAACTTTTATTAGTGATATCTTTCTAATGGTTTAAAAATTGAGGATATGGAGAACTTAGTTATTTGTGTTGTTTTTTTGTTTGTTGTTGTTTGGTTGGTTTTTTTAAACTTTTTTTCCAGCTGTCCTTTGTTTCTTTGAGCCTTCCCTGGTATCCTAGGAAACATCTGCAAGATGGAATTTGTCTGTTTTCTTTGCACTGTGCAAGATAGGCGGTTTATTTTGTTTCTGTTTGAATCTAATTAACACAAAGTAAATTCAGGAGAGTGCTGTAGAACCTAGCTTGAAGAACATGAATAGCCCTGTTTCTTGTAATGACATGACTGGCACCTAGTTGTTTGTCTAACTACCTTATTGAATGAAGAATTTAGCTATTTCTGTTTTTCATTTGAAAGAGGGCAACAAACATCAGGATCTACTCATCTGCTGTAAGAATTAATTAGGAAAAATGATGTAGCAGTGAGATACTTGTAATAAAAGAGTAATTATCTTAGAAATCTTTTCTCAATTGCAGTACAAAAAAAGGGCACATAGAGATAATTTTCATACAAGCACTGCTTTTTTATATCTATTATCAAACTTTTTGTAATAACCAGTATTTTGAGTTTTGCCGTCTCTCTGCCCAAATTCTCATGCTTTTGACTGATGATTCCTGCTTGTCAT
>NW_009952874.1:1068797-1080421 GCF_000747805.2 Chaetura pelagica | reverse complement strand
GCTGGTCATGAGCAAACCCCAACCCACAACCATCAGCTCACAAACACAGCCCAGTTTCTGGTTTCAGGGGGAATGAGGAGAACCTCAGTGGCTTTAGTTTGAGTTTGCTCTTTGCTCAGATCTGATGCAGAAAAGGTCATTGCAGGATCTTGGTGCCAAATAACAAGCAAGTAAAATCTTTTCGGGTTCTAAAAGATGACCCGTGCACTTAGTATGATAGTCCTGTTAAATTTTACATAAAGCTCTAAAATTCTCAGTAAAGGCTGAACTTTGGGGTAAAATTAAGCATGGATATTTACTTAACATTTGGTGTGTGTAACATCCCAGTCTGTACCTCTGCCTGGGAGAATGATTTGGGAGCCCTTTGCTGGAGAGATGATAGTAGAAGCAAACGTGACTGTGCCTGGGAAGGGGAGGCTCCTACAGTCCTGTTTTCTAACAGGATACATCTGTGGCTTACTCAAAGTCCTATAAATGTCAGTGAGTGTTGACTTAATGCCATGAGAAGAAACTTTCTGGTCTGATAGTGCCCTGCCTTTGTCTATTGGGATAAGAATCACATCTGAGCAATTCATGACACGTAATTTCAAAATGCTGCTTTTCTTTATGGCTTCATCAAATGTCCCTCCTTTCAGAGCCCCAATTCCGTTCTTGGGACTACTTGGCTAGTACAGTTCTCTTGAGAAAAGTTAAGACTTTCTGCTTTGTGCAGTATTATCTGCCTTCTTATCTCATACGTTAAATGTGTAAGCTTCTGAAGAAAATGAGTCTGAAAATATAGCTGAAAATGTATCACTGCTTTCAAGGCAAAGCTGGTCTGTGGGCTGAATTGCAGATCATGGTCTGCTGCTGAATGTGCAGCAGTTATAATGATGAATGACAGTATAAATATAGGCTCTTTAGTCCATGTGTAAAGTCCATTTTTCAGTTTGTCCTTTTGTTTCCACCCCCACAGAAGAAAAAGGTGTGGGTTTAATGGATCTCTATTTTCTGCAGTATAATAAAATAAAACTGAATCTGGTTAGGATAAAAGGAGTACTTCATAGGTTTGGGGCTGGTTTAGCAAACAGGTATGCTTTTACCAGAAGTAGTTTCTCATGATTTTTTGTTAAAACTACCAGTTTATACTTCTGGTCACAAAAAAATATAAATAAGCATTTTGGTTTTTTTTTCTTGAATTGTATTTTCTTTCTTTATAAGGTGACTAAATTCACTCTCCATCTTATTCTTGCGAGTGTGTGCACATGGCTGCAAGGCCCGAAATTCCCCCTTGAAGTTTGCACAACTTAGAATTTTCTAAGTCTTGTTTATACAACATAGTGTAGTTCACAATGAAATGCAGGTACCAGAAACTGATGCTCCTGTGTTTGCAGATAGCATTGACTAACTGTTTATTAAAATGGCAGAGCTAACTTTGGGACATTTTGTCATAGTTGGGCAAGACAAGTAGTTAATTATTCTGAACCCTTTTGATACCTGTGAAGTTTGAGGGTAGAACTTGCATAGTCCTGGTTCTCGTAGTACTTGTCCAAGTAGGTAGAAGGCAATTTATTTTCCAGGGGTGTTTTTGGGTTCTGGGGTGTTTTTATTTTAAAGTTTTTTTTCTCTTCTTCCTCTTGCACTTATCTAGTGTAAATAAGATGGGGATTTGGCAAATTATTTTGGAGCTAATGCAGGAGAAGGTTCCCTTGCTCCTTTGTGTGTCCCATATAAGTAATGCTTTTACTGCTGCTAGCCTGTTGCTCTGAGAAGACAACAGCAGATATTGTCACACAACTGTGGTTAAGACAAATTCAATAAAATAAATTGCATATGGTTCTTGCTGACAGTACTGTCCATCGCACTGGAAAACTTAGCTAGTATCATCAGTTTGGTTAGGAGTAGCAAAGTCAGTTTTTCAGGAATACAGATACAGAAAAGTAAAACTAACTGCTGTGTTAACCTGTAGGTCACTATAGATGGTATACAATTATAGCAATTACATTCATATTTTTTGTGCAGTGCAGCACAATCTCTTCAGGTATCTGAAATGCATCTTTCAAGTCTTCATGACCTAAACATATCCCCTTTCCCTAATGGTGATGCAGGCATGTGCCATTCTCCATGTCTGGCTCTGCTGTACATTTTTGTCATGTAGTAGTAGATTTAGGGCTTGGAGAACTTGCAGATTTAGCCATAATGAAACCCTAATGAAAGATAAAGATTTATAATTGAAGAACATGAAGCATTTCCTCAAAATGGTATTTTCTTCTGTTCCAGCGTACACTAGTTTTCTCTCTCTCTCTCTCTCTCTCTTTTTTTTTTTTTTTTCTTTCTTTTTTTTTTTTTTCTCCTCATCCTGTGGTAAACATGTAGAAGCCTGTCACCAGACAGCTCTGGGTTTGAAAATGGAATTGTCTTCACGGAAAGTGCCTGAAGGGCAGCGTTTATCTTCCAGTTGAACTAAATGCATAATGAGTTTTTTCGGCACCTGCGTTAGTACACTCACTGCTGTGTTATAAAGAGTCTGACATGCTTGCAAAATTCAGGTATTCATAGCCTGTGAAATTTCTAGTTTGTCATATGTGATTAAAGTTCAAGTCATACGTTGCACCATCACTTGAAATGGTGCTTACCCAGAGTAACTTCCTGTGGAAAGAAATGTCACTAGTGTGTACACTGACATGTACTATTTGGTCTGGGAATGAACATCTCTTATCTAGTAAAAAGGAAAGATTTGGTGAAGCCTTTAACAGGCTAGTATGTATGTTAATCAGTCTGCATAAGAATATTAAGAAGAACAGAACAGACAGTAGAAAAAACATAAATTACAATTCCCTTGGATCCAAACTGACTTTTTTTTTTTTTTTTTTATGAAGAGGTATTCTCTGTCTGAGTTTTCATGCATTTGAATTATTTGTTTTTATAACATGTGAATAGTCCAGCAGTTACCTGAAATTAATCAGCTGTTGGTTGTGTAAGAAAGTTTTCCTCTTAGTATAAGGTGTTACCTATTCTCATATGAAATTCATATTAAAAAAGATAAGACTGGGAATTTAGATGTTTGAGGTCTGATTCAAAGGGAAAATGTTTCTAAGGCAAGTTTTGGAGCCTTTGTGAAGCATGGTCTAGCTTCTGTGTAATGCACCTCTGAGTCAGTGTTACAATCTCTTCTGATATGTGCACCTTTGCAGTAAAATTTCAAGGCAGCAATAATAACATTTTTGTTCTCCAAGCACAGATAGAGATTTAAAACAGGAAATTGAAAGTTGAAGAGAATTTTTTCCCAAGGTCTATTAAAGTGTTCCATTAATCATATTTTAATATTCTTGTGT
The DNA here is from genome assembly GCF_000747805.2 of Chaetura pelagica. NCBI lineage: Eukaryota > Metazoa > Chordata > Aves > Apodiformes > Apodidae > Chaetura > Chaetura pelagica. Next base: position 1,077,107 of record NW_009952874.1, on the reverse strand, counting down.
TATGTAGACTTTGAAATGGATTATTTTGAAAGTATCACATTGTTACATCATAGTAGAATGGCATCCTCTTCCAAAGCAGTCTACATACCAATGTGTTATATCTAAGTTCTTCATGCAATAAATAAGGATGTTGCTCTCCTGGTAGGTAGGGGAATGGAAACCTAGGGTGATGAGACATTTATTTCCAGCTGTCTGCTGATTTTGAATGTTCCCTTTGGGTACTGATGGGTACGCTCTGTAGGACAGGTCCTCCCTGCAGATCCATTGGCACAATGACTAGCTTCTGGATAAGGGTGTTTCAAAGTGAGCTTTAGACACCTTTTTAACATAAGGAGTGATTAATTGTTTAGCTCAGTTGCAGGAGGATGTCGTATAAAAGACAAATTTTCATATGCTGCCCTCTTTGGAAGAATATGCTTCTGTTACCAGAGAGATGATTTACATGGATGCTGTTCTCTTCTTGTTTATTACTGGTGGTGCATCTGGGATTTAATTTATTGCCCTTGATATATTCTGAGGAGTAATTATTTTCTGAATGAAGCAATTACAGGCTTTGTACCTTACCAGTTGTCTCTTGTGCCCCAGTGCCTGGTTGCTGGGCTCCTCAGGGTGTATTCTTTTTGGAGAGATCTTAGCAGTAGTGAATGTGGCCTGTTTTACATATTGACCTCAAACTTTTATAACTACCTAAATCTAGCTAACCATAACAATGAGGTGGGCATAGAAAATACACTTCATTGAGGGATTTTATAGAGCTTACAGCGCAGTTAAGTTGAAATTACATAGCTATTTATGGGAAATGTGTGGTTAGTTATGCCCTTTGCTGTGCCTTCCCTCAAATCTATGCCATGAGAGAAACACATCATCTGTAACAGCACTGCTGTGAGGTTCGCTTTTTCCAGATTTTGGCTAGAAACAGTATTATTGAACAACAGGAAAGGCTTTATGTAGCTTTTAAATAATTTTACAATAATGCTATTTTCCCAGTTATAGGAAAGTTTAGCAGAACAATAATTTATTCTTTCACATTTTTAGTTACATCAATTAAAAAATTTACTGTTCTGTATTTATGAACATCTTCTGCCTGCTCCAGGCTTGAGTGCAAGGCCCTTGGTTAAGAGCAGGGCATTAGGAGACTTTGGAAGGTGACATTTCACTATGAAGTATGAGTAGGATGAGGGAACTTCACTTGGGCAATGTTACATTTACTTAGGGCAATGGAGCAGGATTTGAACTTGCATTCAACTGGACAGCACTGCTGCCAAACTGCCCCCTTCGTAGGGTAAGAAACATACTTTAGGTGGGGGATTCACTTTTATGACTAAGACATTGAATTTCTGCATTTCACATGCCAGTTTTCCTTGCTCCAAGCAAGACCAACAGCAGCCACTCACCCTGCTTGACCTGAGCTCCATCTCTGTTGATTGCCTTCCAGCAGTGGTTCAAACCAGGAATTCCCAAATTCTTAATTTCTCATTTTTTTCTAAAATTCTTTTCACAGTAGTTGATTTACTTTGAGAGGAAAAAAGGAGAATTGGTTTATTTAATATATACAGATTCCCATTTGTGAAAGAATTAGAAAACAATTGATTGATCAACAGTCCTAATTATGATTCTGGGTTGATTTCCTACATTGAATAAGTTGAATAAGTTGTGTCCCTTTTTCTTGTTATCCTTGTTTGGTTAGAGTGAAAGTGAACAAAGTGATTAATTTCAAATGAATGTTTCAAACAGTGGAATTTTATTCTTACAACTAAGCTGATTGTGAAACAGTTATGTTTGATTCTTGTATGACTCAACAGTGAACTAGCAACCTTAGATATTGTACACATAGTGGAAATACTTCTTATACTGTAGGCATTGAATTAGCTTGAGGGAGAGACACCTATGTGGATTTTGTGTATACTAAGATGATAAACACTTTATTTGAACATGATAATGGCACGTTTATTTTCACAATAAAAACTGTGGCTGAGTAAATATGGACTGAAAACATGATTATTTTTTGGTGTTTTTTTTTTTTGTGGTTTTGTTTGTTTTCTATGCAGCTCACAGGAGGTTAAGGTTTTATTTATTTTTCCTCTGGTTTGCAGTGTGTAATATAAGTTCAGAGCTTGGGAATGGTCTTAGGTAAATGGCTTGGAAATTAAAATGTCTTTTGCCTGAAGAAGCTTTGCCTGGAGTCCATGCTGAGACCCAGGAGCAGTTACTGATCCAAGGGTGACATCCAGGTTGCTGCTGTGGGGTAATGAGCCTGCTCCCTTCTTTTAGGCTGGTACCTTTGAACAGGAAGCGAGTCTTTGTTATTTCTGAAATCAGCACAGAACCAGTGAAATAAAGGCAAGCTACCATTTATTTACCTCAGCTTTCATGAAGGAGGCCTATCCCAGGCTCTAGGCAACCTGCCATCAATTACCCACACAATTCATAACAACAAAAGCAAAAAAGCAGCAAACCATACCCATGTTTGCCAACTGTCTTAGCTAAAGGGAAATGAAATCATTCAACCCCTCACATTCCCTTAGGCTCTGCAACTCGGCCCCCATCAAACATTTATTCCAGAAACAAGCTATGCCTCAGTTGGAGTTAAAAATGTACATGTTAATATATTCCAACAGATCATGAAATTTCCTAGCTTAGAAAGCTGGCCGTGCCAAGCTCCTCTTCTATAGACTATAATTTCCTTTATAAAGAGAGAAGAAGCATCTGGACCTACTCAGTCCCTGCACAATATTCCTCCTCCACGTCAGCAAGCTGGAGCTCCAGTGCAACTGGCCAGGGTCAGCTGTGGACTGCCTGGAATCTTCTTATTAAACAAGCCAGGAGTTTTGGCTCTGAACCAAACCCCCAGAACTGAACACGCTGGGACATTTGAAAAGTCCTATTTCTACACCAAAACTCAGTTGCAAAAGGTCATCAATGCATGCTGCAGATGTTTCCCTTGTGCTCTGAGTCTCAGACCTTAAGTGCAGAACCTTTCCCCAGCACAGCTAGGATTAAAAACCCAGTTAATGGAGGGGTCTCCTTTCATTCATCTGTGCAAGGGACAAGGGAATAGGCTACATTTAACTTTCTGAGATGGGGATTAAACCAGCAGTTAAGGATTAACTCATTTTACTTTGACAAATTTGTTTAAAACGTACATTCTCAGCCACTGTCTCTTGGTACAAATTTTCTAGTAAATAAATTTCTGACAAAGGTCATATTTGAATTGTGATAATATATAACTAAAATGTAATTGGGATGATTGATAGATTACTTGCTCCCAGTGGAGATAAGTTGTCTCCTGACTTTATTGCCTTAAAAAAACCAACAACAATGTCCACACTAAACATTCAATACCTCTACCCCCCAAAAAATCCTCAGCCCATTTTCTGGTCTTCTAGATGCTGTGTTTGAAGCCAACTCCTACTCAGCACTTTTCTGAAGGCTTGGTTGAGCAGTAGTGAAATTGGTCACATCTGTAGTGAATGCTTTGGGGTTATTTTTCAACACCAAATAAATTTGAATTATGTTTTTGCTTTGATTGCAGTGTCACCCTCGGGTAACTAATGCATGAAAAAATGCACTTTAAGTCAGATCATTTGCCTTGCTGTCATGACATTTCTGTTTGGAAGAGGCAGATCTTGGAAGGGGTCTTCATCTGGTGTAAATTACAGTGGTTTCATTACTTCAGTGGAAAAATTTATGCAAGCCAAAGGTCTGCAACATTATCCAGAGACCAGGTGTTCCACATGGGTTTTTATCCCCCCACCATTGTCTGTAAAATCATAATGTAGGTATTAATGTTGGGTTTCTACTGTGATGCTGATCTGTTTGTTGTGGTGTGTGTCAGCTAATTCTAATCATAGTTAGCAACCATAGTGCAATGGAAATATTATCCTTACTAGTGCTTACCTTGCATATAAAGCACATCCATAAATTTGGATTTATTCCCAAACCTCCAGGCTGTAATTCAGGGAATAGGAGAAAACTCCCCTATTGCACACACTTTTAAGTGGAAAAGCAACAAATAAAAATGTAACAATTCATTGTTTGCTGCTTTCTGGGCTCTCAGCCGACATAGTTTGAAATGTCTGAATTAAGGCTTGGATTTGGGCTCTGTTTAGTTGTTGGGATGTTGTTACTGAGCAGTTTCACTGTTCTTTATGTCCCAACTGAACAACATGAAAGAGACCTTTTCTCCCCTCCTGGATGAGAAGCTGAGCACAGTTTTGACCTCATATGAATGGTCAGTTGATGTTTGTTCAGGCATCATTTAATGTTACACATGATATTAAGAAAACTACTACTGCCTAAAAGCCAAAGGCAGCTGTTTTTTTGTCTTCTGACTTAAATGTTTCATTATTTAAATAAAGCATTGGGATATAACCAAGCTTATGGTAAAATTAATAAAAATTAGCAAATTCTTTATGGCAACAAATAACCATGTTGTCCTTTCCCATATTTTATGTCAGGCAGAAAAACGGCTGGTAAGATTAGCATCCAGAGAAGCTAATTGTGTTTATTTGAACTTCTTGAGAACATGTCATCTCCTGGAAGCATAGACATTCCCTGATTGCTACGTGGCACTTCTTACTAGAGCAGGGTGGTGAAAACTATAAAGCACAGAAAAAGGAATCTGTGTATGCATATGTGGGACAAAAGTAAAAAATGTTTATTATGTTGATGAATGAATATTAGGGTGTATAATTTAAAAAGAAAAACAAGTCGTTTGTGAATGTTGGCATAGTAAGATATTATTTCTTTTCGTTCCCAGCTTTTATAGGAACACTTAGGAATAATTTATGTTTTAAAAATTATTTGGATTGTGGTCAAGCTGCAGGCAGAAAATAGTGTAAGTTGGATGTAATTTGTTTTGAAAAATTAAGGATTTCATTTCAGCAAACTTTATTTACTAGAAAAGAATGTGCTTAGACATCAGGCTTCCTACCATTGGGATATTTCTTAATTGAAGTCCATGTGTTAGTATTCCTTGAAGCAATGATATAACCTCCAACTCTTCCACAAACTCTTTAACTGCTGTCCCTCAAAGCCAGGAAGATCAGTGTCCTTGCTAGAGCACTACCATGGATGTTTCCAGTATTGCTGGCTTCATTCAAAATTCATGTAGGTGGCAGAAAATGGACACAGGCCCAAAGAGTTCACACAATTCACACCCTGTGAAACTGGAGCAGGGCAAGACTCCAAGTCCTGTGTTGGGAGGAGATACCATTTTGGTGGTTCCTTCCTTTGCAGGATAATGGGACAGCACTGAAAAGAGGAAGGGAATAGGGGGAGGGGAAAAAAAAAAGGAAAAGGGAAGTACACCTTTCTTTCAGCTTTGCTCTAGATCACCATGCATTTCCATTAAAGCTTAGGGTTTTTTGTTTTCTTTATAAGATCTTAATTTTCTGTGCTATTTAGTGTTTTGTAGAACTGGCTCAAAACAAAGTGATGTGGTTGGATGTAAGGTATTGTTTAATATTATGTATTAGTTGATAATACACCTTGTGTTCAAGAACAATAGTAACCACGGAAATGTACATAAGCAAAGTTAATCAATGACATGACCTATTTTTGCTGTTAATGGTTGTTACTGGGCTTTCCTCCCCCCATTTCTTTAGTATTTCCAGTTGGTAAGATAAGCATAACTGAAACAGAATGGAGTAGTCTGGGAAAATGGGAGTACAAATTATGACACTGACATCAGCGTTCTGAAATTCCATTCTGACAAGCATTTTCTGTGGTTGCATTAGATCTGGACACAAGTGCAATCAAAACATTTTGTAGCCAGTATGGAGAGGCAGGAAGTGGTGTTAATCTTTGTGGTTTATGGTGTTTATTTTTATAGCTGTGGATTAACTCAGTCTCATATAGTTGGTATGTTGAAGCTGAGAAGACATCTATTTGATAATACTTAATAGTTTGGCATCACATCAGTTTCCATAATTACCTTTTCATGTGTTATGCTGCTGCTTTTTCTTTTCCAATGAACCAGATAGTATACTAGCAGTTTCCAGGGAAAAATTGTATCTTTATTGTGGGTGTAATGGTGGCAAGTCCCTTAAAAAATAAAATAAAATAAAAACAACTTTCACTTTCTGTATATATATAAATGAGTTCAAAGTAGAAAATTTCATGTATTTGCTGATGTATTGTTATAGCTAATTAGGATATTTTTTGACTCAAGTGCTGGAAGCATAAGAACTTAGAGTTCTAAATCTGAGCCTAAGGAATGCTGCTCTTTGAAAACCTTTCTAAATGTAATGTGTTTGTCACTGCGGTGTAAACAAAAGGACCACAGGTTTTGGCTTGTGTTGCTGGAGAGTCAAGATAAATGCTTTCCCACTGCAGATATCTTTGGTTGTGATCAAGGTAGTGTAAGTAACTGTGTAGCAGCTGGTTATCTTTCTGTGAATATGCTGACAAAGTTTTAATGTGGAGCAATCACATTTCTCTTAGAGATTTGGAGAGGACTAATGATGATCAGACAAAAATTTATAGACTAGAAGAATCATGGAATGGTTTTGGTTGAAAAAGACCCTTAAGATCATCAAGTGCAGCTATTAAGGAATAAGCAAAACTTACTATGTAACGTTTATGAGCAAAATCTGTTCAAAACCTGTGCATAGCAAGTTTAAAAGCAATCTCTGGAGTATGTGTGTAAGTATGAAACCAGTGGTTTCCACCCAGAATAAAGCAAAGCAGCTTTGAGGCAAGAAGAAGCCATGTTTTCAACTGAAACAAACATGCCAAAGTGTAAAGTCTCCTTGTAAAGGAACTGCTTTGAAGAAAAGACAAGGTATAAAAAAACCCCATGGGGACTGCATATCTTGATTTGGACTTGATTGTGACATTGCTTGATCATAAGAAGAAGTCAGACTGAAGCAGTATGTTTGCCTAGGTCTTGTCTTCTGACAGTCTCAGCTTTAGCTTGTTGAGCAAGACAAAATATGACATGCAGTATATTAGAGAGAAAAGATGTGAAGGCTCTGAAGAGCATGGATTGGTTGCTTTCTAGTAAAGCTGAGCCCCCCCCCCCAACTGGATACTTGTGGAGTATCTCAGAAAGGAGATTATATTTTTTACTTCCAGTGGATAAAAAGGTAAATGGTTGGATGCATTATTCCAGTTCTAGTGTTGTCAGTGTTGCATGTGATCTGGCTGTGTTTGTAGTTAATAGGTATCTCACTTAAAAACTTCTAAAATGCTTTAAAAAATGGTTGGGAAAATGTACTCAGCAAATTTAAGTTGCTACCTTTCATTCCTGATGACACTAAGCTGGGAGGAGTGGCTGACACACCAGAAGGCTGTGCTGCCATTCAGAGAGACTTAGATAGGCTGGAGAGTTGGGCGGGGAGAAACATGATGAAATTCAACAAGGGGAAGTGCAGAGTTTTACATTTGGGGAAGAACAACACCATTTCCCAGTACAGGTTGGGGGCTGAACTGCTGGAGAGTAGTGTAGGTGAAAGAGACCTGGGGGTCCTGGTAGACAGGAGGATGACCATGAGCCAGCAATGTGCCCTTGTGGCCAAGAAGGCCAATGGCATCCTGGGATGCATTAGAAAGGGTGTGGTTAGTAGGTCAAGAGAGGTTCTCCTCCCCCTCTATTCTGCATTGGTGAGGCCACATCTGGAGTATTGTGTCCAGTTCTGGGCCCCTCAGTTCAAAAAGGACAGGGAACTGCTCGAAAGAGTCCAGCACAGAGCTACGAAGATGATTAAGGGAGTGGAACATCTCGCTTATGAGGAAAGGCTGAGGGAGCTGGGTCTCTTTAGCTTGGAGAAAAGGAGACTGAGGGGTGACCTCATCAATGTTTACAAATATGTAAGGGGTGAGTGTCAGGGGGACGGAGTTAGGCTTTTCTCAGTGATGACCAGTGATAGGACAAGGGGTAATGGGTGTAAATTGGAGCATAGGAGGTTCAAGGTGAATATCCGAAAAAATTTTTTTACTGTAAGAGTGACAGAGCACTGGAACAGACTGCCCAGGGAGGTTGTGGAGTCTCCCTCACTGGAGACATTCAAAACCCACCTGGATGAGTTCCTGTGTGATGTACTCTAGGTGACCCTGCTTTGGCAGGGGGGTTGGACTAGATGATCTCTCGAGGTCCCTTCCAGCCCCTAAGATTCTATGATTCTATGATTTCTGCAGTGTAGTTATTCTTTGTATAGTCCATTTCCTTTATTTTGTATTTTTTAATTTGTTTAGTAAAAGTGACATAGATTTGTGCAAGATATAAACTGGAACCAAAACGACTGGTTATAAAATGGCCAGATGATGTCAACATAGGAAATAAGCTTGATCTTCTGTCAGTATTATTTG
>NW_009952874.1:1066134-1068737 GCF_000747805.2 Chaetura pelagica | reverse complement strand
TGGGGCTCTATTCCACTTGCTCTCTCAGATGGACTCACTCTACTTTAAAACCAGAGGACACTGAGCCCAGTTCCCTCAAGTGTTTTTCAGTTTGCCCTTGAAAATGCATTCTGATTTTATAAAAGCTATTGACACAAATTAGGTGTTCAACAGAATCTAGCTTAAAAAAAAAAAAAAAGTTATTTTATCTTTCCAACTTAGTGAAGACTAAGGTCAGATTTCTGAAAAGTGACCTTTAGTTTGCCAGCTAAAAAAAAAGGAAGGAATGTACTTGCTAAGTAGCTGTCCTCAAAGCATCTCGGGATGAATAGGCTTACTATTTCAGAGAGGTAAAGATTTCAGCATGCTAAATTGGGAGACTTTTAGGCCTGAATTTGAAAGGAGCAATTTATTTGCCCTTTTTACTTCAGGTTGAGCGGTAGTTGTACATCATTTCATTAGAAAACAACAATAAAAGAAGTCCTTCCAGCTGACCAACCAGAAACAAGGGACAACTTTTAAATATTACACATTCCTTCAACTGTAAAATAGGAACAAAGTAATATTACATAAGGTAGGGATTTTTTTGAAACTTCACAATGCTTAATAACCTTTATGTATTGCATCTTTAAAATATTTTATGTAAATTTAATGTCCTATTAAAATATTGCTGTATCATGGCACTATGCAAAAATTACTCCTAAATTATTAATTTTACTAATAATTTGTCACAACTAAAAATCTGGCATGTTCAAACCATGTTTACACACTTTAAATATTTTAGAATATACAAAATATATGCCTAATATAGAAGTTACGTAATGCAAAGGTAAGCATCCTAATGCCCTTAGGAAGATATTGTACAGCAAATTTAGCAGTTTATCTTTTCTAAACTCATTCAATGGACAAAAAAGTAAATCAGAAGGAAAAAATCTCAAGTCAGGTGTCTGAGTACTATTAGCATTAGTAATTTTTAGGCATGCTATCTGCAAATTGTGCCCCTGATTCCATTATGTGTGGTGCCACATCAGAGGTTTTAAGTACTTCAGGGATAGCTAACAAACTCTGCCCGAAGCAATCAGCAAAATATTTCCAGCTTCATTAAAATTTGCACCAAATGGCTTATGTTAATGATACAAAATAAATAGCTGTTAAATGATTTTCATATTCCTGATACAACAAAAGACAAAGCATGGCTTAAGGCTCTAAGTAATTTTACAACTAGAAGATTATCTAATTACTTGAATTCAGACATCAGGTTTTTGCAAAGCCTGAGCAAGCTGAAACTGGAGTTGAGTCAAACCAAAACACAACTTATTCTACAAATATTAAAAAAACTCCTAGCCCTGTGCATAGGTTATTCCAAAGTAGCATGAAGCTTGCAAACCGGTGCCAGCTGTGATCCTGAATACAACAGCATGTCCAAACCTGCTTAGTGTGACAGCGCGTTGGATGCAGACCAGGCATTTGTACTTCCTAGGAAAGACATCTTCTGTAAGTTAAGACAGAACCCTAAATATTGTAAGTAAATTGAGGGTCAATGCAGTCACAAGTGATTTCTTACTACTTTTACCTCAGTCAAAGTGGTTATGTAGGCACTATTTGTTTATCTATTTGCAATGGTTTTATCTCACTTTTAGTATTTTTAATTTATAACCATTCAGTAGATTGATAATAAATTATGATTAAGTTTAATTCTCACCGGCTTCTTATTTTGTAGATGCAGTAAACAAATATGAGCTGTCAAGCTGGGGCAATTAAATAGCCTGAGTATGTAAAATTAAATTTCCTACTTTAGATATGCTGAGACTATGGACTGTGCGATAAACTGCTGTATGGACTCAGTCACAGGAGTACTGAATTGGTTTTTCCAGTCACTGAAAGCTACTTAATTTGGGCTTGGGAAGGACTGTAAAGATCATCTAGTTCCAACTCCACTGCCACAGGCAGGGACACCTTCCAATAGATCAGATTGCTCCAAGCCCCATCCAGCCTGGCCTTGAACATTTCCAGGTGTCCTGCTTTGCCTTCAGCTGCTAGTCAAGAAGAGCACGGGTCCTCCTGTATGTATCAGCTGTATGAATCTTCCTGTGTTATATCTGCTAGTCTTACCTAGAGGTTCTGCACACTTTGGCATCTAAAATATCACTAGGTGACCTATATTTAAGCAACTGAGTCAAGCCAGATATTTTGATGAATGTGTGCCTGCACTAAGGTTTTCTTCTGCACTATCTATATTTGGTTTTTTGTGGCTGTCTTGCACTTGAAATAATATTTATACTTAATTTTTGTCATGTGCAACCCTGCAATTGTTTTTTGAAGTGTAATTCACAGACTCAGTTAAATTACCAATGCATTTAGTGCAATATTTTGGATCTTATAAGATGCCAAGAAATTCCTTGACTAAAGAATGTTTTTTACCCGAATTTTGACTCTAGAGTTAAATAGAAAATTAGACAACTAATAACAGTGATGCGACTACAAAATACTTGCATATTCTAAATCTGTATTGAGAGGATAATAGTGAGAAATGCAGCCACCACAGTTTCTGTTAGTGGAGGTCAATCACTGAAGGAAGCCAGGGATTTATCAGTCCAAAGGACGAAGTAAGAAGAGCCCAGGTT
>NW_009952874.1:1038442-1066098 GCF_000747805.2 Chaetura pelagica | reverse complement strand
AGCTCAGGAATCTGGAATTCAGCTGTACCAGGATGTATATTAAGCAGCAACAAAACTGATAGTCTTCCCTTATATAAATAGTGTATCTGACATGTCAGGATCTCAGTTTGAGGAAAATTGACTGTGAGTACTGCAGACCTGCCAGAACCTGACAGTAAACATGCAACCAGTGGCAGGTCAGGACTCATCATTGAGCTTTTTCTGTTCTTGTGACCTGGAAGGGATTTTACAGCAAAATACCTGTGCTCCCTTTTATTTATAGTTGAGTTGTTTTCTACAAGGTGGGAAGGTAAACTAAGTTCAAACTGCTTGATAATGCACAAAAGGAGTGTCTCCTTTGATGTCCTTAGATCAACAAAAATGATGAATACTTGGCACTCCTGAATTTGAATATATGTTAATTTATTCGTGATAGGGTGCTTTTAAACTGTTTTATGTGAGTGCATTTTGTGGGAGGAAAATGTAGGAGCAATGATAGGATTTGGAGAATGTTTACATGCTTCTGATAGACATAATGCTGCTGTTAGGCTTTTTGTGGAAACTGGGGAAACACATGCAATTAATTAAAGCGTGGTTACTAATAAAGCCTTTTGAAATGGCAAACCAGGACTAAAAATGAGAAGGCCCAATCTGATGCTGATAATAGTAGATGTGGTTAATATCATAAAACTGCAATACAGTTAATGCTGTGTAGCTCATGAAGATCTTATTCATTTAATGAAAAGTTAGCTGTTGCAGTCTAAAACATGACCGGATAGGACACTTGTTGCCAAATGTAGCTGCTATTAAGACCATATTTTATATGGAGTAGGCTGTAGTCTTTCAGAAATGAGAGATTAAATTGCAGCCAAAATGTGGGAGGATGTTCTCTGTTTATGTGAAGAGGGGATGAGCAGACTGGCTTATAAACACATGTGTGTGGTTATTGCATTGACCACTCACTTCTCGGTGAAATCTGCATTGGAGTTTTCAGCTGAGACCTTCCCGCAGCTCCATGGTTTATACGTAGCCAATTCTGTTTGAACAAATGAGTCTGCATGCCCAAAGGGGATGTGTGTGCAGCTTTACAGAGGAAAAATATACAAGACCATACAAAAAATGTTCTGCAAGGCCTTGTTTACACGTGCAGAGTTGGTTAGCTGGGATTTCCCAGTGTGCTGAAAATGGCATAGTGCTGAAACCTGTGAGGATTAAGCTATACTAGTTAAGTTTGAAGTAGGAAGCTGTAATAGCTTGTGATACCCCCAGTCGCTTTTTATTGTTTTTCTTTAAAAGATTTAGAGGGATGTTTAAGATTTACTGGATACTCTCTGTGAAATGCTTGCAGGAAGGCTGTAATTTCTGTAGAAACTGTGGAACCCTGTCACAAAAGTACAGTCATCGTGGACTCAAAAATGAAATGGCATTGCAGCAGTTTTATCACACGTTTCAGCAAGTGAAATCCAATGGGAGCTCATGGGAGTCTTGGTGATGTGACTGTTCCTCACCTACAAGCTATGGAAGGGGCCTGGATCTACTGTGACAGGGTATCAAGCTACATCACGCCATTTTCAGATGTACATCTTTGTACTCTGTGTGGCTCAGACCCTGCTGGGAGGTGTAATCCAGCAAACACTGCCTTAAAAGCTGCAGGACTTTAACCAAGGAAGGTTCAAGGTAGTAGGATAAAAAGCCTCTCATATAGGGAAGGCTCATATGAAGGTAAGGAGGAGAAATTCAGAAGTTTAAAACTTTTACTCCATGTTCCATTCTTCTGCTCCACATGGTTGTGGCTGTGGAGGCAGCTGGCCAGTGTATTTGGTCTTCCTTATGGCTCATTAGGACACGCAGTGTCCTGGTTTGAGCCAGGATGAAGCCAATTTTTCTTTTTACTGATTTTTTTTTTCCTTCAGTGAGCTTTCTTGTAGCTAGCAACAGTGTGTTCTGCTAGGCCGATAAGACAGTGGAATGTTTTTCTAACTACTGAGGCTTCAAGGCTGCACCTGCACTCTACCAGCTCAGACACTACGGGGAGATCTGTGACCCCCCCGTAGGAGGCTGAGTTAGACGGACAGCAAAATTGGCCAAAGATATTCCATTCCATATATCTACATAAGCTCAAAGGAAGGTCAGAGATCACAGAAGACAACTTCCTTCCTTCTTTTTCTCCCTTTCTCTTCCGTCCATGGCCGGCGTCCAGGGAGGACTCTGTTCATCCATCACCGTCGATCCTCAGCCTTGATCTCTCGTGACCCCCGTAACTCTCTGCTTTCTCCAGCAGCAGCTCCGGGATTCCTCGGGACTCTTCCCAGTTCAGGGAAGTGCTGTGGGAGTTGCTGGGGTGGGGGGAAGGCGAGAGGCTTTTTGCCCATACCTGGATATATCTGTATATAATTGTATATATTTTCTTGTATCATTCATTAGTGTTTTAATTAAAGCTGTGTAGTTTAGTTTTCAATCCAGCCAAGTCTCTCTCTTTTTCTCTCTCTCCTTCCCTACCTGGGTTGGGGGGAGGGGGGGTCGAGCGCATTGTTGTCAGACCTGAGTCAAACTGTGACATGCAGTCAGCTAACTGCAGGGGTAGTGTGCAGGTCCTGGGTATGGGGTGTTTTTTACTATAGTAATAAGGTATGGAATGTGTTGGTTACAGTTTGACTCATGCATTTTTTCCTTCCTTGAAAAGTGTCAATGAGTCAGGCTGCAGTGGTCGGAACATAAGAAAGGTCTCTTTTTCCGAAGGTCAAGAGAATACATTCAAGCCAGGCCTTTCTGAATGTTAGGAGATGAAACAGTAAAGGACACACTGCTAGCAAGGGACAACATATAATGCAAGAACACCTTGACAGATTATTTCAACTTGAACAGAAATTTTCTATAAATTTACATGGAAGTTTTAAACTTGAGATGACTATTTTCTAGACTTCAGCTTTGGGTGGAATCCCATTGGGTTTATGTTAAAAGGCTTGTCTATGAACAGTTGCACTCTTATCTCTCCTTGATTTCTAGATTTTTAGATTTATATTCTTCTCTGATTCAGTCATTGGCATAAAATTAAGTTCTAAAACAGGAAATTAATTAACAAACTTGTGTGTAATGGTAATTAAGTTATTTTTATAGATGTCTGTTGCCTATTTAGTTTGAGCTGGTTAAAACTGCAGTGTTTTAATGGTTAGCAGGTGTATTGATAATTAATTAAGTGCCAATTAAGTAATGAACAACAAAGGTACTTCTGGGTTATTGTCAGCCACCAAAATGGGACTCTACGTATTCTAAATAAATCTATGGAGTGTTTCAATCTTGTGAGATGAAATCAATTTGGAAACTAATTTTGTGCCAAACAAAAAGATAGCTTTGTCCTTAGTGCTAAGAAGATGTGTTTTCACCACTAAATAATTAATATGCATTTACACGTGCCAATATAAAAAAACCAGCCTGGATTTTACAGTGAATTAACTGTGTGAGATACTGTTACTACAGTGATGGTTCATCTTGTCTCCACTGGGATTTTACAGTATGTTTTCTAATACTAGTTTTCCCGCTGTAAAAAACAAATATACAACCTCCCCCCCCAAAAAAAAACAACTAACTATCCTGCTCCCTCCCAATCAAAGGAACAAAATTTGTATTTGTGTAGGTACATATTTTTAGTAAGAATTATATCTTATCTATATTTATTAATTTCCAATTCACCTCAATTATATTAGATAAGGAATATGAACAGGGTAGGACTAATTTGGAACCTGATAGCCTAAATAGAGAGAGTGGCAGGCCTTGAGGTGATTATTTCTTTTCTGAAAGAATAATAGAGAGTTTTACAGGATGGTGAAGGAGTATTTTAGAGAATGAATAGGACTGAAATTCAAGAGACAGTGTACTGTGCCCAGATTTTGTAAGAAAGGATATGCAGTCTGAATACATTATTCTACAAGAATTACTGGAACAGAAATCAGTATTTCCAATCTAAAACCTTGTAAAATCATGAGTCATGTTAAAAAGAAATAAAATTATAAGCTTGTTTTTTTAGTGTCTTTCTGTGTGTGTGTTTAAGTTTTTAGCCTCCCTCCCCTCTTTCTTTTATTAAAAAAAGTTAGCTGTTATTTTAGAAATTTTCTTCCTCAAGCTTGGGGCTGGAACATAATATGTTTTCTAAATGCCTTTTTGTAAATTTGCTTTTCAAAATTTCCAAATCTGTTCAGTTACGCCATTTCAGTAAGAAAATATGATATATACCCAACTTATTAAGTAAATGACAGTCATGAAATAAGGTTCAAGAGTTTTTAAATAATCAATTTGAAACAGTCTCTGAAAAAGGTACTTGGTACTGCACTATACCTTAATTTTTGTGTGTATGTGAGAAAAAGAGAGATGCTCTAATGGATATTTCTTGAAATAAGTTCTAGGAAAAATCTCAAATTTTTAAGTTCAGAGATAAGCTTGTCTGGTGTTCCTAATTGCAGTTACAGATCAGATCAAAGACCTCTTTCTACAAGTTGTTTCTTGCTTGTGTGCCCAGACCACAATAGCTACAATGATTAGGCCACCTTTTCCTTTTTGGTAATGTGGTGATTTCTGAAAGCTGCTCTCAGGAGTGCTGGTTGGTGGTACACAATGAGAAATATGAGAGAACCTTCCTTTTGTGTAAAGCTAATGCAGATAGGAAGGTTTCTGACAGTATTTTATAAACCATGTCATCCTTTGTATAGGAACTAAGTCCATAGGTGGATAGGGGATTAATGCTGTTTTGTCCTAATGAGCTTAAAAGTGTGCAGTTCATGGGCTGAAAGATGTGGCTGGTTGTCCTAAGCTTCTTGGGTGGTTTACTGATGTATGCACAGGAAAAACTTTGTAATGGTCTCTAAAACAGTGTAAAAGACACACAGCTCTTTGGACTGTGTGAATTCACTTTCTTTTATTAGCACTGCTACCCACATGTTGATTTGTGTTTTAGTGCAAGCTAGGCGAAGACTGTTAAGTTGTTTGCTCCTCGCTGCAAATAAAATACATTTTATTGTTATAAACTGAAAGAAGGGGATCACATCACAAATGATGTGATCATTTGCTGTGCTATTTCATCTCCATAGGAAATAATTACTTGTGAAGAAAAATACTCTGGAAAAATCCAACCCATTTTCAAAGTACCTTTTTTTGGGAGTTTTACCACCCATGACCCACTGACTTGAGTAAGCTATGTGATTTGTAACTTTTATGATTCTCTGTTAATTAATGCCATATATATCAATAAACTTGGAAGCATTTTACATATGGTATATGGTGATTAGTAACAGTGGAAAACATTGCTTGGAGATCAAGTCCTAAATGTTTTTACAATTTGAAAACCTGAAGTAGTTGAAATGTAACAGGCAGCAAACTGTGAGGCATTGCCACGAGGGAAATAGAATGTCTCTGCTTTTCAGTTTCCAAACAGGCTGCGTGGTGAGCGTGCAGGCACCATGTTCAGGAAACACTTGATTGAAAACTCTCTGGAGCTCCCTCCTGCAGAACCAGCTGGTGGGCTGTTTATACGCCAGCATGAGGTTCTGTGGATATCTGGCATTTCTGTCAATTTTCTGGTGATGCACTTTTAACTTGCTGTTTCTGTATGAAATAGCCTCCCTGGCTACATCTCAGGTTTATAATACTGGAAAATGTGCTTTTGTTCTTTTGTACTATGGTGGGATGTAATCAATTAAAAAGACACTTAAAATGTAGATTTTATATTGAGTGTTTTCTATGCTTGGGTTAGTAACTGTTGCTGTCAGGAATGTTGCCTTCTCAATTTGTCATTGTATTTAACTAGTTCTTTGGGTACAAAATAAGTGGGATGCAGAAGTGGAGTAACTGAAAGAAAGGAAACCCTGGGAGATTTGCTAAGAGCAGCTGATCCCTTGGCTAATGATTTTTCAACATTTTTTAATATGTGGGCCCTTAATAATGTTGGGCCTAACTGTACTTGGGATACTGTGTTCTGTTCTAGAGCCCCTAGCACAAGAAGGACATGGGGCTCTTCCACTGAAAGAGTGGAAATTCTTGACTGTGAAGGTGATGAGACACTAGCACAGGTTGCCTGGGGAAGGTGTGGCTGTGCCATCCATGGAAGTGTTGACGACCAGGTTGGATGGGGCTTGGAGCAATCTGGTCTAGTGGGACGTGTCCCTGCCCATGCAGGGGGTTGTAACTAGATTCTCTTTAAGGTCCTTTCTAATCCAAGCTGTTCTATGGTTCTACCCACTCTATAGCAGAGTACTCTAGAGAAATAAAAGTTCACCACCAACAAATTGCTTTTCCTCTAGCTTTCTTTAAATTGAAGGGATGAGGTGCAGGTCCAAACTACATGCCAGTTTCATGTTTATAGCAAAAGACCAGTTTCTACAATCCTGTTTGTGCCCCATTTTTTATCAGGAAGAAATGTTGGTGAATGGCTTAGAAGGCTACTCTGATGCCATCTGCTCAGGGCTCAGGTTTGGAATATCAGGGCACTTGGGGTAGTTCCTTTTACATCTTGCCTCAATGAGAAAGTAGAACAAAATACTTGCTGGTGTTTCAGATGTATGCATGGATACCTCCTGGCATGAACATAATAGTTCAAACTTTATCTGGTTCTTATAAACTGAAGCTACCTGGCTAAGCAAATTGATTATGAGGCATAGTAGGAATGGGGACTTGGATGATTTTGTGAATTCAAGTTTGGTAGACACAATTATAATGGCTGTAAAGGTTACAATGGAAAACTGGCTGGAAAGAGATTTGCATGATTAAATTCAGAAACGTGTTTGAATCGAGTATGGCTAGACACTGGTGGCCATGATAGCAACACCAGTGAACTTCAGGAAAAAAATAACAAATCTTTTCCAAGAATCCCCCCAACCTGCTTATTTTTCTCTTTCTTGGAGGAAAGTTTCCAATCTTCTGTATGTTGACCACAATGTGTCCCAGATGTTCCCTCTTGTACAGCAGTCTAAAATGTTTTATCCTTATGACATACAAATGGCTGGTTTCACACAGTTAAATGAATTGGTTCTGTCTTTAATACCTCTTTGTATTGCTATGCTTTGATGAAGAAAAATTAGGACAGAAGAATTATTAACAATGATAATGTATACTTCTAATACAAACATTTTGATGCCTACTCTCTAATCAGTTTGAATTTATTTAAAATGTAATCCTACCATCCTAAGCTCGTACTGGCCTGCTATTTTGGTATGATATCAATTTTTTTAACTGCTAAGAACATATTCTAAATGTCTGTTAGGTGGAGTATGTTGAACCTGGTACCTTTCCAGAGTGGACTGTTTGAAAGAAAGAAGTTCCATGCATATAAATCAATAAAAAACTCAGAATGAATGAAATGCCAGAATGATTGTGTCTGTTTTCCATTTATTATATATGCTGTCCTGCACAGAGCAGGATGTTATAAAAGAATGTAATACATAAATCAGAAACTACAGTGTTGTAGGGGATTTTAATTAATGGAAAGAAAAAGAGAAACTAATATTTCAGACTGTGGCTTACATTCCTTGAAGTCACAAACTCCTGAACATAGGAAGAAACTGAATCCCCACCTGTGGAAAATCAGAACAGCAATTGTAATGTGGTGTTAAAGTGTTACTCCAAGTAAGTAAGGTCCTAGAAGAAATTTTGCAGCATTTGATACCATCTCCGTGTTTATATCTTTTGTTAAACAGTTAAACAATATAAATAATGTCAGTAATATAGATTTATCAGTGTTCGTCTTGGCAAAAGAAGTTATTATTTTGGGTTATTAAAAAATTCTGGTTTAGGCTCAGGTTTGTTTTTTTTCAGAACTGTTTCAGTATAGTTTCAGAATGTATTATTTAATGTAAAATAGGAAAAGAAGAAGAAATCTGGCTTTACTTTTATGCTGTTTGCCATTAAAGATTGGTGTGTAAAGTATTGAAATGACTTGTAAAAGCAGTTGAGAGAAAATTCCCTAACAATAGTTGGTCTTGGGCAATGGGCTTGTTAAGTGCAAGTGTGTGTCTCATTCAGCTACTTCAGGTTTTAAAACGGTTCATGACTGGAGAGGAGTGCTGTAGGGTCATGTCCCCTGTTTCCTGAAGCAGGGTTGTCACCATCTCCTGGGGACTGACCTGAGCCCTAGGGATGAAATGTCAGATCTGTAGCCTGGCTGTGATTAGCAGGTAGTGCCAGAAGCTAGTAAATAACAGCAGGACACATTGCTACTCACCATATGAGAGATAACACTAAAAGGCAGTGCTGTTAGTAAGCTGGAAATAGAAGAGGCTGGAAGATTAATTTCTGCAGCATCATTTTGATTTTTGCTGTGAGTCTTAGAGCTTTGAAGTTGTTCTGGCAAGTGATTTTGTTTGTTGTTGTTAGATATCTCTGCATGTATTCATTGTGCTTTCCAACACACATGAAGTCTGGAAATAAGTTGAAACAAACCATTTAAAAATATGCTATGTGCTGTAGACAGAGGAAATTGGAGGAATGCATGAAATGCTTCCTTTCTGACCCTACGTCATATGTTACTTCTAGGGAGCCTTCTTCTAATGTAGAAGTTGCTCATGTCTGTCAGCTTCATAAATTTTACTCTAAGTATTTTGGTAGTGAGGGAAGAGTTTTGCTAGGTGTGTTTTATTACACTTATTAATGAGGTAACTGAAGAAACCTAAACCTGTAGGCAGAGCAAGGAAAATGAAAGATAAAAATTATGTAAATAGTTTGGTTTCTTAGCCATCAGCTCTTGGCAATATGGCATTAGAAGGAATTATCTATTTATTTTTTTGTTTATTTTTGAAGAGAGAAGATCCAAGACTGAGCTGTAGTCATGGCCCTCAGAGACATACTTTCATGCTGATAGGAACATCTGATGTAGAAGCAGAAACTAGAACTCCAGGTTGCAAAACTTCAATCGATGCTTTTCCTAGGTAGAGAGTTTTGATACTTGTTAAATCATAATTCCTCTTCCAGTTGTTCTGAAGTGTTCAACCATGACAAGCTGCAGTATGAATGGGTGGTTCTGGCAGGAAACTACCACTTACAGCCTAGAAAAATGAGCTCCTATTATATAAAAATAGATGTAAAACATGGCACAGAGCCTCGTTTGTTTCTTGAGATTGGCAGGCTTTCTATGAGGGTAGAAATTAATGTGAAAGTGCTTATTGGAGATAGTAATCAGAGGTTTACTAGCCATTCAGTGAAGGAAAATGAAACAATAGCTGTACAGTGGCTTTTGGATGAGTGGGGATTTGGGATACAAAAAAATACTTGTATAATAATGGAATAGAAGTCTAATCATGCTGTAAATTGAGCTAATCTTACCTTAAACACAGTTATGCTATTTTAAACAAAGCTGAGTTTCTTCTCAGAAATACTTTGTTAGATGATTCAATTTTGTTTTTAAAGCTTTCAGAACAGATTG
The DNA here is from genome assembly GCF_000747805.2 of Chaetura pelagica. Classification (NCBI taxonomy): domain Eukaryota; kingdom Metazoa; phylum Chordata; class Aves; order Apodiformes; family Apodidae; genus Chaetura; species Chaetura pelagica. The sequence continues at coordinate 1,056,716 of NW_009952874.1, read as the reverse complement.
TTGTGAAGTGTGAGAGAAACATTAAAGAATAATTAAACCAGATTTTAGCATTTGGTTTGGAAATGGACTCATCAGTTATTTCATCATGAGCAGCGGTAGAGCAATTTAGAGGACAATATATGTCTTTGTTTTGTATTGGAAAAGTAATTAGTTATCCGTGTCTCATTCTTGTCAAGTTTCTTTCGGACTACTCTGTGAGATCTGAAGTTTCCGACGGGTCTTAGTAACCACAGGACAATGTTTTGGTTTCAGGATTGTTTGAAAATAGCTGTCTGTGTAACTCTGTTTCATAGTTTCATTAACTCATGCTTTTGAAATGATACCCTGCAAAGCAAATGGTAACAGTCTAATAAATGTAACATTTCTGGAAAATAACCAATTTGCATATAATGTGCCAAAGTGGCAGTAAGCATCCATAGTGGGGAAAAAAAAAAAAAGTAACCTGTCTAATTTAGTAATGAAATACTAGTGAATTCATAAGGTTTAGGGCACTGACTCTTCAAACTGCTGCATTGGTACAGGCATCCAGGCAGTTCCCAGAGTGGCAGCTCCTGGTGCCTGGCTGTAGTGCAGGGCTCAGCATCCTGCTGGCTCTGCACTTTTCCAGCTCTGTTGTAGGATCCATGCTTGAGGTACCCCAGGCTCAAGAGCTCACCCTATGAGCACTGTGCAGACGTGTTTGAAGATGCCCATGGGAAAACTCCATCTGCCTGGGCAGGCAGAACCTCTACAGTCTTTAAATAACCTTCTTGCTGCTCTTTATTGACTTGTCAAGAGAGGACAACTTATTGTTTAGGACTGGGAGTGCTTTGCTAGCTGCTGTGAAGTAAGTTCACATTAGGTATCCCATGGTGTCCTGTGTGCTAAGAAATGCAGAAAAATCACGTTACAAAAATGCACAGGAGTATAATTGATGGCTTTTTTTCAACACTCTGTAATGTCCCCAAACCCTACCTCGATTTCAAGTCTTGAAGGATGTATTCTTACAGTCTGTTGTGATTTAGTGAAGCTCTGTTTTCCTCTGTTATTATCTGAGGTGGGATCTCTTGGTGCTGAGTTAAAATGATCTCCTCCTTTGTAGAGACTGGGAAGTTCCCATGAGTTGAAAGGAGTCTCATAACATCCCTGTGTTAAGGCTCAACCTCATGTTTCTTGAATGACTGCTTAATATCAAGACACTGCACTATATATATTGAGTTCAGGTTTCAGAAAGAAAACATGGAATAAAGCTTGCTTGGTCCTGTATGTCGTAATAAAAAGGCAGGGCATACACACTTGAATGCAAAAGTTGTGTGTCCTTGTGTATTTACCACATTTAAACTTAAATGGTAGGTCTGTCTTTTAGAGGGAATTTCATCACTATAAGGAAGGCAGTATGATATTAATGTGTAAGCCATAGATATCACCCTAAAACTTTCCTCTAGTATTTAGAGAATGATTCTTCCCAAACATTTAAGTGAATTACTTCTGTAGCACCAGTACAGGTCCCTGTAAGATTATACAGTTTTGAATGAAAAATAAATAAATCATGTTACCCAAATGTAAATATGGAGTAAATATATAATTTCTGTAGGACTTTCTGAGTTTGTGCAAAATTACTCACTAGATTCTGATATTTGGAGGTGAAAGTGACTGCTAGACCATCTATTCTCTGGCCTTATGTATATCACACTTTATTCATTCTCACCTACTTTACTCTTCAGCCCAGTATTCTGTGTTTTACCAAACTATGTTTTTATTCATTGAATCATTATTATAAAACTTGGTGGGCCTTATTCTTCTAGTTTCTCAAGAATTTCTAAGGTACCTTTCAATTTTTTTGATGGTTCCTCATGTATCTGATTGAAAAACATGGTCTCTTGAACACAGTTCTTTTTGGACATGTGTTTTTCATCTGTGCTTCTTGATAATGTCAGCGGGCCTCAATATGTCTTGTGGGGTCTAATGTCTTGCCTGTTTGCATGTTGTTGCAAGTCCTGGGACCTCAGCATTTGCCTAGGATTTAAAAAGAAGTATATTGAAATGTATAATCTCTGTTATCTGCTGGTCCATTCCTATAATAAAACAATCTTTATTATTCTCCTGTGCCTCAAGGAAAGCATTAAAGCTCAATGTGATTTTTGTTACTTAGAATTTGAAAACTGTTACTTTAACATTCATATGTACTAGAACTCTTGTCCTAGCATTTGGGTTTTTGTGGTATTCGGTTTTTGGTTGTGTGTGGTGTTTGGTTGTTGTGTGTTTTTTGGGGTTTTTTTTGGGTTTTTTTCATATACTTGGATCAGCTCTATTATAATTAGTTTTCTTTGCATGTCTAAGAGTCCTGAAACTGCCACGAAACCAAGCACAATGAGGTATGAATGCACAGGCCTCACACCAGAGATCTACCTTCAGTGATCCTCCTCTGTTCTGCCTTCTGTTGTTGTTGTAACTTGTTTCTTCAGTCTAATTGCACATAATGAAGAAAACTTCTAAGAGGGCAAACAGGCAGATTTATAGAAGAGTTACACATCTAAAAATGTAAATTACATTAAATTGTAGTTACAATACACAAGAACGTGTATTTAGGTTCAATAAGTAAACCAACTAAGAAATTACAGAGAATTGAAATTATTTTTGAGACTAATAATTTAGTATGTTGAGAATCAAATGAGTACTCCATTTCAATTACATATTTGATGTTGTTTCTTTAAAAATTAGCAATGCATGTCCTACTAACATAATAATTAAAGATTAGGTTAACACCATTAACTGAAATATCATTTGAATTTGATCTTGAAATGTAATTATAAAATCTGTATAGTAATTGTGGAGCACATGGTTCCAATAGTGTACAGAGCTCATATATATACCAAAAAAAAGCTTGTAATTCATGTGGCAGGTTGTATAGTAGAACCAATGAATGCCAGTGTATAAGAATGATTTTACAGTGTAATAATATCAGTTTGATCATTTGCAATCATCTCCATGGAATATTTTTTTTTTTTATATTTAGAGATTGCCTATTTTTCTGATAAAAAGAAACTGATGAGTGAAGGTATTCTGCATTTTGTATTAAAAATGGAAGAATATTGAGATTTTTAACTAATTTCAGTGGTCAGATACTCAGCAGCTGCGCAATATTATTGCTTTAGAACTGACTTTTTATATTTATTTATTCTTACTCCTCTATTAATGCCATAACTCTGTCTCACTCAGCAGTCACCTTTCTCATACTTTTGGAAAGATTCTGTGAAGTACAACTAGCAATCTCAGAGCTTTGTAGTTTTTTAAGTTATATTTGAATTATAGACTGTGTTGAGTGTAAACTACACAGCTCTACTTAATATAAAGAGTGTAAAGGGCCCTGAAACAATAAGGCTCTTTCTGTATATGCCAAACAAGTGGAACAGTGCTATGCGGGTCAACATTGAAACTACATAACTTACATTGTTCTACTAATACATTGAAAGGATATTTTGCATCCCTAGCCTTGTTGATACAAATCTATTGAATCACTGTCTTCCAAATTATTACTAGATCCCCCCTGTGCCCCAGTGTGAGCACAAATTTATACCAGTTTCTTCTGTTCACACTTATTAGTAATGAATTGTACAGGGGACTATACCCCTGCCAAAATGTCATGGAGCTCAATGCTCAGGTTGATTACTAATTCACTCCAAACCAAAGCAACAGTCTTCCAGTTTCTGAAAGTTGCCTCTTTGAGGGGTTTCCCAGACACTTAGCTGATCTAATTATATGTATGTGTGTATGTATGCATATATAAAAATACGCATACACATATAAAAGTATAGTTACAATCTTTATATAATACATACACACATATATAGTTATAATAATATATACATATGTAATACATGTATTATATATATAAGGCTATTACCTGTCTTTGGGTGTATAACCTTTGTTGCACTTTGTACATTATCTTGTTCTGTATATGAGAGTATCTGTGGTAGCTCACAGCATCCGACACAAATTTCATCTGTCACATCGGCAATGTTTAATTTATTATTAATATTCAGCGCCTTACTGGACAGTAAAAATATCCTCACCCCACCAACCACAGAAAACCAGCCCTGCAAAAAATTCCCCTGTCAAGCACTGAGCAAATTCCTTATCAAAGAGGGATTTGTGGTAAAAATAGAAGAGGAAATATGAATGCCCCAAAGCTTCTAGGAGAAGAACAGAGAGCTTGTCAATGTAGGTGTACAAAGAAGACCCTGATCCAAATTTAATGAGGTAAAAAAAGTTTTCGTGGTTGTTGAATGAGAGGAGTCTTAAATTCTGGGTTGGGTCCAGAACTGAGTGGAGAGAGAAGCATTGTTAGATCTACTTCTAACATAGATAATAAAAAATGAATTAGTTTTCAATAGGTACACTTTGTGTATATGTATTAAATTGTCATAGAGAATCATCAGTTCTAGATTTTGCCTCCAAGTGCTCTGTGCAAATTCTGTCATGTAGTGAGGAGCACGTGTTGAACCCTAACTCCCATTTCTAGAACAGTTTTCAGGGTTAAATACTTCTGAGAAGGACAAAGCTTAAATGATGTTCTCTAAAATGTATCTGAATGTTGTTTGTAATTTGAGGTTTCAGCAGTAATTAAATCTGTGAGAGCTCATCCATGATAAAGATTTACAGCGATATATTTTTTAGGACTTAACCTTTTACATACATCACAAATAACTTTTATCTGCATTATTTTCAGTTTTTAATGGGTCCTTGTTTTACAGGTGTTAATAAACATACATTGTGTATATGCCTATTTGACACAGTATTTGTACATATATGACAATATTTGACAGAGACGAAGTGGTTTTGGATTCTGCATCAGTGAAGTCACTGCAGTTGTGCCGTAAACATCTGCAGAAGCAGACTGAGACACAACCTTCCACAGTGACTTGTTTCTGTTAGAAATCAGTGAACTGCTTCTGGAATGCTACCACTTTCTCTGTATGTTGGCCTCAGCAAACGCTTCAGTTCTCTCTTTTCCATGTGTTAGCTCAAGAATTACTTTCCCCCCAATTTTTCCAGGTTACTCCTGGGATTGTATCTTGTTAGTTGATGTAGAAATCTTGCCTACAAGCTTGAAAAGTGCTGGAAATGTGGAGGCCTTTTCTGGAAATGCTGACACAACTTTATCTATAGCTTAGCAGTGTAACCCATCTGTTTCCAATAAGGTGGTTATTATCTTTTCCTGTCAACTGTATCACTACAAAAATATTTTGCTTCCTTTTTCAATGCCTATAGCATGCAGGAGTGCCATTACTGACATGATAAAAATTAGCTCTATGAAAGACAATTTTCCCTTTTGAGACCATGCAGTTAATATATCAATTTATGTGCATTTAATTTCCAGAGGCAAAACGCTATATTCCTTTTTACATTCTCCCAGTTCATCAGTTTTGGTAATTCTTCAGGGATACAAAAGAGGACCACACTTAGACATACATCTCTTAAAATTGTTGCTCATCCACTTCTTTAAAAAATGGTGCAGCCTATGGCTGTGCTGAAGAGCTGTGGTAAATGGTGGGAGAGTCCACCAGTGTTGGTGTTGATGCATGAACTTCAGTGCACCTGCACCCCTTCATACAAACTAAGGATGAGGTTCTGTATATTCAGTTTGTGGAAGTTTGTCATTTAATGCAACTCTGTTGCCTTTGTCACACGTAATAGATTCATGACAACAGGTAGATGTTAGGAGACCTTAAGCCTTGGAGAATTTTGTTTTAAACTTTGGGTAAAGCCCTGGTGAATCAAAGTACAGAGGAATTAATTCATGCTGTGTTGCCAGCTCAGTGCTGAAGTTCTGGAGAAGGTATGAAAAAAGTCTTGTGGGCCGTGTACGAGTAGAAAATTTAGTACACTACCTGCATCTAGTATACTTTGTAACATTACTGAAAGTCTGAACTCTCACACGATTTTTTTTTCAAAAGAGCTAGGCAGCAAAGCACTCTAACAAGGAGATTCGTGTTGATGTGTTAGCAGTTTTCTTTTAGATCACTATTATCTGTAAGGCAGAAGTTAAGCTATGCTTGAAAGCAGCTAGAAAGCTGCTCCTGAGTACTAGCTGTTCATTATTTGGCAGGTGTGGGTGCAGCATGTGCATGACAATTCTGCCTGGCATGAGATAAAGCGCTTTGTCTTGCTGCACATCTGGTTTGTTGTTCATATCTTGTCTCAGTGTGTGTGCAGCTCAGTCATGTGGCTCATGACTTGCAGGTCCACTATTGGACACCTATCACTGTGGGTGCTCTGTCCCTCTTACAAAGCACTAGTGTCTGAAGCAATCATTCCTTATTTTCTGTGGTGCATTTTATTTTAGAAAATTGTATCATGTTAGCAAGGCACTAATTAATTTGTTCCTAGGTAGGAACCAACTAACCTGATTGTATTAATGATATTTTTAAAACAATATAATGATGAAACATTTGGCGTTATTTGGCCTTAGCTGCACGAAAAATTGTTGGGAGTAGCTACATTAGCACAGGCCACTGGTGGAGAAGGAAGTAGTGAGGAAGGACACTGGCAATACTGCATTTCTTCATTAGTGTGAATAAATTTAGCAATAGGACACTGTTTTGGAAATTATCACAAACCTCTGGTGTACTTTATGGATAGATGCTAGCTATTTCCAATTCCCTGGGAACACTCTTAGAACAGAATGATCGATATGTATGTAAAAACCAGATGCTGATTGAGGGACCAAAAGTAAAAATCTTTAGCGGGCATAAACTGGAGAAGATCCACTTTACTGACAGCTACTGATTTTTCAGAGCTGTGACTCTGAATCAGCTGAGAATGCAACACTGTACTTGCAGCCTTTTTCTTCAGGTAAATGTGAGTACCTTTGGTGATGAACTTGATAATGGCAATAAAGTATAACAACCCAGACTGACTGAATTTCAACAGGTGGGTAGACATTTGCATGAAGACATTCCAGTCTTATTTAACACAGAAGTGGGAATAATTATTTGGGCAATAAAGCCACTACTTAAAAGAACATGAACATAAATACCTTACAGGCTTTGAAGAATCAAGATAATGATCTCACTCCTGTCCTCTTGATCATAATGAGCCTTGGACTTTACTGTTGTTACCAAGAGCATGTTCCAGTGTATTTAGTACTCTGCTGAACTGGATTCCTATTTCTAAAATGATGGTAAAAAAGGGGCAAGTAGTTGCCTACTCCTAAATTATTGGGTAGCAATGATTTCTTTTTTCTAGTAGACTGAGGTCTTGTGGATTACTTCTTGCTATAGAGTTGCTGATGCTTACAAAATTTTATTGAGTAGTTCTTGAATGGGAAATTGCAATGTTAAAGTATCTTATTGATGTAACACTCAAAGATATGTAAGGTGATAAAGTAAAGCAAAGATATGCTTTGTTCTTTGGGAAAGAAAACCGAGTTTCAGAGGAGGAATTTTGAGTTTGGGCAAAGAAAATGAAGCGGAAGGGTTTTCTGGTTCAGAAAATGAAATTATGTAGGGACATAAAGATAGGTAATGCATTCTTAGGAAAAGTAAGACCTTGAAAATCTCAGGTGAGCTTGTGATAAGCTGGAATTTCTCTGAAGCAAGCAAAACATTATTTGAGCTTCTTCATGGAGTTACTTGAAAAAATACCTGAGAGCTTATGAATGGACTTGTATCATGTTTGGATGCCAAGCTGCTTCTTCAGTAAGATAATATTGTTTAAATAAAAAAACCTTTTGTAAGTCCCCATTCAAGTAGAGCCTGCAGGGCCCTAAAGGAGGGGCCCATACGTCCTGTATGAAAAGCCCCAAACTGTAAGGTTGAAAAGTAATTGGGTGGTTCTTATGCTGCATTTCATGTACTGTGACTAGTCACTTCTAAAGATCTACTGCATTAAAGTGAAAAAACCTGTACTGAAAGGTGTTTATAGGGAGCTGAGGTGATGTGATGCATCATGAAATGTCAGTGCCTCTAAATGTAACATAGTAATGCTTTGCATGGGATTGAATCCTACTGATGTTAACGGTTGTCTTTAGATGCCAGCGGCTCTGTCCCCAAAGGCTTATTTTTTTCCAGATGGGAATGTTCTATAATGTAATTTTTAAGATGGGTAAACTAGGACACACATTTCCCTGCTAAACTGAATTGAAGGTGATGCGCAGAATTCCTGGCTTCCAGTGATTACCACTTCAAAGACCAAACCAGGTCTGGTCACATAGGAAGTCAATTGAGTTCCATGTGTTGTTTATACAGATTTGAGTGCAATGAAAAACTGAACATTTCCACCAGCAATGATGGGGCACAGTCACACTAGAGTGCCCACATACCCTGAACTGTTCCCAAAAGTCTTGAGTCTAATGTCTAAGATGCATCCCTTAAGCATGGATGCTCTCACAGATTTTCCATCTTTTGCAAAAGGGTAAATACACAATGTTTTTGTATTTTATGCATTTACATGCATCTGATTGCAGCTCCTAAATCTGCTGTGAGAGTTAACTGCTGCAGAAATATATCTGTACTCATTTCCAGAGCTTTGCCTTGGAAAAAGAATGTTCTTGTAACTTGGATGCTGCGTTCTTGGGCTTTAAAGGCTCATATCAAAGAAGCAATAGTAAGATAAAATGAAAAAGATCTGAAACATGATAAAGTAGTTTTCAAAAGAGGAGCTAAGGGAAATAAAAACTAGATTAAGTTCAAAGCAAACAGTAGCTGGAGGTGATGACGGCTGGTTTTGTTTTAAACTCTGCATCCCTGCTTGAATTTTAATTAACTCAAAACCTTTTTAGTATGGACTATTTGCCTGACAAAAGTTCATAAGTCTTCATCCAGAAGTATGGAAGGATGTCCAATGAATAAGAGCAGAAGAGCCTGCAGGAAAGCCTTTAATTTCCTCTGTCTCAGAAACCGTAATCCTGAAGGGAGAGCAAAGTAATAGATGGTATGTATCTTTATAAAGAATATTTATCTGTGTTATGTATCTAGATACATCAGTGTGGGTAGAATTTCTTTTTTGCTAGCATTTTTTGGTGTTTTTGTTTTTTTTTTAAAATGCTCATTTTTAATATGTTTGGACCAAGAAGTAGGCCAATACCAAAGCCAAGTTAAAAATGAAATTCAAATAAAAGTATGTAACTTTATTTAAAAGCAGAATGCAGCAGTGGAGAGTCCCAAAATAGAAAAAGATACTTCTAATTCTTATTTCACTCTGGGTTTTCTAACCATGCCTTATTAACTTTACAAGGTTTATGTTACCATTTCCCACTGTTGCATAAAGGCAATGTAAGAAACTGGGTTTTGTTTAAACTTCCTTCTTAAATGTAATTAAGTTATGCAACACTTTGAAAATGAAGTTAGGATACTCTTCCTCAGACCAGCCATATTCTCCTTGTAGGTATTAAATTTTAAGTATTTTGGTCTACAGAAGTGAGAGTGTACTTGAAGATATCTTGGGAGTTGCAGTAGACAACCACTAGCCTGTGCCAGAGGAAGTTGTTTATAAATATCTGGGGTTTCCCTAGCCAGTCAGGATGAACTGAGGCAGCTTTGGAGAAGTCTCATGACTCAGTAGTGATGAAAAAGATAGAATTGGGTCAGGTCAATGAAAACATTTTTCCTCAGCTTGATTTAGATGTCTGTTTTTTACAAAGCTGTTTTGGTATAAAGATCTCTCTAGCAAACCCCAATGTTTTCTTGACAGAAATAGGTGATTTCAAACATCCTGAAAGCAAAAGGAAGAGTTTTCAAGTGGATGTTTCTAATAAAAGCACCTTCCTTTGTACTTCAGTAATTCAGTGCTTTCCAACAATAAAAAATATTGTAGAAATGTTACTGGCTGGTGCTAATTGTCTTTTATATTAATTCTCAAGAATTTTCTCATTCCTAACATTTATAGACATGAACTGAGCGTTGCTCACTTGTCACTTGCTGACATTGTTATTTTTAGGCACTGAAAGAAGGAAACTGCTTATTGCTCCTAAATCTGCAAGTAATAAAAAAGATGTTTACCTTTTGTAGAAGTTAAACCCTCTCTTAGGCATGAAATGCACCTGAATTGCTCAATCACGTACATGATTGACTTTAGATGACACTTAAAACTAGGCTGCTCCTTTATAACCTTCATCCCTGATGCTGTGCAGAGAACACCAAGGATAACCCAGAAGGCTGCCCAAGCCTGTTCCATGTCATCTTGAAACCAGAAGTTGCTGACTGGGCTGTCTGAAGTGTGGTAAAGGTAATGTTAGCAGAATAGAAACAGAGGCTTTGTTTTTGGGATTTTTGCAGACTTTTTTTGTTTGCCATTCTTCTTTTATAGTTTCTCAGAGGCCCAGAGTTCCAGCAAATGAATAGCTTTGCTGTACAAGCAGCATATTATGTGTATAGCTTTCCAGCAATACCTTCCTACTCCACCCAAACACTGGGCAGTTTTCACTTCAGTTTGAAATGCTGAGCCTGCTGGAATGCAAGGATTTTTAATTATGGAACTGAATTTTCTTAGTAATTACAAATCTTTATTTTTAGTTGAAGAAGAGGGTGATATTAGCTAGCAAGGATGCATTTAGGGGATTACATGAGTCCACTTCTTAAACCACAATGTAGAAAAGCTTTGTGGAAAAGGCAATGTGTAATGACAGGCTTCCACTGAACTTTGATGTGTATAGCTTCAAAGAATGGGGATGTTTGAGTAGCAGCAAGACGTACATGTATGTTTTGTCTGACTTCAAAGGAGCTAAATCCTACAAAACAAGGAAGGCAAACCAGTTCTTTTGCAGTGCATAGTTATTTTATCAGAGTTTTATAGCATATGTGAAACTAGGAGAGTGGAGCTTGTAAGGGTTTTATTAGATGGGTGCAGAAAAGAGAGGATCAGACTGCAGTTAGGGGCTATATATTAAATTAATCTCCCTTTGCTATTGAATTAGCTAAATCTACAATGAGATAATTGGCTTGGTGAACAAAGGAAGAACAGCGAATGCAGTTTACCTGTAGTTTGGCAAGAATTTATATGCCTTCTCCCATGGCATCTGTGGGCAGATTGGGGCAAGTTTTCAGTCCTACGTTCAGTATGGCACTGAATGGGTGGACAACAATGTGAATGAAAACCTGGTGGAGCTGTTGAGGTCCAAGAGTAATGGTTGGCAGTTCAAAGTCCAGGTGGTGGCTACATAATGGTGATGTACCTGAAGGCTCAGAGCTGGGACCAACAAGAGATGGTTCTTGCAGAACCTGGGTGACACAGTCACCTTCCACTGAAGGGCTTGTTGCTTGGGCAATTGGTTTCCTGCTGGTGGGGCAACCAAGATGGCTTCTTGTGAATCGATGATGGATTTACTACAGGAATCCAAATTTACTGGAGTGGAAACCTTATCTCTTTGATACTGGCAAAGGAAGCAGCTGAGAGGACTTTCTTCGCAGCCAAAGTTTTTTACTGAGGCACACCAGTCCGAGACTGGATTTTGGAAAGACCAAAATCAAACATTCACGGATTCCAGAAGACTGAGCCAAAGTAGACAGTAGAAGAATATTACATTTTCATTGTTATCTTGCTGATTTAGACTTTGGTTTAAATACATCAGACGCATTATGTCCTGATAGGATTTGCTTTAGTATGTAGTACCAACAGTTGGCCAGAATTCCCACCAGCAAGGAATGTTTAATTTACTTCCAGAATGAAGGCAGTTACATTTCTGGAAATGTACTAATTGCAGTTTTAATTCTCTTTGAATTTTAACAACAATGCTTGCACTGCTGAATTTGTAAGTGTTGAGCAGCACTGCTCTGCTTCCACTGACAAAATGCTCTCGCAGCACATCCTTGTAGTTAGCTCCCCACCAAAAGAATCTGCTCTTTCTGTGGGACTAGCCTGTCTGCATACAAATGAAAGTGATTGCACTTAAAAATATAATCCCAGAGTAAAAAATGAGTTCCAAAACTTTGCTTAGAAAAACAAATGACCTCTGTTGCCTAAAGTCTCTTTTGAAATAACGAAGCATAATAATTAGCCACTATCAGCATTCTTTTTAGGCTTTTTCTGCCCTGAATCTTGAGGAAAGGTGGTACAGGTGGCTATAGCTGAAGTGACTTCATTGTAACAATGAATGACAAAGGTCCAAGTAGGGCATTTTGTGGCCATGTGTGCTCCAGCAGAGACCCAGCACCCCACTACAGGCTTCAGTTTTTGAAGTATTTACTTCAACTGCTGAAATCTGCGACAGTGTTTTCTCAGGCAAGCCCTGAATGCCACCCCATTACAATCTATGCACAGCCTTAGACATTTGGAAGTAATTTTATTTCCTGCTTGGGGCTTGATTCCTGTCATCAAAGAACATTTGAATAAGCTCTGCTGGCAGATCAGGCTCTTCAGACTCCCTCACCCTGTTCTCCAACAGGCACCAAGCAACATGTCCAGCCATCCTGCTTGTGAAACATTGAAAACAGAGAAAAACAAAATAAAAACATGTTTACATCTAACCTCATTCATGGGATATCTCTAGTGAGTTAGTTTAACTAATGCTTTTGAAGTATGCAGAACCTGGATTGTGCAGTAACCAACAGGGCAAGCCTGGCTGATCTTTCAGTGAAGTGCCTGCTGCAGAGTTCCCTGCCCTTTCTGTAACACATGACAGGGTGTATAGGTGGGCTGAGTCTTGTTCAGTAGCTCAGGAACAGTGAAGTTAATATGCAGATATAGCATAATCAGATGTTCTTAGGGAATTGAACAGTGTAATAAATACTGGATAGTGCTGTGGGACCAGCAAGAAAAATCCTTTTTACTGGGAGGGATCCCAGTATATTCTGCATTTGTATCCAGCATGTGTTCAATCTTGTAATGAAACATTGTTCTTGATTGTTCTGTGTTGGAAATGAACTTTATCTATAAAAAGGTAAGTAAAACTACTTCACACTGATGGAGACATAAATACATGAATCTGTTAGTTGGGAAAATACGGACTACCAAACCAAATGTAGGATAGCATTGTTTCCATCCAGTTAAGGAAACAAGGAAGAAGGAGTTGTATATTTCAGATGTTAATTTAAAATTTATTCAGAGGAGTCTTTACTGGGGAGATTACCTCTTTTCCGAAGTCAGGGTATATTGTTTTGCTGTTGCTTTCTGTCTCTGCACAGTTGTTTAGAGCTCAGAGGTTGGATTTGCTCAGTTGAAGAGGGTGAACTCTGTCTCCTTAGTGTCAGCCACAGAGTATATATCTTCAGTAAGGCTTTGGTTAACTGCTATAGCAATTCCAACAGTTAATTAAACTTCTGATTGGAAGCTGACTTGCACCTTGATACTTACCAGTATTTATTAATATGTAATGTTATTTGGACTCTGCAGGAAAAAACATTGTGTCTGTAACATTCCAGTCCTAAAATACATATTTTAAAAAAATTATCTACATTGTTTAGGAGAACACCTTGGGACTTTTATACTTCTGAAACAAGGCACAAAGTATTTCAGCTCCTTGTCTGGATGACTAACCAAAAAATCATACTAAAAACTCATTCGGAATTAAGACCATTCAATATTTTTTAATCTGTGGAATGCTTTTAAAAATACTAATTTCTTGTCAACTTTGCTAATTGTCCTCTAGGATTTTTTACGCAAGAGCTCTGCACCTCTTTTCCAAAGAAGCAATTCTTATGAAATCTGGTTTCCTACAGGTTTGTGTTTTAAACTGTATGCTTGTGCACATTCCCAAAAGTATGAGAGAGATTTGTTATTACATACCTGTTTTATGAGGGAACTTTGGTGGGGCACTGACTCTGAACTCCCCCTCTTCCTAACCTGTGTATGTTCACAGAATTTGCAGAAGCACAATTAATTGTCTTAGTGTCCTGGTTTCTCACAAGGTGTCTGTAAAACTTGGCTGAAATCAGCCACTGCAATAAAATGGATCTGGGGACACAGATGTTACAGTACAACCAGTAGTATCATGTAAGCCAAATAACTTTTCCTTAGGAAATCATAAGGGAAATGCAAAATGAAATGTTCAACCAGACCTTCAGATTGCATAAAACAAAACAGAGCCACAGACTTTAAGAAAGTAATCTTGTTTTAGGTGAGTGAATATCTGTGCTAGTTATTCTTTTAGACAGTCCCGTAATGAATAATTCATCTGCATGATACTCTGGGTGAATCTGTGGATGTCATTTGTTGCTCTTGGCTAGACAGGAAGACTTAAACTGATTTGAAGCCACCAAGAGAACATGAATTTATTGTGACCATTAGTGAATTAAGACTGTCTTACAGACCTTGTTAGTGGTTAATGTTTCCAAGAGAAGACCAGGTTACTTGGATTTAAGTGCATTGTTGTGTTGTAGGTGTTATCTAGACTTCATTAAGCTGTATGATGAATTCTGAATGGAAATGTCTGAATGCAAAGTTGATTTTATTTTGAAAGCCAAATATCTAATATTAAGTGAATTGTGAATCAGTTCAGTCTTTTATTAGTAAGGGATTCTAGGTTTATCCTTGTGTACTGTAAAGTACTTATATAGACTGTGTGTTAATCATTATTAACAAGAATTGCTTTTGTGCAGCAAATGTAAAATAGGTTTTGTATTTAGCAGCACTCCTGAAAAGTATCTGATTTTCAAAATAATTGATGTTTACATTGTAATTTGCGTGGCACAGTAATTCAGATAATGCTTTATTAGCAGTCAAAAAAAGTTAACAAAAGCTAAACAAAACAGGCAGTCTGACTCTTATTGGAGTAAATGAGAAGTTTTTTCCATTGATTTAATGGGAACTGCATCAAGCCCTACATTATTGTTGCAACAGGCTGACAATCAAAGATTGTTAACACCAAGATCCTCTTGTCCCTCTCTTGGCAGGCAGTGCATATGCACAACAGTACATCTGAAAAATGGTTGTTAGCTCACATAGTCTTTCACTTTGATTTACTTCTGCACCTTTGCTTTGTGAGTCAGAAGGATCAAATTTTGTAATTCAAAACCTGCAACTTAGCTTCTCATATTCTAGATTAAAAAAAAACCAACACACACACAAAAAAAGCCACGGTGCCTATGTAATCTTTTATTTTCTTACACTTTCTGCAAACTAGCACCAGGTTGAAAAAGAGAGGATGAGAAGGTACCTTCACAAGCTATTTTATTTCCAGCCCTTTTTTATTAAATGACCCTACCTCTCTGTTCCAGTCTTTTTATGTTAAACCATGTAAAAGCATAGAGGTTTGGTTACAGTATGCATCAAGAAGTCTTTCTTGGTAGAAGAAAGCATAAAACAGGCAGACTGCTTTCATTACCAGTCATCATCTTTTCTGCTTTTCTTAGACTATGTTCCCTGCTGCCATAGGTCTATCAACCCTTAGACTCCTTTAATTATCACATTGGTAGAACTAGATAAAACACAATCAAATGGAACTGCTTTGGTGTCAAATAATTTTCTTTCCCTTACCATTTCATCTATGAACCAAAGTTGTTAATGTCTGCAAAAACCCTCTATATCTTCACGTTTTGCTCAGGACACTTTTTTCCCAAGTAAGGCATTGGGAAATGTACTTTCTATCAACTAGCTGCCATCTCCTCAGCTGAGGTAAGGTTGGCTGCTGCCATATTAGGTTGTCTATAAGCAGTGACTGGGAACAGGAGAGTATACTTTGGGGAAGTAAACTTTTGGGAAAAGGAAAAATAAGACCTTAGGTTTACAGCTTCAGCAAGCTTTCTTGTTTGCACGGTGGAGTAGTCTTTCTTTTCTCCCCTTCTTACCCTTTTCTTTTGAAATATTTTTTTCAGAAGACATTGTGTTCTTCCTCCATCCCGCCCACCCAACCCCCCCCACAAGTTTTCTCTTTTTAAGGTGTCATTTTCTTTATTTATTTATTTTTGTTCTACCTGACCTAGTTCCATGCCCAAGCCTTACTTTCCTTATTCACATGCAAGATGCAAACCAGAAGTCAATGACAGCAGTACAGCAGGTACAGTAATGTGGAATTACTTAAAACAGCAAACCAAGCAGCAGTGAATTTCCAGGCATTTTTTTCAAAATGAGGTGTATGTGGTTGTGCAATATTGAAATGGTTTCATATGCTGTTCTTTAAAACACTCGACCTGTTCTTTGCTTGTTTAGGAGTGAACTTAAACTTGAGTGGAATTTACTTGAATGGAAAAGAAGCTCAGCACAAAATAGGCAAAGCAGGGTGTGCCTTGCCCACCTTTACCGTGCATAAACTTCTTCGACACTTGTTCGTGATGACTGATGGGCTTTGACAGCCATCTAGTGGCTGGGATGGGGTTCCCCCTCCCCAGTAATTAAAATTTTGGTGTTGTCACAAAACTGGGTCTGGGTATGCTGCTGCATGATGGGATTTTTACTTCCAAAATGTTCACGTGTAGTCTCCAAGTATGATGATTTAGTATGAGCTATAACTGACTGACTTCTTATCAAATGGTTCTTTAAAGCAAAATGGTACTCCCAACAGGTCCATATGTAGCAGAAAAAAAAATGCATTGTACTCATTGTGCTTTTAATTGAAATCCTCTTTCACTAAGGTCCTTTGTGAATGGAAGTGACCTTGAATATTTCATAGGGTATTTCTTCTACCTTAACTTTTGTATTTGCAGGCTGCTTTGAAACCAGTTTTCACCAACTCAAATTGATTTACAACTCTGTAGATTCTCTAGTCAGGTCCAATACCAGTTAGACTTGTACTTTTTGTTAGTAAGAAAGGAACCGGTTAACGGGCCAACAGATACTTTTGCCACATTAAGAATTTCCTAAGCTGCTTCTCAAACCTGGAAATAAATAGTAGAACAATTTCCTTTGCTGCTTTTCACGGTCTGGTTGTAGACGGATAACATGCCTGCAGTCCAGGCCTGAGAATAAAATGTCAGAACATGGTTGTGGTATGAATTGACTTTGAAATAGCTGCTCTTTTCAGGTTACTCATTGTAATGCAGTCACAGCAGAAAGGAAATCTAGAATGCCAAATGTACTCAAAAGACTTAAACTTAAAAATGTGTTTTCTGGTGGTCTTGTGAGGTGAGGTTTATTGCTTGTGTTTTGGTGATTTTCATTATCAGCATATTTGCAATTTAATGAGAAGGCAGACCTCTTAGTACACTTCCAGAAGTTGGTATGTGCTTTTCCCCCCTCCCCGCCTTTTGTCTGCCTCCTTCTCAGCTGCCAAGTGGGACCCAGGCAGCAGCCAGTCACCATCTGGCTCAGCTCTGATTTGCCAAAGCAGTTGCTATGTGGTTTGTTTGAAGTTATGACAGAATGCTGACTTTGGGCTTGGTAACTTAGAAATTTCATTTATGCAAACTACTGCGCTTCTAAACAGCACAACGAGTTCTGTGGGAGCTACATTAAGGAAGACATAGACCATATGCCAGACATCTGGGGGGAAAAGGCTAAATATGTCAGACAGTGCCTTATGTCATGCACGCAGGGGAGAAGAGAGAAGAGTGCTTTCCAAAATACAATCTGCAGTTTGGAAAATTATTCTCACAGTGTCATAAATGGACTGTACAGCACACTTGGTTGTGGTTGATGTCTTTACTTCACACTGAAAACATTTCCTCCTGAGCTTCTGCAGCACCCCTTCAAGTCAGTTTGTCAGCGGGTGTGATAAACTTATTGAAGAGAGGAGTTGACCTGCTACAAATCTGTTTTGCAGTTTCTGTTAGAAAGCTGCAGAAATTAGCAATGGCAGGCAACAGTTAATGACACATCTGCTCCTTTTCTCCAAACTTTGACATTGATGGAGTAACTGGGCTTGAATTAAGGCATGAAACTGAAATTCCAAATCTGTTCGTATTTATTACTTTGTGACTTTCAGTTTACATCTGTTTTAAATTAGGATAAAAATGCATAGATTTGATCTTCCATGTTGGTAATACCTTACCACCAAGACCCCAACAGATTATTTTTTTTTCTTTTCAACAAACACTGGAATGTCTGCTCAACACTGTCATAAGTCTGCCTGTGTAAGGTACCTGCAGCAGGGAGCAAGCAGTGATTGCCTTTTCATACAGAAGTCTCTCAGGTTCTTCTCCTCAGTCAGATGTTTATAATGCTCTGTGCACAAGAGTAATAAAGAGCAGTCACATGGCAGGAGTCCCTCAAGGCAGAGCTGGTACCCCTCTGAGCAGAATGACATCCAAAGACTTGTGAGGCAGTGTTCATTTGATACTTTGGATTGTGCACTCCATGATGACTCTATTTTACTTTCTGGTCAAGAAATAAGGTGATTGATCTTTAAAAGTCCTTAATAACAAATTTAGCTACACTGGTGGACTATTTTCTTCATGTATGTGATGCTCCTTCTCATCTCCAGATG
>NW_009952874.1:874291-1038361 GCF_000747805.2 Chaetura pelagica | reverse complement strand
ACTCTTTCCTTGTCCAGCCCTTCTCTGATTTCAGTTGGAAAAGGTCTTGTATATTCTCTCTCCTATCCCAGGAGAAGATGTTGAAGAAATAGCCTGCACTCAGAATGGACAGATGTACCTGAACAGGGATATTTGGAAGCCCTCGCCATGTCAAATTTGCGTCTGTGACAACGGAGCTATTCTTTGCGATGAAATCCAGTGTCAAGACATGCTGGAGTGTGAGAACCCACAGGTGCCCCCAGGAGAGTGCTGTCCTGTGTGTCCCCATACAACACGTGATTTTGACCCCACTATTGGTAAGATGACTTTTCAGTTTGCTTTTATAAAAGGAGAAACAGCCCAAAGAACTAGCAACCCCATGATCCTGAAATTTCTAGTAGTATTTCCATGGTGAAAGATTAAATCTGAAGAGAGTAGATACTTGGCAGTTACTTCCCATCTTGGGTTGCACCTGAGATGGTGCTGGAAACACTTTTCTTCTAACTGTTTATCTGATAGAAGCTCAAATGGCTTTATAACTAAAAGGTTGATCTGAATTCCATCTTCATATTTCAAGGAGGTTGAATTCTGGTTTCTTTTTGTGGTTCATCTGGAACTGAAAGATAAATATATTAAGATGCATATACATGATATGTATATTAAGATACATATATTGAAACATATATAATAAGTGCATATTTTATTAAAATGCTCAATTTTGGCCCCTCCAATAGATGAATCAATGTAAACACTACCTGTTAAACAGATATACATGTAAACAGCATGTTTACATGTAAACAGTATAAAGTGTTTCCCCAAAGTGGAAACATGGATGCATGATCCTTTTGTGAGACATAGGAAGATTAGCATGAATTCTTATTGTTAACTTCATGTTTGCATGCTTTCTGTGATATACTTTAAAGATTGTCTTTTCCAATGCATTTTTTCTTCTTGGAGGGTCTTGGATTAAGTAATCCCTCCTCAATTTTCCTAAAATAATATATCTTAATTTGCAATTAATGCTCATTAATACTGTGTATTGCATTATTTGAACTATATTCTATATATAATAATTAAAGCAATTTCTTCAGGAGCTATAGTTGTTGTTGATTAGCTTAATGTAGAACAAAATAGTTATAAAGAGCACGTAATAAGGGACTTGTGTAATTGAGCAATGACAAAAGGTGTGGCAAGCATTAATGAATGGTGCATCCTGCTGTGATGTGGGAAGCATTAGGCCAACACCAACAAGGTGCACCCACCCAATATAGAAGCAGTATGGATAAATTTCCAGAATTCCTTACTGTTATTCAAGGTATTAAGAAAATATTCCTCTGGAGGATTTTTGTGACTATGACCATGGCTACAGGGCTCTGAATTCAGACACATGATATTGCAGCTGCTTTTCAAACAAGAGAAAGTAAAAAAAAAAATAAAAAATCAGTCATCCCTATATTTTGAAAAACACTGTTGCGGATCCATCAACATTGCCTGTATTGCCTGTATTGAAGTCAGCAGTAAAACTTCCTTTGGCTTCACTGACAATCATTAGGCCAGCTTCTGACAGTTTCCTACAGGATATTCTACTTTCCTAGAGTGGTTTTTCTTATTCTGTGCAATCTCTGATTCTCAGAGGACATCACTACAAACCACTCTGAGTCCTCACAACTCAGAGTTGAGTATGTGTGTCCCTGGGAGGTTCTCCAGGTTTCTGTAGGTGATACACTATCTTCTGTGCATCCAGCATTAGGAATGGCTCTAGCTGTAACACCTTCACTCAAATTTACTGTGTTCTGTCTCTTAGAGTAAAAACATTATTTACATCTCTTTTATTCATTTGTTCCTTGTTATAGGTAGAGGAAGAAAGGTAAGATTTACTTTACTCTTATTTTTCATCTTTTTTTTTTTATGTATTACAACTTATAAAAAAGTAACTTGCATCTCTTTGTAGCACTTCACTCACAGAGATTTGATATAGGCTCTGTTAAAAACACTTAACTTTTTCCTCTTGGTCTTCCTTAGTAGCTAGGGAGATTACTGTCCACATGGAAAAAATGCTGGGATGAAGGCAGAAATGTTGGTCTTATTATAGAGAATCTCTTGACTGAAAATCCCTGCTGTCTACATAAAAAAAAAATCCAATTTGCAATGTTTGGTTGTTTCATCTCCAGCAGTGCCAAAGTTATACTGACAGTACAAGTTTTTAAAGATGTTTTGCACTTTTCTGTGATCCAGATAGTGTTTTTTAATAAGGATTTTGGTTTTCTTATAATTGCTGTTGTATTTAACATTTCATGTCCTTGATCATGAATAACTGGGGTTTGGTATAAATCACTAGAGAATTGCACAAATATAAAAATACTCCTCAGCTGTGTTTAAATTGATGAATCCATGCTGAAAAGAACTTGTGGCACCTTTTCTGCTTTTGCTGTGATAATAATTCAAGCTGCTTAAGCCAACATTATGTAAAGCACCAGCTCTGTGGCCTAAGTACTTGTGAGGATCCCTTGGAACTGGAGGCTCTGCAGGAGATGGGTCTGCCTGAGCCAGAGTGCTTAGCTGCAGCATTTGGTCTGGGCACTGGTGAAGAACTGGGATGACGTGTTCCTGCCCAGTCAGGACTCTGTGGGCAGCATCTCTCATAGTATGCAATTAAATAAAAATACCTCTTTTTTCCAAGATAAATTAAAATTCATTCTAAGATAATAAGCAGCTACAGGAGTTAACTGGAATAACTTCTAGGTGATCAAGTGTATATATTTAGTAAAATTGAGTAGCTCTCTATGTAGTTTATGGAAATAAATGGACTCTTACCAGCTTATTATGACCAATACATCTAAACCCAGTTGTTTACTGGACCATTTAATCATTGTCAACAATCAGCTTGAAGAAAAGTCAATTGGCAAATGCTGTGTCTTTCCCTCCAAAGCTGTGCAATATTATTTTGTACTCTGTCCCAATGCTGCAGGTGGTCATACAGGTTTTTTATGTCCATAGATTTAATGATACGCATTTTAATGTAATACCTCAAAGAAATGCGGCGGAATGCTGTTCTGGCCTCTGACTTTTGTATGAATTACATCATCCAATAACAGAACTACATGTTTTTTTGTACTTAAATATGGTAATTTTTTTTGTTTCACTCTCTCTCAGCCAGTATGTTGTGCAGTTAGAGAAAGTCTGTTAATTTATAGCCTTAATTTAATCAGTGTCCATAGTCATTACAAAGAGTATGGAGTATGTATGGCAGGTGCTTTAGCATCAGTTGTACCCTTAGATAGGTCTTAGCATTGGTGACGGTCACAGGAATGATACTGGTGAAACTGGTACTGTTAATTGTACTTCCACTTGTTTTCTGCCAGCTGATGTTTTTCTATCTTCCTACAGGGACAAAAAGGAGAACCTGGAATAGTGCCACCTGTAAGTCCTTTTTTTTCCCCTCATTTATCAGCACACCCTAGAAGTATATATTTTAGTGCTTTAAAGCAGAATTGCAGTAATTGAGGAAATAAAAAAAAAAAAGAACAGTCAAGAAATAAAAGGAATGGAATTATTCTGTTTCATAGATATTACATTAGAAATTATTGCAACTGCATTTTGAGAAACACTGCTAAATCTATCTGGTTATTTATTTTTATAGTTAGAACATTGTGGAGATATAATAGTAAATTAGTATCTGGGAAGTATAGAGATGCTTGAGAAAACTGGTGAAATAAATTGTCACTCTATTATGCTTTTCTAGCATGAAGGCAAACAAAAGAATCAGTATGTTGAAAGAAAATAATTGCAATTAACTTATTTATTTAATCTCTTTTTGAGTAACAATGATATTTCCAAGTTCTTGCTCATATTGCTTTTTTATAAGACTCCAGACTGGAAAGAGACAACCAGTGGAATTTATAATTTTATTTTTATTTTTCAAAAAAAACCTTAAAATTTGTCTGGTACTTTAATTTTTGCTCTTGCTATTTACTTTTCAATAACTCATTTTCTGTAGGGTAGTTTTGACAAATATAGCCATAGTGTTGTGTGATAACTGTATTTTATATTGCCTTCTTTAGGTTTCAGGACTACGAGGCCGCCCAGGACCAGCTGTGAGTATTTTTTATCTGTTTCTCTAATGGCTGCATTTTCCACTTTCTGCCACTTCTGTTTTGTATTATGAGGAGGATGTGGAGGAGGGCTCTTCTTGCCTGTAGTGGATATTGTCTGCAAAGCTGCTCCATTTGAGGAGGCAACAAGGTGATGGAGTTTTTTACTGGGCTCAGGTCAGCCCATGCCCTAAGTGAATGGATGTGTGCTTGTAGTACATGCAAGCCTGAGGACTTTTGTGCAAGGCTGATGCCAGGGAATACTTTTCTAGCAGGGATCCACCAGGAGTAGATGATGATGCAATGTTGTTCTCCAGCGGTGGCTAAGTGGAGAGCAGTTCTGGACTAACAGTAAAGGGGTCTGAAACCTGTACCTCTCTGCAGTAAGAGTCTCCAGCATTCAGAAAACCTTTGCTAAATTATCCTGTGGAGCTCATGAGAGGTGTAACCATTTTCTCGATCTCTGCATCCTAGTTCTGCTCCCTTCAGGCAGTATACAATTGAGAAGAAATTTGGAATTCCTGGATGTTATCTTTAAGATCATATGGAGGAAAAAAGACTCACAAATTAATTTTCAAATAAGCATTGCATTTCATATTTTCAGAGCTTTATTAATAGTTTGCTAGTTTGAAAGGTACTTAAAATTTAAAATCTTTCTTCTAGGGACCTCCAGGCTCACAGGGACCACGAGGAGAACGAGGACCAAAGGGAAGACCTGTAAGTGACTAAATATCTCATAAATTAAGTACTGGACTAACCTCAATATATTAGATGGTTTTATACTGTCTCCATGTCTTCTAGAGTTACCAGAACTTTCCTCATATTTTCTAAGAACCAGGTAACAAACAGAAAAACGTTTCCATGTCACTATTCCCTGGGTAGATTGAAGCCTGAATGTTTTGAAATAATTGACAGAGGTTTAGCAGGATTTCCACTAAAAGCCATACTTCCTCAAAAGTTACACAAAATAGTGTCTGAAACTTCAGCTTTCTCCGGGATTAGAAAAAAATAAAAATAAGTAAGAGCAGAACTGGAACATCACGTTTGCCTGTCTAAGAACTCGCTGACTTTTTGCTAGTTCCTATTGTGCATCAGCAGCAGTGTGAGCTGGGTGACCCAGAATATTTCATGAAAGGCAAAGCTTGGGAAGTTAGCAGGAGTTAATGTGTGACTACATATGTTGGTATGCTGGTGAATAATATAATAAAGATTGGTCTGTGGAAATAAAGACTTCATGTGGGAATTTCAGCGTCTGCATGTGGAGAACCACAGAAAGGCCAAAAGGGAGTGCTGAAAATACCAAAGACGACGTGTTCCTGTTGAAAAAGCTAGGCCAAAGAGCAGAAGCTGCTAAAAAAAGATTTTAAGGAGTTGTATCATTGTCATTTCTCTGTGGATATTTTCCTGTCCCTTACGAGAGAACAAGCCAATACTGAGTTTTGGAATAGACCTAAAACTCTTTTCTGACTCCTGCAATGAATGCCTGTTGTCCATAGATGGTAATGACACTTCTTCTAAAGCAGAGGAGTAAGTGTGTAGCCTCTTTGGTATGGGTGGCAAGCCACTGCTGCTCTCTAGAACTTTGTAAGATGTTTGCCTGATGAATGACTGTCGAGATACTGGAAATAATTCTAGGAGTAATAATAAAATCTTGTGGTGCACAGAGGAATCTTGACTGTGTTTATAGAGACGTCTGAAGTGCTTTCTTCTTGTGTGATATTATCAATGAGATTCTAAATAATTTCTGATTCTGTGCCATGCATCCCTTATGTCTCTACAGAGTGGTGTCTAGAAGCACCTAAAATACCAAAAGTCTGCAAATAGTTCTGAGTTCCCATAACACAAGTTATTATTATACTGCTTTCAAGGAATATAGAGGGATTAGGAGCCAGTCAGCTGCTTTCAAAATGTTAAGTCAGGAGTACTGGTGATCTGTGTGCATGTCAAAGTGCAGGTCTGAAACCAAAGAGTACTGCTTTAGGTATGGTGTGACTGCTAGTGCAGAACTTTTTATTCATACTTTCTTCACTGCAAGGGTTGTCAGGCACTGGAACAGGCTGCCCAGGGAAGTGGTGAAGTCACCATCCCTGGAGGAATTTAAAAGCGGTGTAGAGGTGGTGCTCAGGGACATGGTTCAGTGGTTTATGGTTGGACTCCATGATTTAAAGGGTCTTTTCCAACCTAAGTGATTCTGTGATTCTGTGAAAACAAATGCTAGCTCACCCCTGCTGTTTGTATTATGAAAACCTCTCTGCACATTGTGTGTGGTTTGTATAGAGTACCTCATGGAGCACGTAAACCTTGTTCAGACACCCTTTATAACATTAGTCTGGGTAAATACGTTACTGACTGCTGATATTGCAACCCCACTAAGCACATTTCCAAGTCTCTAGTTTTTTTAGGTGGATTTTTTATTTTATTTTATTTTATTTTTTAGTTGGCTCTTAGGTGGGCTCTTACTGCCTAGTGAGCAGAAGGAGCTGAACCTTTTACAAAAGTAGGACCCTTGAACGTAAAGTGAATTCAGAACTATGAGTGTATTTTTTAGTTCAAATTCTTTGTGTATCAATGAGAGACAATCAGCTAGGGAATAGCATGTTTGTATTTGCAAAATGCATCTGGGGAGGGGGAGTTTTGGAGCCTGATACTATTCCAGGTGTTTACGAATGATCTTTTGCAGACAGAAAATACTCTTGAGCATCCTCAAACCCATATGTTTGGTTTCACAATGGATTGACACCCTATTTTAATTGCAGTAGCAGTTAAAATAGGCAGTGGTTTGAGAGTGTTCTACCGGGAGCTGTGTTTCCCTTCCTTCCATTACAGGCAAAACCTGCAATAGGTCCCTGAGCGGCAGCAGCAATAGGCCAGAACGAGTCACTTGCGTGTTTAAATAGTGCCATCTTGTGGCATAACTGAGAAATTTTTTCTTATTTGAAAATATATATATATTTTAAAGTACATAAATAAAAGAAATAACCTTCTAATCAATATTTTAGTTTAAAAACCCTCAAACATTTTTTAATATATTATATATTGCTGGTTAGTCGCTGCCTGCAAATACAAACAGGGACTTTTGGGTTTCATGGAGGGGAATTACAGTGTTGCTCTTGAATCAGATTGATTTTTGGTGACTAAAAAGTAGGTCTTTTTCTTAAAAGAAACGGAAAAAAGACCTTTTGTTATATCACATTTTGTTAAAGTGTCTTGGTTTGGGTATTGAGAAGCAGTAATTGAACAGAAGCTTGCTGAATTCTTTATAGGAAACTGCATTTTTTTTAATCTAATGCTTAGCTTTGTTTTCCTTCTATTTTGAGACAAAGAGAAGGAGAAAACTCTTCTTTTTCCTGCTTTGTACACTATGAACTTTTAGGTTTGGCAGTTTGTACTTCTGGTTAGAAATATTAAATAATAAAGTTTTCTCCTAAAACCTGCTGTTTCCATCCAACATGCACAAATATTCTCATTTCTTTCAGAATACCATTTATTCACAACCTGTTCTCTGAGTACGTGTGTGTACATGCACATCTGATAGCAAAAAGATTTTCTCCAGGTTGCTCATAGGAATTTCAGACCATAAAGATAGATTGAGATTTAAGAGAATTAGCTCATTCACTAGTTTTTCAGGAATCCTCTCATCAGTGCTATCTCAGTGTAGCCCTTTCACCAGGGAATGCTTTTGCTTTGTCATGTGAACCATTCTAGTTCAAACCATACTAGTACAGACTATGGAAAAGACCATGGAAAAGTATCACAGGCTCAAAGGAAACACAATCCTCTTCTCATGGAAATACAAGCAATATGATGTTTTGCAATTGTATTTGTAAAGATGACTCACTGAGCCAGGCTTCTAAAGTTTTATCCTTAAGGATCCTTAAAACAGAAGGGCTCATTATACATTATAAAATTTTTCCTTGCCATAGTTGAGCATTTCATTCTAGTGAAGGAAGCAATAGTGACAAGCAGGCTGTTTGTGATTTAATTTATCTTTATTGGCCCTGCTGCTATTGATTTTGTACTACTAATGTTTTATTATCTGCTTCCGCGTTTAATTTTAGCTCTGACACAAGGTAAGGTGAATGCATCTAGGAATCAAAAGTGGGTATCAAAAGGCTAGAGATAACATTAACACCGGGGTGGTTACTCTGTATTTTTGGCAGTGTAACTGGGTTGAGAATTCAGAAATAGTATGTGCTGTGTGAGCCGTTTGTGATGTGATGTGTAGAAATACAGATTTATCATAATCAAGGCAGTTGTTTGCCAGTTGCAATGATTTTGATGAATACCTTTGAACACTGGTGGCATTTCTGACTTTCTTTCTAGGGTCCTCGTGGTCCTCAAGGGGTTGATGGTGAACCTGGTATCCCTGGCCAGCCTGGTGACCCTGGTCCTCCAGGACATCCTACCCATCCAGGACCAGATGGACTTAGCAGGGTAAGTTTTGCACTTGCTTTAGCAGAGAGAGCAATTAGTATTGTGCCAGATCCACGTGACACAAAGAGTAACTTCTCTTTGCTCCAGTGAATATGGAGCACTGTGCTCTCAGTTCCTGTCTTCTGGTCAAAGGGGCAGCAGCTAATAGCAGTACAAATTCTGCCAAAATATGGGACAAGTTGAATGTGAGCAATCTTAGAAAAAACACATCTTTTACTGTGGTTTTTAGCATCTAGAAAAGCCAGGGTGCCCAAATCTAAAACCTTCAGTAGGGTTCTGTTGACTTGAACCCCAGGGATCTGGACAATAGTACAGCAAAATTGGTGTACCAAATTAGAAATACAGAAAAGAAAAAAATGAGAGTAATTATAAATTACATAATAACTAACAAGGAAATCAAAATGGTAAATATACTTCTTGTTGAAATTGTTCAAACACTGGAAGGTTAAGTAAGGAATTGTTTGTGAAAAGAAGTGCTAGCCAGCCATCAATACAGACAACATTTTTTCCCCCCACAACACCTTCAACCCCCCCCTCCCAGGTTCTGTGGAACACTAATTGTGATTGGTAATGAAACACATATTTGAATTTCTCAACTGTATTCAGTAACATATGTATTGTTGTTTGGAAGATAACTGTTTTGATTTTTCACTCCATTGTTCCTTCTGTGTTATTGAAAACAATAGAGTATACTGATAATAAGCTGAAATATCAATGTTGGGCCGATAGGAAAGACAACTTTTATTTTCATGATTAAAATAAGAATTTAGTTGTTAGTGCTGCAAAGCCAATGTAAACAATGAAGATGCAGTTACATGGATTTTTGCCTTATGAACCATCAAAATGACTAACAGTTAAAAACATCCATCTTATTTTTTTCAGCCATTTGCAGCTCAGATGGCAGGACTGGATGAGAAATCTGGACTTGGTAGTCAGATGGGACTAATGCCTGGTGCAGTGGTAAGACCAGATTAGCCCTGAACTGTAGAACTGGGTGGAAATGAAGTGCGTATGCAAAAACTCAAAGGGAAACTCATCCTTTTCATCTTCCTGTGCCTCTAGAATCTGGATGCAGAGTATGCTCTAGTGCAGTTTTGCACAGTACTTGGAAAAAAGTGAAAAAATGTTCTTTAGTTCAAGTGAAAACTTTTTTTCCCCACCTCTAGCTTGCTTGTTGTCTTTCTTCTCTCCTTTGGAAATATAGCAGCTACTAACAGTAAGGTATAGGAAGAAAAATCTGGAGTCACTAAAGAGTAAGTTAAAGGTGTCAGGTATAAGGCAAAGCAGAATAAACAAATGTGTAACTTTGAAGGCTTCTTTTCACATTATGAAATCAAAGATAGTTGGTTTTGGTGGTAATTAAAGAAGAAATATTTCTGAATCCAGCAATTAACTGAAAACTGTGCTTTATTATTTTAAGACACATTGTACTTCTCCAGTAGGTCCAGTTTTATCATTGGTGTCTCTCACTGTTTAGATATGCCCTTTACTGTTGGTGCACTGGGGAATTAATGATAACACTGACAATTATTTACTGTCTGTGAAAGTGTTTCACCACCCTAAGCCTATCTCTGCTGGACTCTTGGGGTTGTTTTTAAATAGTACCTCTTTTGACTACATGCATTTATAAAATTGTGATATCTTGAAGATATTTTTACCCTCTTTGCTGTTATTTTTAACATACTCTCTTAAGGAAAGCATCCTTTAGTGACTGTACTGTACTACCGTTTGGAAGCTGCTTTGCTGGTTGGTGTGACTCACAAAACCATGTCCTCCCATTGCTGCTTGTTGCTGCTCACAGTTGAGAACAGCAGCATGAATTCATGTTGTCATTGATTCCATTATGAGATTGATCTGAGTAAGAGATTCCATTCCAGGAAAGACTGTTTCCCCCAACTCTGTACTATTACATTTTTCCAGTGGAGTTATGCAGGCAATCCAGTTGTTCTGACTGATTCCAGAGGCTTAGAGGTTCCAGCAAGCAAGCCAGCCCATATTTTCAGCTGCTAATGAATTTGCGCTGCTGTGGCTTTGAATTTGAAGATTTCTGTCCTCTCTACTTTTGTATTTCATAACATCAGTCATCTGAGCAAAAGCCTTTTAGAGAGTCTGACAATAGAAATGTCTTGGAGGTCACAATCCAGCCATTTTGCTGTCTGTAGGATGAATGTTACTTGAGAAAGTGTATTTTCCAGTGTGTAACAAGTTTGTTTTCAATAGGGTCCAGTGGGTCCAAGAGGTCCTCAGGGTCTTCAAGGAAAGCAAGTAAGTATTTCACTTCATGGGATTTAAGATAATTCTCCAGAGACATAGGCAAAGACCATAGTAACTGTTGTGTGTTTGTACATCCTGAGACAACGTCCATCCTGAGATGAATGTATCTTCATCTAGAGGGGAGCCTAAATGTGCTGCTCTCAAGAGCTCAGCTCCAGATATACTCTGTACACAGAAATTAACTCGGAAAGAACAGTTTCTTCAATCTTTAACCATGTTTTAAAGCAACACACAGTTTTTAATGAGGGAGCAGCAATGAAAATGGTAGCTGTTGTGGTTTCAGTATTGGCATGGTGTTATTTTTCCAGTAGGATTTGTGTATATACAGGACTCATCTAAAGCTTCAGGGATTTTAGTATGCAACTTTTATGTGTTTTGCTACATGAGCTGGTTCTGAATTAGAATCCACACTGTCCCATGGGCTGTGATTATTCTGATCATGGATTTTAATTTAAATCCTTATATTTGTACTTTTTTGTATTTGTAACTGTATTCATCTTTGGTTATTTTTAGGGTGGTGCTGGCCCCGCAGGCCCACCTGGTGAACCTGGGGATCCAGGACCTATGGTAAGACCGATAAATACAGACATTGCTACAATAAAAAAAAACCCAAGATAGTCAACCTCCTTATTTCAGGCTTTTTTTGGTATATTTTCTCAGCCAAAGCTATTAATTTCAGTCAATAGTTGTGATGTTCAAAGCATTTTGTCCTGAATCAGGGAATTTGAATTGTTTTGAACCTGCATAATAATGGTTGTAGTATAAACAATCATGACTACTTTTCCAGTACAGACCTGAGAATGTTTAATCACCATTAAACCATACCTGATAGTGTAACTTACATACAGGATAATGAGAACATTTAATTTTTGGAGGTGGTAAAATGATTCAAAAGTAAAGGCAAGAGCTGGAGATTGGAAACAACAGCACCTATGGCTTTTAATGTATGTTTTTTCTCCTAAAGAATCCATCCTGTATTTTTGTATATCATCATGCAGATTTCTTACTGGCAGGATGGTTAGGAAGAGCACTACAAAATCAAGCAAGTGGCCTTAGACATAAAATCCTTTTTCTACCTCTGCCTTTATAAAACCAGACTTTGAAATGGAGCAATTAGATATTTTAATGAAGGCTAAACTGACTTCTCAACAAATATATTTCTTAGGGTCCAATTGGTTCTCGTGGACCAGAGGGACCTCCAGGCAAACCTGGTGAAGATGTAAGTTTTTTTTATTCTTTGTATTTTGTTTTATTTTTAATAAGACAAATACTGGCATCTTTGAGACAGTGACTAACCAGCAGATGTGTCTGTTTTAACTACTTTTATCTACTTACTTTTCTTTGTGATCATATTCCTCATTAAATGGAGTGTCATAACTGTTAATCTTTGCAACCCTTTCCAAAACCCTCCTGTCTTTCCTTTACATGTCACCATCATACCTAAGGTTTAAACACTGGCATTTTATTATTTCTTTGCTCAGTCAGTTCTTCATCTGAGATGCCTTTCTTGAAGCCCAAAATAATAATATCCCACAGTTAGGAGTGGGGTCTACTCTCTTTGATATCACCATTAATGAGAAGAACTGTAATAGTAACATTCACTTGGATCAGGATAATGAAGTTTTTGGTGGTTTTTTTTTTTATAAATTTCTTAATAATTTATTATATCCATAGCTAATTTTATTATTCTACCCGTGTCTGTACACATATGTATGGCTTGTCTGCGTTATGCTTGTTGCATAACGATAGCCTAAGTTTTTACACTTAGATGTATATTATGTGCTTGAAAAACACAGTAAATGCATCTGAATTTTAATGTATAACTTGGAAATCAGTTGAAAACTGCAGATGCTGGCTATTTTAGTAAAAAAAATACCATTGTTTATGTAACAGCTGATTTCGCTTTAAACCATACAAAGAGTTATAAGAATCTTTGGAAATAGTCAACTAAGGGTACAGTGAAGCCAGATCTTGATACTGCTTTAAGAACTTCCTCGATTTCCAAAGTGTGCATGAGCTTCTTTTATTGCATTTGTGAATCCCTCTACCTTCTTTCTGTCCAGAAATTATTTTTCTGAAGCATTTCATATACCTGCAGCCCGGAGTCCTGGATGTATTTGAACTCTGAGGTATATAAAGGAATGTTTGCTTCTGACTCAGGAGGACTTTGAATAATCTTTGAAATATGCTTATTTGGTTGCACCATATGTTTTTTCCTATTGCATCAAACAGAAAATAGCCTCCAACCTAGAATGAAATCATACACATTTTAAAACATTTGAACAGAAGGAGAAAGAACAAGGTAAAATATGGGCAGCATTAGGTTGTTGTTCCTATGGAAAAGTAAATTTCACTTTCTGCATGAGGATGACAAAAGGTTGCCTCATTAATTCACAGGAAAACAATGTTTCAGTGCCGTCTTGTGATGCTGAAATGCCTTTTGGACTCAGTCTTCAGTTTCTAAAATTCTTTGTTAAAACCTTTTAAAATATTAATACATCAAATGCACATTGTTAGTTGTATATGCAGTTGATTTATATCACTGAAACTGTTACAGTAAAGAGAAGGAATATAATCCTGCTGTGAGCATCCTCGTTTGTTTAAGTGGAAGAATGCTTAACTTAATTTTCACATTTGCTATTTTAATGTGTTATTTTTATTTCCTTAGGGTGAACCTGGTAGACCAGGACAATCCGGTGAGCCTGGATTTCCAGGATCTCCAGTAAGAGCTGAATTATTTACATTTTAGTACAATAATCATACTCATGTCATCTCTTTTAACAGTGAGTGCAAAGCTCTGCTGCTCAATTTCTGATGTACTTTTGTTAGCTTACTCTAATGATCCTGATAAGTGTGATAGCTCACAACCAAACAGGTAATTAAGAAATCCTTGAGTTAATCCTGTGAGTCATGTGAAGCTTGGTAGGAAAAAAATGCAAGGCAGCTTTGGTTTAAATGCTGAATGCCTTTTAATAGCAGTTGTTTATCAGGCCACATGTCAGGCATACTCTAAAGTAACATGTACAGTTTGCAGTTCTACCTCAGTTTCTGTTTTATTTTAAATGCTAGCTCTGAGGTTTGATATCTGTTCAACTTAAGGTTTCTCCATATTAAGCCTCAAAACTTCATTTACTACTGGTTTTATTTCATTACATCTGAAATTTGGTGTTTGATCATACACCATTGTAAATGATGAAGCTTTTACTGTAAATGACAGTGTGCATGATGCTGAGACTGTCTAACATAACAGGACATTGTTAGGCTGTGTCATTTGCCACCCCCTCAAATGCTATGCCTTCCTGTATTATGTCACCAAAGTGAAGGAGTGATAGGAGTATTAGTATTAATGCTGCCACCCTCTTCCCTGTTAGCAGCATTCTGCTAACATAATTCTGCATAATTCTGGATGTTGTGTTTTTTCTTTTTCCTGCTTAGGGTCCTCGAGGCTTTCCTGGTGCTCCTGGTCTCCCAGGTCTCAAGGGTCACAGGGTAAGAGCCAAGGTGCTCCCTCTCTCTACAGATAATGTTTCCAGGCAGTTTCAGTATAAAGATACTAAACTTTTCTTTTTTTTTCTTTTATTCTTTTGTATTTATGGTGAATTTGACTGCAGTACACACCTGCTAATTTTAGAAAAATAACTGGCATTCAAGAGAAAGAGGGCCTTGCAGAAAATCAATGCTATTCTCCTTTAAGCTGACCTCTGTTATATTCTCTAGTGCTTTCTTCACTCTTTTCAAATGTTCTGGGAATCTGGAAAGAGCTTGCATGAGTCTTGCCAAGCTTCAAGAGGAACAAACCTGACAGTTCTCTCACTTTGTTGGCAAGTCTTGCATTAGGGTGGGGAACTTGCTAGGTGGATATGTTTGCAACAGGGAGTGATTACAAATTACCAAGTTTTCTGGACACAGTTTGACTTTGGGAGGAATAAATAGGTTTCCTATGGCTCAGAGCCTTGTCCTTGTTTTTTTAGGATTATTTTTTTTTTTCCAATGTTCTTGTATTAAAAAGGAAAACAAATCCAAGGAAATGTACCTTGTACAAATGGTTTCCATTTAGGAAATGTTTAAAAACTTTATTCCGTCTGTTTTCGCCTTTTAAGATTTTTTTATTTTTTCCTTTCTTACTCTTGCCACCTCAGATCCATTCTTAACGCTTTAGTTCCCACTTATTTTTACAATAATAGCAGGAATGCTCGCTGTGTGTACATATATACATTTAATTTCTACATATTTTTATAACCTACAGGGATTGAAAGGTCTTGATGGTCCAAAAGGTGAAATTGGAGCAGCTGGAGCAAAGGTATTTTCATGGCCCAAAGTACTAAGTGCTTAAGCAGGTTTTATATAATGTCAAAATAATGAAAGATAGTAGATCTTTTGAACTAGCTTTGTATCCTCTCTTGTCAGTGCTACTCCTATTGAATGGAGAGGCTCTGTGGAATTGTCCATTTTTATTGTGTGTCTGATCTATATACTACTGTACAATTACCTATCTGAGCTTTATACAGGAAGAGAGCTAATTGTTGTCAGCCACAGCTGAGACTCAGTTTTAGGCCTGTAAGGTATCACCGGGTGAATTGACTGCAGTCTGTCTGTGACACCTGTGTAATATTGAAGACAACAAAGTCCGTTGACAAAGAGCCCATGCACATCTTGCAGTTTGCTGCTTGACCAGGTTGTAGCTCTTCTTGGCTTTACATGACCAGGCTGATAGAAGAAAGATAGTTTTATAACTTGTTTTATAAAACAAATAAAGCTATACATAAGTAAAACCTGACTCTCCTCTTTTGGGTGGCCACACTAGAGATTGGCTTAAAAGACTCAGGCATAGGAGAGGAGAGAAGAATATGTTTTATCCAACTGACTATTTTTCATCTCACAATTTTATTCTCTTAGAACTCTTGCTCCTCTGCTGTTTCCTCTAATTGTATAATTTCATTTTCATTTCTAGGGAGAATCTGGACCAACAGGAGCCATGGGGCCAACGGGTCCTCTAGTGAGTGTCCTGTTATTGGATATTACAGAACTGGCTTTAAGATTGTAAATACTGTTGCCAATAGGAATTTTAATGGTTTTATATCTGTACTTGATGTCACAAAGCTGGATTTCTCTTAACTAGGGCTTTGTTTTCTGTTACGCTAAATTTGGTCCACTATGAGCTATTCTTCTTTGCAATTCACAGCCATAGATGATAATGATAAATCAAAAGACTCAACGGAAACTTGAATGTAGGTTTTGTGATTGTTTACCCACTCAAGTATAAGGTGATGACATTCTTTTTTACATTTTGAGACTTTGTGTGGAATGGTTTCAATATGAGAAGAACTGGATTAGGTTGCTCTGAGATGGAAATGGAATAATTTAGGTCACAAATGCACTAGCTAAGAAAATAATGGATTTTGAAGATTATGGTGAGGATATGCATGGATAAGATAGAAATGAAACTGAGAAGCTTTTCTTTTCAGAATCTTTTTCATTCAGATGTGTTTTTGAACAACTGAATACTCATTAGCAGAGTAGCAATCCGAAAAACATCTCTCAGCAGTGCTTTTGGAATTAAAGCACCTTTCGAATATCAGATAGTGACATTTCTCTGTGGAACACTATCTGTCCTGCAGAAGGCAATATTCCTGAAGTGGAACCTAGTTTTTGTATGAGTCGTAGTAAATGAGATTGCATTATTGACCCTGGTGAGTATATACAGAATTTATTCTGTTTAAAACTGGAAATACTGTTGGAAAAGGAAAAGAGAAATAACAACATTCTATTAAATTTCCACTGGGCAATCCTGTGAGGCTGCAAGAATTTATGTAAGCTGCTACTTCTTTCCTGCTGTGGCACCAGATAAACTACACCTGCAGGAGGAAAGCAAAGATGGCTTGGTTCTGTGACTGATGTTCACATCATCTGTCTTTATCATGCTGGGAGACTCAGTGAACCTAGACATCTTTTTGTTAAAACCAACTAAATAAGATGGAGCAGAAAATTGCTGAAGAGTGATGCAGTGCAAAGCTTATTTGCAACAAAGGAAAAGTCAAGAATGTTTTTAAAAAAAACACAAAACAAACCAACAACAAAAGCAAAGAAAAAAAAAAAAAAGAGGGAGTGACATTATGGGGGAAACAATTCAAGTGAACTATGTAACTGTTTCTGTTATTCTTCCATAATAAGCTCCTAAATAATGTACTTTTTGTCCTCTCTTAAAGGGACCTAGGGGGATGCCAGGAGAAAGAGGTCGAATTGGACCACAGGGAGTCCCTGTAAGTAGGATCTTCCTTCTGTGTCCTTGTAATTCTTCCCTTCTTTCACTTACACTTAAATCCTTGACATTTAAATTATTTATTCATGTGACTACTTGTCACTTGTATGGTGAGTTCTGCTGTAGCTTAAGAAAGTTAGACCCTCAGCAGTGTTTTGTGGGGTGAGACCTTTACTGTAAATTGAAAAGGTCAAATTTAAATGGACCGTGCTAGCTGTATGGTAACTCCTCATACCAGAGCTGCCCATAAGGCCAAATACCCTCATAACACTTTTATTTCTGATACAAATTTATTCTTTGTCTCTGTTTCTCTTGAAAGGCTATTTTCACCAAAAATTACTGAGCTAGAAATAATATGTATTGATTTTGTATAGAAGAAAGTTTAAAATGAAAGCTTAGACTTTAAATTAAGTCTTATCATTCAACTCCAGGTAATAAAGTCATGTTAGACATAATTTTTCTATTATTTCTACTATTTCTCTTCAGCAAAAAGGGGGATCAGATTTGGCATGAGATCATATTTGAGAAGAAATTAGTTTCTCTTGCTTCATGTCCAATGTCAAGTGTTTCTCCCCATCACTTTTATGTTCTCTGTTTATGTTATGTGATCCATACATTGACACTGTCAAAATACTGGCCTCTCTGAAAATAGCAAAATCCATTAACTTGAAAGAGGGCATAATTTCTTCAAGAAGTTTCTTGTGCCAGTGTTTGGGGGACTCTGCAATCCAGCATTTCTTTGTTTTAGTATATGTGGCTTTTATCACAAATGCTAACAATAAATAAGAGTTCTTATAAGTATTCTGTCTTCTCTGTTTTCATATCTAGGGTGGACGTGGCCAGCATGGTATGCCTGGGAAGCCAGGGCCAATGGTGAGTGTCTTTCTTAATCACCTACTTCCCTCCCCCTCTTCTTTTTTCCCTTTTCTCGCTTGCCTTTCAACACTAATAAAAGAAGGACAAAAAATGTTGTTGGTTTCTGGCAACAGTTAAGTGCACCTGAAAGTATCTGTGATTCCTACTTCTGCTCATTTTAGCCTTAATCCTGTCCTCTGGGAAGTCACACTCTGTAGTTTGCTTCATCTGAATGTTTTAATTTTGCAAAGGGGTGGCGTCTTCCCTGGAGAGGTGATGTTTTGCTGCTTTTGTGAAGTGGGATCCATATTGTAGGGAGATAAGTGCCTTAGATACGCACTGTAATATAAGACAATTTATAAATGTTTATTACCTGCCTTCTCATGCAAAGTTGTCTAATGGTATTGTACCCATTCTCAGCAAGAGGAAAGGCCACTCACTGATAGCAGAACTTGCTACCTGCAATCGATCCATTACAAAATATGTAAAAGAGAGCCTTTTAATTATGTCAATCACATATTGAACAACCAGAAACATATGAGTGAATGTTTGCCAGACTGAGAAAGCCTGGTATGCATGACTGTAGAAATTCTCACATGATTGCAACAGGGCTGGAAATGGCTGTGGTGATTTAGACTGTGGGTGTATCAAGGGTGATGGCTTCAAGCCTACAATCCAATCTCACAGTGCATTTGCAAAATGCATTGGAGTGAATTCACATGAGTATTAGGAAGCCCTTGGAATTATTCACACGCATACCGTTAATTATGTGTTGCTTTTGCAAATGCAGCTTATGCTGCTTTTGTATTATTTGTGCAAGGCTAGCCTCCACTTCAAAAATGTGGTATTCTGTTTTGTTTGGGTTTTTTGAAGGCATTACTTCTAGGATGTGGTTGATGTCCTGTACATAGATTATTTAGTATTTAGATATTTAGTATATCATGAAAGAAGGGTAAACTGTTAGAAGAAACTTTCAAATAATGAAAAGATTTTTCAGCATTGAAAACAAATTATTATATTTTAAAAAGCTGGGTCCCAAGCCATGAAATTCTACATGAAGCTTGAATTTTTTTCTCTGGGATAAAATATGAGCTCAGATTCACTGAACATATCCCATGTAGTGTCACAGGGGAGATACTGGTACTTAATCCATATGTTTCTAATTGGAGGAAGTGTTAATTAAATGCATTGTGATTTGGATCAGTGCAGTGGTATACCAGAATTCTGGAATTTTTCCTGCAACAAGAGAGAGATTTGGCAGATGTTTACTTGTGATTCAATAAACTGGGACATAAGTTTTCAAAAATATACTTAAGTTAGCTGTTGCATCAGTTCTGTAGAAATCCCAGTTCAAGGTCATGACAGAAATGTTGCCTATAGTCAATGCTCAGTGGGACAGATTGTTCTGATTAAGTTTTTCAGTGGAGCTTTATTACACAGAACATTTTTTCCCAGTATGCATCATATTTTACAACAAGAGAGAAAATCAGGAAAAGATAAAGAAGAATCATCTGGGAACAGCCTTGTAGTGAATATCTATTACCACTGTGTGCCGCCATCCAGAGACTTTATAATGCCCTAGAAAGGTTTACTGGTGAATGTCTTGTTTAGCACAAGCAGCATTATGAAAGTGGAAAAAGTTTACAAATTTAGTCTAAAGCCCTTGATTGGAAGTAGTTCTGTTTATCAAGGTTTGACTCATAGCATGCAGGTATATTCCAGTGAATACACTTGAAGTTTGCTTTCCTAGTGAATTTGGACCATCTGCCCTGTAGTTCCATTGCTTTTAACTATATTTTCACTTGACATGTTACTTGCCTCAAAAACCTCTTAGAGCAACCCAGTTGTTTTGATGTATACACAGCTTGTATTTTTCTTTTTTTCTGGATTACTATTTTAAGTTTAAAATAATTGAAACTTTCCTTTGCTACATTCTATTGGAAAAACTGTGATCAATTAATATCTCAGCTTTTCATTACCATACCATGGTAGCATAGATATAAAAAGAGGATTTAATATTTTGTTAACAACTAAAATTGAAAAACATTTACTGTAATAGTCAACTGTGTGCATAGCATTTGTGCATTAATAGCTGAATCAAAAGATGCAGCTTTGCTGAAGTCACTAAATACGCTGTTAAATACTGCACCACAATTCCCTGAAATGCAAGTGTATCTCTTAGAGAAATGATATAGTTACTTTGGTTTTGTTACGAAAATATTTTATGGCTAAAAAAATACATTGCACCCCAGAACCGTGTTTGCCCAGTGATTAGATGCTACTCTGTGTAACCTACATTGCAGAATTACAGCTTTGTGTCTCTATCTTTTTTAGGGCCCACTTGGCATAACTGGTTCTCCAGGTTTTCCAGGTGTTCCAGGTGTAAAGGTAAAAGACTAAAATAAAAGTATATTTTTAATATGTCTAACAACACAGAATTAAAAAACGTGTACTAGACTACTCAGAATTCAGATTGACATAAATTCAGGTCCCCAAGAGTTGCTGTGAAATCAGTCTTAATCAAGACCTTGAGACAGAAGATAGAAATCAGATGCCAAATGAAGCAATCACAGTTCACCAGTCAGGGTGCTTTCTTTGCTTTTACTTTTGCTTGAGTTAAGGTGTGATTATATTACTATCATGCTGTGCCTCAGGAATCCTGTCCAGTAGAGTAAAAGAACAGCAAGACATGGTATTACAACTTCAGTTGTGAAGACTGGTTTAAGACAGCAGGGAAGCATCACCTTCTAGTGCTGAAACTTCCAGTTTGGGATGAGAAACCTTTTTGAGATGACCTAAACTGTTAAGAAAAATACCTGAACCTCTGCAGAGATGTATTGCAGATCATCACAGCAGAGAAAATAGTGTTTACCACTTTTTGTGGGCTGAAACTGAAAACGTCTACTGGCTGTAGTGCTGTCTTTGTGGGACTTTTCTCTCTCGTTCTTAAAGAAAGTGCTCAATTTTAAAATTTTCTTAGCCTGGAGAATATTTCTGCAAAGGCAGAAAAGACAACTCATACAGCTTCCTTTTAATTCTGATACTTCGTTTCCACGCAGCTGTTCCTCTGTGTTCCTGTACACTCCTAATTCATGATAGGAAAAAATTATACAGGAAACTCTCAATTAGTCAGGTAGCCAAGTTCAGCAGATGTTTTGTGTTGTTGTCACGCTGGTAGCATTTACAAAACAGGTTTTTGGAAAGAAGTCTTATTAAGAGCATTAGCATAATGTATACAATTAAATGATAGACCTTTTAGTGCATGTCATAAAATGTTTTGGTATGGATAAGCACTACTTAATGCCTAAAAAAATGTTTGGAGAAGCTGTCATATGATGTATCAATTCCTTTTGAAAAAGAAGAGCTGCCTTTTGATTTGATCATAAATAATCTCAAAAGCTAAGCAAACTGCACAATGAAGTTTTCAGGTATGAAGACATGGTATTAACAGCCATGAGTTCCAAAAGGCAGATTTCCTATATGAAGATAAAACAGTGCAACAGTGAGTTTGATCTGTACTGTGCTAAAAAGCCCCAGATGTGTTATCACTTGTAAACCTTAAGCCTTAATATCTTCTAGAGAGAGATGTTTATCTAAAATATTTTATCTAATTTGGGCCACTGGATATAGTTCTGCTTTTCTGTAGAAAGATTCCTTGTAAACATTGAAGGAAAAGTCTGTTAATACTTGTAAAATTTATGTTCACATGGAAGTAGTAGAAGCAGAATTAGGTGAGCAAAAAAATGTATTTCAAGGATAATAAGCTGTTTTGAAACCTGAACTGTTTTCTGCTTATAGACTCAGTATTCCTTCTTGGTTACTTTAAAGTGCTACTTTTTAGAGAAAAATAATCTCCACTTGTTTTTTCATGTGAAATCTTAGGGTGAAGCAGGTCCAACAGGTCCTCGTGGTCCTGAAGGTCCTCAAGGACAGAGAGGTGAAACTGGTCCACAGGGCCCAGCTGGATCACAAGGTCTTCCTGTAAGTCCATTACATTGAGTTCCTCAGTGCTCACCTAGTGCATGTTGCCTGTTTATAAGGGATTTTAATACCTAACTAAATAGACACTGAGTTTGGCTCAAATTACTTTATTTCCCAGGAAAGTAAAGGTCACATTAATTTGTTTTGTGCTTATTGTGATGAAAATAACTTTTCATTATTTAATTAAAACAATGTGGAAAACTGAAAGTTACACAGCCTGATACAGTTCTCAATCCTAGAATACTTTAAATCTTAAGCTTAAACATAAAAAAAAATAAGATTAAAAATCACATTAACTTGCGTACTTTGTTACCCATATTAGCATTTGTACAAGTAGATCATATGTTGCTCTATTTATTTAATAGCCTTCATTTTCATGGTTTGTATTATCTTTAGGGTGCCGAAGGGACAGATGGTTCCCCAGGTGCTAAGGGCCCTAATGTAAGTAGTCATATCACCTGTTGAAGAAATTGTGTAAGTGAATCACTTCTATTTCCTTATTTTCATTACACTTCCTTACTGTGCTTACTGTTCTTTCTGTTTGTAGGGATCTCCAGGCACTGGAGGGCCCCCTGGTTTATCAGGTCCGCCCGGTTCCCCGGGGCCACAAGGCAGTTCTGGCCCACCTGGTATTCGAGGCCAGCCGGTAATGATGGCTTTGTCGCAGTGAAAACTGTAATGTCTTGCAAATGTGTCACACAGTGAAACTACGACAGTGATTAGCAGTGGGGTTCCTAATACATTAATAGCATGCTAGTGGGTATGTCTTCACTTGGATTTTGTGAGTCTTCTGTGTGTCCAAAATACTTTTTTTTCCTTTCTTAAATGTTCAAGAAAGAGGAATCTCTATATAAGCTTGGATAAACAGGAACAATTGTGTCCTGAAGTTCTCTCTTTTAAGTTTTTTGTCCATAACATCCTAATGAACAAGCATACTAAGGGGAAAGACAATTAATTATAAGCATCCTATTATATTCCCTACATCTAGTTAATAAACTAGGAAATGTTTTTTCTGTTTCATAGCATAATCCAAAATGGTCCTATGATTTATGCAGCTTTAATCTTACTGGTGTTATTCATGTGTTTGTTTTCAGGGAGACCCTGGTGTCCCAGGTTTCAAGGGAGAAGCAGGACCCAAAGGTGAACCTGTAAGTCTCCATATGATTTGTGAGATGAAAAGGAATCACATAAGTATTTTAATTACTGGGGAAAAAAACCCCTCGTGACCCTGGCAGAACAGTACTGAAAATGAAATTTTATATTCTATGTCCTCTGATGCTTATCCAATTGATAATAATAGATACAAATTATTGTGTCTGAGCAGATAGGTGATGATAACAAGCACTGTGCAGCTGAACTGCAGAATTACATTTATGCATAGTGCAATTCTTATTGAAATGTTAGCTTATAAACATTGTAGAAGAGCAAAGCTGATGCTGAAAAGCTGCATTTTTTGACTGATGTTTTTTCTCCTCTATTGGGAAAAATGTTAATGATGTTTAGAAGACAGCCTGTTTGAATATACCTGAGAAATGGTGAGCTTAACAGTGATTGTTTAAAATCTTTTTACTTTCCTTAGGGCCCGCAAGGTCCCCAAGGTCCCATTGGCCCTATAGGTGAAGAAGGGAAAAGAGGTCCTCGAGGTGATCCAGGGTCAGTAGGTCCACCAGGTCCTGTTGGAGAGAGGGTAAGAAATTCAAAGGAAACTGAAAAATCTCTTGACTAGTTTTCTTACAGCTTCATTGTGGGTGCAGTAAAACCTGATTTTCCTAAAAGTAGTTAATTTATGTCTCTAACTCGGTTCTGTATCAGAAGAGGGATTTAAGGATTATTTTCGAAAATGATACTCTGAGAATCAGGATATAAAAGTTTGGCTTTGTTTTTTTGTTTTGTTGGTTTTTTTTCTTATCCTGAATAGATCTTACTTCTAATTATTATTTTTACCCTGGCTATTTTCACTTGTGGTTTCAGTGCACAAGATAGTATGGCAGCAGAAATGATGGAGATATGACATGCTAATATGCAGATTTTTTTCTTAACTTTGGTACAAATGGCCATCTTGTTTTCAGAGGGGCTTTTTATGTAGGAGCTGTTCAGCACAGATGAAGGACACACTGATATTTTTACCACTTCAAGTGGCTGAAAAACCCCCCAAGTTTGGAGTTTTGAATTAAGAAAGTTGAAATAAACCAAACCCACAAAAAATAAACTTAATATTTTGTTTGTAATAAATAATGTAAAAAATAAGATTATAATCTTGTATCTATGGCTTTTCCTAGGGTGCTCCTGGAAATCGTGGTTTTCCAGGTTCTGATGGCTTGCCTGGACCAAAGGTAAATTAAAGTGCCTGTCTTTTATTTGGGAAATTTTTACATATATGTTGTCTCATAGAAAGAAAAATAAACCTCTGAAAAATAAAAATAAACCTTTTGGCAAATGGGCAGATCATCAAAATCCCTGGAAGCAGGATCAAAAGGAATTGTCACATACCAAGAAAGGAGTCTGAATGTTTTCAGACTCATGCATTTGTCTAGTGTTTCTGTAAATTCCTAGCTTCTTGGTAAAAATAATGGGATTCTAAAATCCTTATAAATTTGTTTTATGGAAGAGATAACTTCTAAGTAATAATTTGGGGAACAAGGTGGTAATAATAATAAAAGTACTAAGGATTTAGAACTCTTGGCCAAAATAGGTCCTTAATATAAGATACCTGTTTTAGTTCTCTTACTGTTGCTGTTCTCCTACTGTTGCTACATGTTAACTAGAAGCCTGTTGGTATCTTCCTAGGGTGCCCAAGGAGAGCGTGGTCCAGCAGGTTCTTCGGGTCCTAAAGGAGGTCAAGGAGATCCTGGGCGTCCTGGTGAGCCAGGCCTCCCAGGTGCAAGGGTAAGGAACTAAGAGCAGTGCACTATAAAACCATTACTACAAACTGTGACGTTTTTCATCTTCAAAAGGCAGCAATGAACTTTGCAGAATTAAGAAGCTGTTACACAGGGACAGATTTGCTTCAATAGAGCTACTTAAAGGGTAAAGGCCAAAATATCTTTCTCTTGCTGAAAGCACAGGTTCCATTGGCTTCAAAAATAGCCCTGATGGAGACTGGCTAGTGCAACTGAAGTAAGGGTGCTTGTAAAGCACATAGTTGCCACAGATAACATGAAGGTCAGACCTTCATAAAATTGATGATTTGATAACTTACATAGTTGATTGGTGCATGTCATTTAGAGATGTTTTCAAGGAAAAATATTTGGGAAGAATTTGGAATACTAGAAAAGGAGAGGAAGGGAACAGCAAGTTATGTGGTACAGATCACTGGGTAATGTTGGCAGGAATAAAGATGAGCCTGTGAGAAGCTCAAAAGGTGTAAAAGCGAGAAAAGAAGAATAAGAGAAGGGAAGATGAAAGACAGTGGAGAAGGAAGCTGTAAAGTGAAGATGAGGACCTCTGATACAGAGAAGATATTCTTTATACACTAATACAGTGATGCAAACACTTTACTCTGTGTTTGTATCACTGAGTGTGTCTTGGATTTATTTACATTTCTCTATTATTCTAGAATTATATGCACAACTTAATACCGTTATTATTCCCACTTTTAGGGTTTGACAGGAAATCCAGGTGTTCAAGGCCCTGAAGGAAAACTTGGCCCCTTGGTAAGTGACACAAAAATTAGTCCTTTTGGCAAGGGAGCAGTAATTCAAAGGTCCCAACTAATTGAAATTATTAACTTGAATTTCCTTGATTTCTGAAGGTGCATCTTCTCTTTTAAGTGTTCACTTTAGATTCCCAACTTTCATTTAGTTTTGTCCATGTAGCTGTATCTGTTGATTAGCAGCTGCTGCAATAGTTGTAAACCATTTTGAACTACGTATCTTTTCTAAATGTTGCTTTAATGATGAAAATTGCATAGTATTTGGTTAAATCCAGCAGTATGGTTAAAGCTACATCTGCTTTAAAGACATTTTGACAGGCAATTGTAGCATCACACCAGATGAATGATATTTTTTATTTATACAAATATTTT
Organism: Chaetura pelagica; assembly: GCF_000747805.2. Lineage (NCBI taxonomy): Eukaryota > Metazoa > Chordata > Aves > Apodiformes > Apodidae > Chaetura > Chaetura pelagica. Next base: position 1,012,464 of record NW_009952874.1, on the reverse strand, counting down.
TCCAAATTAATGTGGAAGATGCTTTTTCTCTGTAGGGTGCTCCTGGAGAAGATGGGCGTCCAGGTCCAGCAGGTTCAATAGGAATCAGAGGTCAGCCAGGCAGCATGGGCCTTCCTGGACCAAAGGGTAGTAGTGTGAGTATGACACCTTGTACCCAAGATCTCTTTAACTTTAAACATTTTAATGGATTAAAACAGTATCTAAAACCAGCAATTTCTATTTCTGCAAATTAGGGTGATCCTGGAAAACCTGGAGAAGCAGGCAATGCAGGTGTCCCAGGACAGAGAGTGAGTGTGAACGTTCTTTGCAGTGATTACAGAAAATGATGTTTTTCTGTTATATGTGTTCACTGTACAAAACTTCTTATTATGTAATTTTAATTTAGGGAGCCCCTGGTAAAGATGGAGAAGTTGGTCCTTCTGGCCCTGTTGGCCCACCAGTAAGTCAGCTTTTACCACTCTGCCTCCCTGCTGCTCGCATTACTCATTTCTGCTTCTGTTTTTAATCTATCTTCATGTCAGTTAGTGATTCCAAAAAAAACCCCCAAAAAACAACTAAGAACATTTAAAGAAGAACCATTCCCAGAATAATGGAAAACTTTATATTGAACAAAATAAAAATAAAAATAAAAACATATATAGTAGTAGTCTAATTCCTTTTACTGACAATTACAAAAAATATAGCAAGGAGCAAAATTTTTCCATGGATCATTTTCTTAGGTTCCTTGGTTTCAAAGAAACTCAGTGTTTTCCCATCCTCACAGAATTCTGGGGAGGGGGATCTTAAAGAGATAGAAAACATCATACTACATCTTTTGGATAGGGTATATCTTGGGACAGGGGTAAGTAAAACTGTATAATAAACAAATACATAATTGACATTATACCCATTCATAGAGAAGAAAAAATATGGAGCCTGCGTATATTCCTCAACTGTATACTTACTACCTTATTTTGTGTAGGGTCTGGCAGGAGAAAGAGGAGAACAAGGCCCTCCAGGTCCTACAGGTTTTCAGGTATGTGTATTCATTTTTGTCAAAGAAAAAAATAAACAGCCTTTATGTCTTTATCAATGTAAATTGCAGAAATTCAATCAAGTGATGTTTAACAAAACACAGCTTCAGAACTAAGAGAATGATGCTCAGAATAAGTGATACTTTGCTTTCACATCAGCTGTGCACTAAACTGAACTGGCAAAGGCTTAAACACCAGCTCTGTATCCCTCTAGAGAACCTTTGTTAGTTTTCAGTTTTAATTTGGAGATTTTCCAAAGATGATCCAAATACAGAGCAAAATAAATTTTTTTTATAATTAAATATTAATTAGGTTAAGTTAAATCTCTCTTTATAGAGAACTTTGTTTTTAGGGCTGATGTGCATATGTCCAACAAATTTTAAAGGGCTGCCATCTCATTTAGAGGGGGGAAAACAATGCAGTGAAATATTAATGTGACTATTTTTCTTGGAGATCTCAATATTATACTGAGTATAATACTACATGCATATGTTTGTGTCTTAATTAAATCTAGATTTACATCCCTTTACTGACCATTTTATTTGTTTTTTTTATAGGGCTTACCTGGGCCGCCAGGTCCTCCAGGTGAAGGAGGAAAGCCAGGTGATCAGGTAATTTCTGTGTAATTTAACAAGAGTTCACTTCAAAAGGTGGTTTTACCTTTTCTTCTCAAACTACAAAGTTTAATTTCCCACTTTATTTGTAGTCTGCACCTGTCTTAGAAACACTTTTAGATAAAGTAATTAGTAGAATCTGACCTTCTTCTTGTACTGAGTTGGACTGCCATCTTGTCATGGACAGATAATTTTCAGAACTAGCCATGTACATTCGTAGTACTTTGGAAGTGCAAGTGTTCATCTCTGATTTCCATAACTATAAGGCTATGAATAATGCTTTCATTCTAATGGTGCATTCTGTTCTGCTTAGGGTGTGCCTGGAGATCCTGGAGCTGTTGGCCCATTGGGCCCTAGGGTAAGTGTTTTCTTTCAGAATTTAAATATTCACAACAGTTCTCTGAGGTTGAAAGTTGGTATATAACATGTTAGCAGCTAAAGTGAATATTTTACTTTTTTCCCCACCAATAAAATGGTTGTAAATGTGGATATGTTTTAAGATAGTTTCTGTGAAGCCTACCACCTTTAATGGTTTCATAGGTCGTGAAGTGGTATTGAGTACTAGGTCCTAAGTGGTTAGATTTATAGCTGTGAAATAACAGTTTTTAGTTTGCTGAGCAATATGCTTTTCCCCTTACCTTTAACAATAAAAGCATAAAACTCTTTTACCAGTTCTCCTAAAATTGGTTCACAGGCTCTTTGTTCAAATAGCAGTGCTGCACTTATGGTGTAGTTAGGATTTTGTCTATCAGAACTGTGCTTTGACTTCTATATAAGTAATAATTTTCCATTTTGTAGGGAGAACGTGGCAATCCAGGAGAAAGGGGAGAACCAGGTGCCTCAGGACTCCAGGGTGAAAAGGGTATGGCTGGAGGTCATGGTCCTGATGGTCCGAAGGTAAGCTGAATGGAGATTTGTGCAGTGATGTGATATATAATTCTGATCAATTGCACAAATATAGAAGAGCTTTTTTATTATAAAAGGGATCTCTTCTCATCAAAAGGCATCTTCCTTATATAAGAATTCTAGGAGGACACATGTTATTCCAGTACAACAGTATAAATAACATGCAAGATAGTAAAATGTTGAGAAATCCCATTTTGTATTAATTTGTGTAGGTCTGAAATTTGAAACTTTTTTTGTGTTTCTCACTAGAACAGGCAAAGCCATTTCTGAACTACAGAAAAGCCCCTGGCAGTGGTGCCCTTTTAAGAACCATTTTACTCAAAGAGACTTGGCAGGGTTGTGTTTAGAAGAAAATACTGGAAGCAGCATGCCTTTCTTTCACCTGTAACAGATATAATTGGTCCTAAGAAGTTCACCCATGCAGGGAGTGTCTCTAGTAATGCTGTGAGAAGCAAAGCATAAAGCATTTCTGCTCTTGGAAACTTCTTCCTGTAGCTTTGTGTAATAGACCCATGTGGCATTGAGGTCAAGTAAGAAAGATGCTTGAGCTTCTTTTTCTGCCTGTCTTCATCCCTAGTATACACTGAGTAAATACTGATGTATTTGGAAGGGCTTAGCAACTAACTAAGTTGCAACTAACTTCCCGAGTAACACAGTGGGAAAAGAAAAGTATTTGGACATGAATAAAGTCCAAATTTAAGAGAAAATGATTACTTAGAACTGTACCCCAGGGACTTCAACACAGGCACAGCATGTTCTGCAGCCTAGAGGCAAAGATACTTCTCAGATGAAGAGACAACAACTTCTTATTTGTTTTTTTTCAGGGAAGTCCAGGCCCTAGTGGGACGCCTGGTGATCCAGGCCCGCCGGGTCTTCAAGGTATGCCTGGAGAAAGAGGGATTGCTGGAACACCTGGCCCCAAGGGTGATAGAGTAAGTTTGATTATTTCTGTTGTGCTGAAGTGAATCACCTGTCTCTTAATACTGCAGTTTTTCGAGGGTATGAACTATTCAACATTCAGTGTCATAATTGAGATTTTTTGGGGTATTTTCCATAGGGCGGCATAGGTGAGAAAGGTGCTGAAGGTACAGCTGGCAATGATGGGGCAAGAGTAAGTAAATCCATCACTCTTTTTAGACCTGCTGTCCACACACCATGTTGTTTATTGTGCTGGAGGTTCTCAGCTCATAAACACTACTCAACAACTATTGTGGGTTTACTAGCAGCTGTGAATTTTATTGTAAGTCAGGTATCTGTATTGAAAAGTACAGAAGACTTGCTAGTCATTGTAAGTCAAGTTTCTAGCTTGCAATAACTAATGAACAGGTAAAGCAATGGTGAACTAAATGTACATCCGTCTTCTAGAGCCAGCTATCTGCAGACATCTGGGCTACCAATCACTAGAGCACTGGTGGTGGTGCAGTTTCCTTGTTAATACTATTGGTTTTGTCTTTCTCTTCACTTTGTTCCAGTGCAGATTATTGGAGGGATTTTGCTTCAAATAAACTTAGTTTGTGGTACTCTGCTTCTAGTGAAAGGGGGTTATAATTGATATATCTAAATATTGAGGAAGGTAACATGAATAGTGCCGCAGGATCATCATATGCAGTTGATAGGTTTGGATGGAGAGACTGGAACCTATTTACCTAACTACCCTATGAAGAGAAAAAGGACACTTTTGAAGAGTTTTCAAGATAGAAATTGATCTTCAAAAGTAACCAAGGCCATGAAAATCAATTTAAACAATGAAATACTAGCATAAAACAAATAGAGAGCTTCTGTGCAAGTGGGGAAAAAAGGACATCGCTTCCTCCTGAGAGAGAAAAATAAAGCCAGGGCTTTTTTAGTCATTGGCCTTGTTCATAAATGCTGCACGAAATAGAAGATGAAGTTGATGAAGAGAGAGAGAATGAATAAAAATAAGGCTTTTGAGATGTGGGATTTTGGTCACTGGGAGGGGAAATGCAAGTAAAGTGTAAGTAAAAAAGACCATTAAGAAGCATCACTTTTTAAACTTCTTTCTATCTTAACTTGTCCAAAAGGGTCTCCCTGGTCCAATAGGGCCAACGGGTCCGGCAGGTCCCACTGGTGAAAAGGTAAGCAGATTTTTATGTAATTCCAAACTGAAGTTTCTTAGTATTATTTTAACTACTGGCACTCTTGCTACTTGTCTAAGTTACTTGACAAATAACCTTGAATTTTATTTTAAGGGTGAACCAGGTCCTCGAGGCCTAGTTGGTCCTCCTGGCTCTCGTGGAAACCCTGTGAGTAAACATGTTTGGTTTATATGTGGTGTAAGTTAAAAATACCTAATACTGATCCAAACTGCAGGTTTTGTCTCATTTGCTGGTATATCTTTTATTTTCTTCTCCCTTCTTCAGAGTCAAAATTTCTAGTTCCTGTCTTGATGCTGTACACTTGCAAAACTGCTGGCAGATTCTGCTCCTCTGTCCTCTGCTTGTTTTAGGGCAATCTTTACACAGTTACTGTTATTTACCTCACTCCTGAAAGTATGTCACTTGAAATTGTTTAAATCTTTTTAAAAGCTTACCAATACCACATACTACTATATACATACAAATATGTAGATGAATAAAACACAGAAGTGTATCTTAGTTTTCATCTAATTACTCTAACTCATCATCGTCAGCTTGTTTGTGATTTTAAGGCTTTTAAGGGATTACTTTGATTAGGGAGATAGAGGCTCAGCCCTTCTAGATCATTCATACTTGGAACTGACTATATCTCTTTCATAAATCAGAGCAGCCTTATTTCCAGTGAAAACTGCAACAGCTTCCACCCCTCTGGGGAGTGCTGGAGCTTGGCAGCCTTCAGCTTCTTTTCCAAACAAACGTGATGTGGTAAGCTCAGTTGAAGCAGTTCATAGCCCATTCTGACCTTGTAGAACAATACATCTTTGAACTATTTTTTTTTTTTTTTTTTTTTTTTTTTCACAGTCCATCTGATTGGAATGGCGGGTTTCATAAAGTGTTTGCCCTTCAGCTAATCATACTAGCACTGGAAGTGCTTGTGAGCAGAATTTCTCCTCTTGTGCTTTTCAGTGCTTGCATATGCCTTCCAAATCTAAATTCTGAAAGTATTTATAGTCTTGAACAAATAGCAGTTCTTAACATCCTAGTTAATATCATTTATTTTGTGATTAAAAGATTGTTTGATTCTGATAGAGCAAAAGTGTAATCACACTTATGACAGCAAAGAATTAACATCCTTTCTTGTATATTTAACTGCAAATTACACTGTATGTAGAAAGACTTTTATGTTAAATACAGTTATTCTAAATTTTTTTGACCAGGGTTCCCGAGGAGAAAATGGCCCGACTGGTGCTGTTGGTTTTGCTGGTCCCCCGGTAAGTGTTTTGCAACACTAATGGGTTTCCTTTAGTCATCCTTTGACCTACTTTATTTCCTTCATTATGAATATTACTGCAATGTTCTGGAACGTGGGTCACCATTTTGTTGCAAAAAGAGCTGTTGCTTTTTCCCATCGGTGTATCAAGTAAAGAAAAGGGCCAAGAAATACCCCAGACACTTGAAAAGTGGTTTTGTTGAAAAGATTATGTAATTGTTCACCAGATTTAATATTTTCATGGATATGCTCTGTTGCTCCTTTGAGATTAAAATGAGGCAAGTTACCAAGTGTCATCTACTGAAGGTAGCAAAGATTTGCTCTATGAGTAGTGAAGGCTGGAATGAACTGATAGACCAAATGGAAGGTTTGTGAGTTTTCTGGTGAATGCCCAAGTCCTTCTCACAGCCTAAATATTGGGTGTCAGACCTTGCACAAGAAGTTGGGCACTTGCTTCCCCTGATGGGGAAAAGAATACTAAAAAAGAGTGTTTGTTCAGTCCCTTTTGCTTTTGGGTATGCAATAGCTGCTGAGGGAAACAGAAAATCTAAAGGATAGAAATACGTAATTTAGATAAGAAAATATTTTAAACGGAAATTCTGAATTCACGGACTTCAGAAAATCCCATCTGTGATCTTCTAAAGACTGTGCTGAACTGTTACAGTTCTCTTGAACAGAACCACTGAGAAAATGCACTGTTTCCTGGGCTGCTTCCTTCTCCTCTTATTTTTTGTCTCCTTCGAAGTCCCTACAATATTACTTTGTTAGGCTGGAAAGATTTTGTATTCTCTGACCCAATGTCTCTTCTAAATTATTATTTTTTGTAGGGCCCTGATGGTCAGCCAGGTGTCAAAGGTGAACCTGGAGAGCCTGGACAGAAAGGAGATGCTGGATCTCCAGGTCCACAGGGTCTTGCTGGGTCTCCTGGTCCACCAGTAAGTATAAGTAACATTGTCAGAGAACCAGTGGCATAGACTGATGTGGCTTATTTAAGATGTCCTGGATGTTCACTATCACCCTTCTCTTTCTCCTTTCCTCTTAGGGCCCTCCAGGTGTTCCTGGTCTAAAAGGTGGTAGAGGAACTCAGGGTCCCCCTGTAAGTAGATTTTATTTTTTGTGACCTGACTGCAAATAGTCTAATACTGAACTTCTGTGTAACGTGTGCATCATTCCTTAGCCTGTTTTTCACAATCTGTGATTATAACACTGGCTCACTAGTTCAGCTGAGGACATCTGAGGTAACCAGTGCTTTTAATAAAGTTGGCATTGATATTTTTTTTAGGGTGCTACTGGCTTCCCAGGATCTGCTGGAAGAGTTGGGCCTCCAGGACCTGCTGTAAGTCAACTGTCATATTTCTCATAGGTGTTTTATAAACTGGTCATTGAAAACTAGAAGACTAAATAAAGCAGGAAAGGTGAAGCGGTGTTTCTGGTCTGATGCTATAGAACAGCTGGTCAGCACTGACTATTGTGAGCACGTGCTTGCATCTGACTTAATTAAAGAAAACTCATGAGTTTTGGGCTTGATCCAGTGTCAGTGCCCAGATTAGTGCAAGACTTTTCACTGAGCTAAGTAGCAAAACCACAAAATCTCTCATGTCTATATATGTTTTCAGAAACAGTAAAAAAAAATAATAAAAATCAGCTGTGGATCAATAAGTGAGGATTCAACTCCAGAAAGAGAACTGTGTCATTCTCTTCATTTGCCTATTAATGTTTTGATGAGAAAAATAACTTGCAGTCATCATCAGTTTATCAAAAGGTGAAGTTCATGGAAAACATAATGAAACAGGGAAGTCTTTGAGAAAAGGTTGAAGGCCCGTTAAAACACTAATTTGTTCCACATGAATGGAAAGTTTGAATATGGACTTAAGCTTGATAATATTGGAAAGAATGGGCAAAGGTTAGCTTTCTAGCAGTAGTTGTACAGCTAAGGCACAAGAAGAGGAAAAAAGAGGAAGAAAAAAAAAGTGTCTTTTGAAGGAGGGATTTTGGAATTGCAAATTATGGAGAGGAGGGGTTGGAGCTTGGACATAATTTGATGTTCATTTAATCTCATTTTTGAAATCATAAATCTTTAGGCCTTCTTTAGAGTAGACATGTTTATAGTTAATTAAAACAAAGTCCTTAGAATTTTATTGTCCTGATCAGAAAAGGATCTAATGTAACAAGGTGTTTTAATCATCTTAGGGGGCTCCAGGGCCTGCTGGACCTATTGGTGAGCCAGGAAAAGAAGGTCCCCCAGGTCTTCGTGGTGATCCTGGTTCTCATGGCCGTGTGGGAGATCGAGGGCCAGCTGGGCCTCCTGGTGGTCCTGGGGACAAGGGTGACCCTGGGGAAGATGGGCAGCCGGTACGTCCTCGCTGATGTTATGAGTTCTCCCTAGATCAACTTTAGGCTTGGCCTCATTGTTACTTACTGGTCCTGAAAAGATAGTAACCTTCTTTTATCCTCTGTGGATTTCAGGGCCCAGATGGCCCCCCTGGTCCAGCAGGAACTACTGGCCAGAGAGGAATTGTTGGCATGCCGGGACAGCGAGGGGAAAGAGGCATGCCAGGGCTTCCGGGTCCTGCCGTAAGTAATGATCAAGTCAATGTACCACCAGGCTTGGGCCTCCTCATTTCTTTGTGGAATGGAGAGAATAGTAAATAATAGCACCAGGAGAAAGCTGGAAAACAGCAATGGCAGGAGCAAATAGGAAGAGAACAGTAAATTACTAAATCTCGAGCAAATGCATGAGGTAGCAGATTTTGTTTCTGCCATAATGGAATATCTGAGCCTGAATTAGAAGTGTGTAATAGCATCAAGACATCTGGCTGAAATATTCTTATTTGACTTAATACTAGATCCTTGAAAAAAACAACCCCAGACTTTATGTTTAGGTGCCCAAAGGTTACTCGAATGTAAGTAAATACTCTGTAACTGCTGTTTCTTAAATTGTAAACTACAATCTTCAAAATTGCCATTTGTTTTCTCTTGGCTTTCATGTAATCTTTATAGATATTGATTGGAAAGCCCAATGATCCAGGAGGATTTACCACTGGATTCATAAAGTCAATTTATACCTAAAGTTGACCAGAAATTGTTCCAGGTTAACTAGATTTGTTGCTGGTGAGACAGAAAAAAATAAATATGAAAAATAATAAAATCATCTTGCCTATTTCACGCTGCTTTACATTTTTTCCAGTCAAAAAGAGCTTACTTACTGCAGATAATGCCATCAGACATATTCATATATCAAGGAGGAGTGTGGAGTTGCTGCTAGCTAGACTAACTTCAAGTGCAGCTTCTAGTCAATGAAAGCCTGCTCAGAAGCAGCCGACACACACACTGCTTAAAATTACTTAGTATATTAAATATATATTCAGAACTATCAGAACACTTTCCCTAATTACCAGGTTTTGGAAGTTATGAATGTTGATTGTACTTAAGAGCAGATAAATGAAAAGTGTTTTGCAGGCAGCAGGCTTTTTTCTCCTTTCTTTGATTTTTGATTAAAATGTTGATATTATACTTCTTGTCATTTTTAGGGCACACCAGGAAAACAAGGTCCCACAGGGCCATCTGGTGATAAGGGTCCCCCAGGACCTATTGGCCAGTCAGGTGCCACTGGACCTGTAGGTGAACCTGGCCCAGAAGTAAGTATTAGAGCCTCTTAACATGCAGAAAAAGACAGCCTAGTAGTTATTCTCCTTGACTTGAAGTTAGAAGTGGAGAAAAAATTTCTTGTTCTTATAGAAATGCAAGTTCATGGAGTTAATAGCCCTATTTTTGTTCCATAACTCCAGGGACCTGCTGGTAATGATGGTACTCCTGGACGAGATGGAGCTGTTGGAGAACGTGTAAGAGGATATTATTTTTTTTAGTCATTTCTGGAAATCTTGTTTTTATTATTGCCTTATTGTAGATTTTCTCTTCATTCAGTTAACCTGAATGGAGAACTTGCTCTGTAAGTGTATCAGAGCTTTGTATAAGTGGTACCACTCAAAGATGAGGAAACCTGGCTGAAGTCTAAGAACACCTGTCTCCACAAATGCAGATGAGTTCTTAAAGAAGGAATATCTTTCTACATTGTGATTGCTAGCAAATAGATTGGCAATGCCAGAGTCCTGTTGCTTTGGTCCAGTCCAGACCTCTTTAGATAAATAATGTTGAAATTATGTTTCACAGGGTGATCGTGGTGAACCTGGCCCTGCAGGCTTACCAGGTTCCCCAGGAGGTCCAGGAACTCCAGGTCCTGTTGGCCCTCCAGGAGATGCAGGTCAAAGAGGTGAACCTGTAAGTGAGGCTTTTTTTTTTTTTTTTGTTAAATACTCTGTTTATCAAAAAGCCATCATGTGTGTTTTTGTGCATTGCTTCACATCACTTCTGTATGCAATCTTTGTAGGGTTCTCGAGGTCCCATGGGTCCCCCAGGCCGTGCAGGGAAAAGAGGTTTGCCTGTAAGTTCTCCATGGTCACTGTGGTTTTATCTGGGATGCTTTTTACAGGAAATTGTATGAGAAACTAGGCTGCTGAACAAGGCTTCAGCTTCTAGCCTTTTGACTGCAAGTAGCTGCAGGTAGACTTCTGAGGTGCAAATCTGTATAAATGTTTAAATACACTAGTATTTCTACACTTTCTTTAAAAACACTTTGCAGAGAAATAAGAAATGCTTTGGAAGGCTCTTTGGAGTGTGTTGCTGTTGGGATGACCTGAGTTAGCAAATGGTTGAAGTCTGTGTTTGACAATTTGAATAAGGGGTAAAGAAAGAAAAACTGAATAAAAAGGCATATTTTTAGATAAAAATAGCAGAAATATAACAAGATCACCTGTTCCCATGAAACCACATTAATTCAACTCATGAGATTCTGACTTCAGTCCAAATGGAAAAACAAACAAAATCCATATTTTTGTGTTTCATAACTCTTTTACAGTCCAATTGGAACAAAAAATTAATTGCAAACTTGGGAAATTCAAAAGAATGTTGTCCTTTCCCTAAGCAGATGTCACATGAGAGGCAGGAAAAGTTTATTGAGTGGTTAGTGATTATGATGCCATTGATAAAGTATTTGGAATCTAGCACTGAGAAATTTAGCATGTAATTTGGGCTGAGAAATATAGAATTGAAAGCAGAAGAAATGTTTTCCAGTGATTCTTGAATTAGTGTGAATAGTTTGAAACTAACAAAAATACCAAGAATGAAATAGTGACAGTAACAGATCCAAGCTATTTGTGCTGGGGAGCCTGAACACTGTTGTCTGTAGTCAGGGAATGTAACTTCAGTTGTACTTCAGTCATAGTGAAGGTGAAAGAACCTGTGAGAAGTGAAGAGGCAACATGGAGAATTTCATGCTGAAAATAGGTTTTATCCACAATATTTCAGTCTCAGTTACAAAAATAATCTGCAGTGTTCAGTAAGGCAAGGAAACATGTCAATCTTAATTTTTCATAATGTAAATTATTTAGCATCATAATTACAGGTTGTTGTTCTATTTTTTTTCCCTACTGTATTATGAATAGACTAATTAAGTATAGTTTTCTATAATTATTTACTTAGTCTCTGGTAAAAAAAATAAGATTCTTGGAGCTGCCCCAGCACCACCTTCTTTCTTGCTTTAGAAGTGAAGGAGGTCTGAATGCACTGTCTAAAAGGAAATGATGGATGTCTAAAAGGAATTGCTTTTTTTCCAGTTCAACATTTTACATTTCATCACTGGTATTTGCAGGGTCCCCAAGGACCTCGTGGTGACAAAGGTGACAATGGAGATCGAGGAGATAGGGGCCAGAAAGGACACAGGGGTTTCACTGGGCTTCAAGGTCTTCCTGGTCCTCCTGTAAGTTGTTCTGGTTTTACTATGATTTTATTTCTTTGATAGTTAAGTGATGTATCAGGAACACAGTTGTTTAAAATGGAAAAAAAAAAGCAAGCATGAGTTATTTTTTTCCCCACAAGTTGTTTGGGAGTGGCCTGGCTCTCTGTATTTGCTAGTCTTTTAAATGTAATTTTAGTGCAAGAGCTGAAAACTTTCAACATGCAGGAAAAGAGTAAAACAAAAAACCCAAAGCATCTTTCCACTTCATAATAGCACTGCCAGTTACTCTTCTGTAAGCCAATCTGATTCTCAATGACATGAAAGCAGGGCTTTCCTGTAGAAACAACTTTTTAATGTAGCCAAGCAGCAGTAAATTCTATTAATCTAAATTGTGATGACTTCTGTTACTCTGTGACAAGAGAGAACAACAGAATGGAAATGAATCCTGAGAGGGAAAGGTTCTACCTGGTCATGTGTATTACAGCCCTATTCATACAGAATTTGAGTGTATGACACACTAATTATTTAAAACTAAAGGAATATGCTTTAAATATCAGAATTATATTATAATTTCTTTTGTTTAGGGTCCTATTGGTGAACAGGGCAGTCCTGGCATTCCAGGCCCATTTGGTCCTCGGGTGAGTATAGTGTTTTTGGTTTAAGGTTTTTCTTGCTTGTTTCTTTCTTTCCACAATCAGATTTGTATTTCTCCTTCACTTTTATTTCAGTGGCTTTTATTGACTTCAGTGATGTGGTGATTACCTTGCTACCTTCTTCTAAGAGACATAACCTTGTTTAATTTAGTAAAGCTTTGGTATATAGCTAGATGAAAAGTTATAAAGTTTAGTTTAGAGTAACTACAGGTCTACAGTCTATTTTCACAGACACGTTTGCTACAGCTGACGCAAAGCTGTGCATGTGGCAGCTCTGCTAATTTCTATTCTTCTTTCATACCCTCATGTATGTCACTCACCCCAAAATAAAACAGGAATATGGTCTCTTGGATGTTCCCAAATGTAGGTGTACTGCAGCTACTCCAGTCTGTGTAGCACCTGGAACTGAACTGCTTTAAGTGGTTTAGGGAAAACTATAGAGCTGATCCAATCTATTATGGCTGAGGTAAATGACCTGAGAAGAACAGCGTTGAAGCTGCCTTCTTACTTCTAGGGAAGAAAAGAAAGGGTGTTTTTTTTATTAAAAAAAATAATTGCTGATAGCCATAAATTATTGGATTGCTCCCTGAAAAGATAGGACTTGGAAAGGGCGATTCTGTGTAACTTTCTTATTAAATGTTAAAATACATTCCTTCTTTCTCTACATTTTCTAGGGTCCTCCAGGTCCAGTTGGTCCTTCCGGTAAAGATGGAAGTCCAGGTCCACTTGGGCCAATTGGGCCTCCTGGTGTTAGAGGGAGTGTAGGAGAAGCTGGACCCGAGGTAAGTTGATGGGTAAAGGTTACCTTCAAATAATGAGATTTTTTTAGTCTATTACATTACTTTCTCAAACATCCATGAGCTGAAGACAAATTATGAGATTTGATAAAGCTTCTCCAATAAATAGCAAGGGTAACTGTGTATTGAAAGGAACCATTTCTGACTCATTTTCGTATTCCAGACTCGTGATGGTTCCAGTCTTATCCACCTGTGCTCTCTTTAGGCCAACCTGGGGCTACTTCTGCAGTTAGCTCACTGGATCCTGCTGGATCTGCAGTTAAACCTGGCTATTTGGCAAGCTGAATTCTCCAGCCGCAAGCCTAGGGAATAGGTCAGTTGGTGTATCTTGAACTAGCAGTAGTTCAAAGTCAGTAGCCCCACGAAGAGGGTACTAAATTATAACAGCTATGTGACTGATTGCCAGCAGCACATCCCATCATGCCATGCATTAAGGAAATCCTTTAATCACAGTGAAGAGCCCAGACTCGTAGCAGTCAGCTCAGTTGACCTGCAGCCTAATCTAAGGTTTACAGACTGTGAGCTGCTTTGCAACTAATGGAAAACATTTTGACTATTGTGGAGAAAGCCCTAAAGCTTTGCCAAATGCCCTAGTCATACTCCACATTTATCAGTTCACAGTACCCTAAGTTGTAAAACAAAAGTTATGCTATCCCAAGGTAGAGAAATTAGAAAATTAGAGGGCTCTAAGGAAAGGTTGATGTGCATGAAGGATTAAGACTGGTATTGATTATTTTGGGAAAAAAGTGGAAAAAGTGGAATAAAGGTGGAGTAAAATAATGAGCAAGACAAAGAACACATATTCTACTGCTTTTCTGTCATGTGAGCTGTGGTCTTTATCATGTGCTAATTTTCACCCTATTTCATTAGAATTTCTGTCAATTATTGGCATCTCCACTTCTGCTGAGGCACCAATGACTAGGGGATGGTAGAGCATAACAATACAGTGTGTATCCAGATCCTTCATGTGTGTAATGAGACAGTACAAGAAATACCACATACCAGTAACTTGAATTTTGCTTTCTGTGCTGGCTTTCATGCAACTGTGAATTGGAACCACAAAACAAGAAATAGAAGTTAAGATTTAATTTGTCAGAGGCAGCATGCATCAGTTTGGGTGTGTGCTCTGCAGTAAGCATCTGGAGCACTAGCTGAGAATTCTGAAGTAATTACTCTCAAAGGAAATCCCACATTCTGCTACACCATCTGATGCACCACAGCATCACACAAGGTGTTACAGGCTTTCTGCTGCCAAAAAAGATGGCAGAGCCTGTGGGTGGAGATTTGTTTATTGACAGATACATTCTGTTTCAAGACTCAGTTCCCTCCCCAAGTGTCACAGCTCAGGCTGACAGAAGGACCTCACAACCTGTCCTTCAGGAAAACACCTGCTCTGTCAAGTATGCACCTAATGTATATTCTGTATCACATACCCTTGCCCAGAAAACTCAGAACTGTGCAGGATAAATATAAAGATATTTCTAGTGTCAAGTTTTCTGTCCAGGCTTTACTAATTGAAAATGTGCCTGAAGCGACTCAGGGGAAGCAGGGATTTTAAATTACTCTGAAAATCACTTACAGCTGTTTGGAATTTTAAGAAATAAAATTATTAGGTAGGGATTTGAACAAGGAGGGAGAGATGGCTTAAAAAAATGGAATAAGGAGGCCATTCCTTGATGACTTTTCCCAGCTGTTAAGTCTGAAGTCAGGAGTAAGAAACAAGGTATTAAGAAAGGTAAGGAAAGCATGAAGCAGAGAGGATACCTCACATGCCATTCCGACCTCTTACCCCAGTTCTTGGAATGTGTCTGGAAGTGCTCAAGGCTAGGTTGGATGGGGCTTTGAGCAACCTGGTCTAGAGGGAGGAGGTGTCCCTGTCCATGGCAGGTATTTGGAACTAGATGATCTTTAAGGTCCTTTCCAACCCAAACCAGTCTATGATTCTATGAAATGTTAATTGTGTCTAAATTCTCCCTGTGCTCTCAAGTGATTGGCCATGAAGTTTTGTTTTTTTAAGTGACTGTCTTTGCTATAATTTTTAATTATATTTACTCTGCTGTGCCCTTGTTCCCTTTTCATTTAAAAAAACAAACAACAACTTAGGGTCCACCAGGTGATCCTGGCCCTCCTGGCCCTCCAGGACCTCCAGGCCATCTTACAGCTGCCATTGGTGACATTATGGGACACTATGACGATGCTATGGCAGATCCGCTGCCAGAGTTTACTGAAGATGAAGCAGCCCCAGATGACCACAACAAAACAGACCCAGGAGTCCATGCCACACTGAAGTCACTGAGCAGCCAGATTGAGACCATGCGCAGCCCAGATGGGTCAAAGAAACACCCAGCACGGACATGTGATGACCTGAAGCTGTGCCACCCATCCAAGAAAAGTGGTGCGTATCAACACACCATCTCCTCTACCTCCCTCTCTCTTACTGCCAGAAGGTACTTGGTCACTGGGAAAAAAAAGTGTATTACATATTTTGATGGTCTCCCTTGACATTCACCCTAGGAACTTGAAAACTTCTTGCCAATGAAGTACACATTCCAGTGCATCCCATACTTACTTATTCAGTAGTTACTGAGTTGAATTTTATAATGTGAAATATTTTATGCTACCATGAAACACTGTTTCTGAAAATGTTTTCATCACAGAGTACCACTTATGTGATGACAGAGCTAGGTTTGTACAGCAGTTGTGAATATCTGCATAGTAGCTATTAGATCAAAACATGACCTGTGGGCTGATAACCTGTGAGTGCTTTCCATCCAGAATTCTCTGCTGCTGATTCCAGTAGCAATTCATGGGTTGTGAGGTGCTAATGTGCCATTTAGGACTTGCCCTAATTTATATAGATTACTAGTGATAAACCAGAACAGACTGGAAGCCAGCAATAATTTGTGGCAGGCCTTACCAGCTTGTGCCCCGTTTTTGAAACTTTGCCTCCACCATCAACATTAGAAGGGGCTGCCATTGCTTCCTCATATGTCGGGAAAAATATCTTCTAGCCATTGTGTGCTTTTTATGCACTTGGAGCATCCAGGAGTTTTGTAGTGGATTCAGCCAACCCTAACCTTAAACAACTTCCAAGTCTGCATTCCCAAGTTTTTGAAATATTTGAAATACTGCTCAGATTGTATCTCGAAGTAACGATATAGTTTATATTGGACACACACATCAAAACATGCATCACAGTATGTGAAACACATGCCTGTTTTCCTTGTGTTTGGTACTGTCATGACATACCTGTGCTTATCTCTCCCCAGTTTTTTGAAGAACCTTAAGGATGATATTGAATAAATTTTTATCATCTTTGTAGGTGAATATTGGATTGATCCTAACCAGGGATGTGTTGAAGATGCTATAAAAGTATATTGCAACATGGATACTGGAGAGACCTGTATTTCTGCTAACCCATCTACCATACCACGTAAAACATGGTGGGCCAGCAGGTCATCTGATGTAAAACCCATTTGGTACGGCCTTGATATGAACAGGGGATCACAGGTAACTAAATATATTTAATGTCATGAATCAACATCTGTGAAACTGGTTTCCTTCTGGTTCAGAACTTCATCTGCTCTTCTGAGCAGATTCTGCTGCAGTCAGAACAGTATAATGATTGATTGACTGGCCTATATTCAGTTGGTGGTTATCATGCAGTAGCTGTAGGAAAGAGCTGGGAGAAACAATCCAAATGCATCTAAGGCAGGATTGGCTAGAAGTATAACATAGCTGGGAGAGGTTATTTCTCTTGATCCCAAAAACTCCAACAAGCAGTCTACTTAAGTTATTCACTCTCCTTGTCCTTTTTAAGGACTTTTGAAGTGTCCTTCTACACTATTGTGTAAGTAAAATCTCTGATGTTTTAATTGAATTATACTATTTTTTTTGAGAAAACTCTTTGCTAAACTCTGTTTAATTATGCAAAGCTTACTTTATAAATCCTCTCAGCCCATCAGTTTTTTGAAAAAGTATAATTGTTATGACATGGTTCAGAATGCTCCATGCCAAATGCATCAGTCTCCAGGCAGACAAAAATTCCACCCTTCGCTTTCTGTTGGGTTTTCCCTCTGCCGTAACTTTGGAAAGTATGCCAAATGATCCTGCCAAATAACAGAAGTTTATGCTATATATAAGGGTTATAATTAATTAACAAGCTTTTTCCATTGTTATTCCTAATTGATCAAATGAAAAGCACAGAAAATATCTCCAATCATTATTTCACAGCAAGTAATTAAATACCTTTAAAGTAAGTCTTTGCTGTGTAAAAATAGTGCTGTTATCAAGTGGATTCCTGATAACAGTTCAGACCTCCAGCAATTGAGAACAGATGTGATCTTGAGAACAGATGTGATCTTGATTGCTTTATTGAGTTGCCTTCACTTATTATTAAATCCAGGAGACCTTGCTGTGACCCAAGATATCACAGTTGAAGTTTAACTGCCTGCAGAGCTACCTGTAGGGTTTCTGTAAGTCAGATGCTCTTTGTAGAAAGAAGTTATCTTCAGGAATACTTTAATTGAAAATTTTATTTTTTTAAAATGCTGTTAGATTTTATAACTAACAGTATGATCTGTGAAATGGTTATATGCACTCCTTACAGATTCTAAATAATAAATTTGTCTGAGAGTTCTAAACAGAGATAACACAGGACAGTGTCAGTGCATAAGATTTTCTCTTCACAAGTTTCAGATAAATGTATACATTTTTAGTCATTCCTGACTGTTTTGTTTTGTTGTTGTTTGCTTGGGGTTTTTTTCTGTGTTGAAATGCTTTCACAAAGCACAAAGAAAATACCTGCACAGGTAGGGATATCTCAGGCAGTTAAAAATTTTTGTTACTGGTAGAAAAATTGCTCCCCTTTTTTCTAGAAACACTGGCACATGATAGAATATTTTTCAAACCTCTGTGTAATTTAATTGGTTAATAAATTCCTTATGCAAACCTATAGTTATTTTTTATATATTCAAACTTTCTGACTGTGACACCTCCAAATACAATACAAAGCCTACAGCAAACAGGCTGCTAGAGTTGCAGTATAGCAGGTACACTGTAAATGGGTTTTCTGTGCTTGACATTTGTTACCTCGTTTGAAGTTGTTTTAATGCACTATTTCTTACATAAGGTTCAGCTCCTACTGAATCCCTTCTTGAAAGAAGGTAGAGTTCATTCCAAAACTTGGAATGTCTGTGGAGACCCAGCTGCCTTTCAGTTGTTCAGCTGCAGAGCTTTAATAAACTTGGGTATTTTTAAAGATTTTATGTCACAGGGTCCTGCTAGTTGTGTCTGGGAAGTACAGTAATGACAGTTGTTTCTGAAATTCATGAACTCTTAATGAATTTTCGTGTACTGTATGTTGATCTGTTTCTTTACCTTCACAGTTTGTGTATGGGGATACAGCTGTCACTCAGATGACGTTCCTGCGCCTTCTATCAAAGGAAGCTGCCCAAAACATCACGTACCTTTGTAAAAACAGTGTTGGGTACATGGATGACCAGACGAAGAACCTGAAGAAAGCTGTGATTCTGAAAGGGGCCAATGACCTGGAGATTAAAGCGGAGGGAAACAGCCGGTTCAGATACACGGTGCTGCACGACAGCTGTTCTGTACGTTGGGGGCTTTGTCATTTGTTATGGAGAAAAAGGACTTTTGCCTTCTCACCATTTCAGTTTTTGCTTAGTTTATAAAATATTGGTAGAACTGGGTAATCAATATGCTGTAGAATTTCACCATGAATTGCAGAAGTAACAGATCAGATAGGTGTTTTACTACACTTCTGGCTTCAATAAGAGAAATCTGCACTATTTAGAGGGTGTTTACAAACTACCAGTTATTAGTGAGCATGCTGAGATACTTTGTGCCATTTTGCATTTCCCAGTATTTGTGCGTCTCTGTGTGGAACCACATACAGAGCTCAGATAACCTCAAGCATTTGTCTGCCACACGGGTAAGGCTACTGGAGGAAACTCATTGCTACTATGACTGAGTTAGAAAGGAAAATGTTCCCCCAAAAATTCATAGTGGGCATAAATGAGAGCTAGTAGTAACTTCTCTTTGTGATTTTTTTAGTATTCTTAGCCAAGTCCAAGAATTATTCTAAAATCAACCTGGCCCTTGAAATAAATCTAAAGAGTGCTCTCAGTGCTTTAAATAATGTAGCCTGAGATTGTGTGTGCAGGTGTGAATTGATGCCTACAGGAGAATTTCATAACATAAAGAAAAATCAGTTCAGCTTGTGGGGTCTGTTCATCAGTGTAAAAGCAAGATACAGACATTTTAAAATAACCGAGGTGCAGTAAAGGTGGGGTGAAGGGGGTACTGTGTTGCTCAGTCAGGATGCACTGGGATCCTTCTGAACTGTCAAGACTACTGACTAGCCAGCTAGAACTGGGCTGTTTCTGACATGAGCTCTGGCCTAAGTTTTTCTTTCTTTTCTTTCTTTTCACTCCAGAAACGTAACGGGAACGTGGGCAAGACTGTCTTTGAGTACAGAACACAGAACGTGGCACGCTTACCTGTCATAGATATTGCACCAGTGGACATTGGCAGTACTGACCAGGAATTTGGAATTGAAATTGGGCCAGTTTGCTTTGTGTAAGAGGAAGGGGGGATATTAACACACTACTCAGCAACAGCAGCAATTAAACACGTGAACTTTGATTGAAGTTAATCCTGAGACTCTTGAAGTAATGGCTGATACTGGATCAGCATTGTACATATAGTTCTTTTTAAATGCCCAGCCTCCTTTTGAATATTTATTTTATTTACAAACTTTCCGTTTTAAATGATTGAAACCAACTTTTTGGTACAACAGTAAATTTTAAGATGATTGATGACCACCTTTTAAAAGTAACATGAATCTTTTTGCTCACTTTTGTTTCAAAATCTTTTGAAATTTACAGGTATTAAAAATAGATAGTTTTAATGTGAGACTACGTAAGGCTCAAAGGATTATTTCTTTCGCTTGGATGCATACTGAATAACAGAAAAATAGAACACTTTTGTGAACCTTTGGCTATATTTCTCTCTTACCTACTCCCTCAACCTCAGTTTGTCTTCCTGTGGTTGCTAGTACGATAGCCATTAAAGGAAATGTGTCTTTTGTAGAAAAAAACCCCTCTTTAGACAAGATCATCTTAATTTGGCATTGTCTTTCTTGCACTTTCCTATGTAACAGTCTGCTCAGAAGAGTATTCCATAGCCATGATTAATTTATGAAGTAAAAATATTGTTGGGGTAAATATGAGTTTCAGTAGGGGTGTCCCATATCTTAAAATTTAAGGCCAGACTTGACTTGTCACAATGTATCTGTGTAATTCTATTAAATTACCCTTAACCTTCAAAATACATCTTAAACCAAATACTTGTTGATTTTTCCAATACTTGCCCATCTAAGAAGCCATTACATATCAAATTATACAGATGTGTTATATATGGTGCCAATTTATGTATGTTGCCAATCATTCACATGTATACCAGACCAATTGCTAATAAAATGAAACAGAATTTAGAAATTCATTTGTTTTAGCTGACATCCAGATATGCATCACCAGTAATTTCACTTACTGGCCTTAAGTTGTCAAGGCAAGCAAGTTCCATCATTTCTTAGCATGAGCTACCTCATCTCTGGAAGTTGGGATGCATTTCAGATTCCTGTTTTTGTGTTAGGTATTCAACGGTGCTATGCTTCTGTTCTTTCGAGAAAGGAGATAGGCAGGGCAAAAACAACAACAAAGTGATGGTGCTAAATGACTCTCTAGCAGGCTGATGAAATAAAGATGCCTAGTGTCCATGTCATTTTCAGAGCTTAGCTTATGGTGTTTGAGAGAACAATGTTACAGTGCATTTATTTGTTGGTCATACAGTATATAGAATGTTTTGTACCACTAACATGCTTTATTTTGTAAAGTATGTGGGTGCAAACTTACTTAGTGTTTTGTTTTTTTTTTTTTTCTTTATTACATCTGTGCTCTCCACTTTCTTGTTTGTTCCTTAAAAAAAAGAAAATAAACAGCTGGGGCCATCCCTAAAGAAAGTCATGCACATAGCTTTATTCATGTATCTTTGCAAAGCATTTAATTAAATACATGCTTCATGCTATGTAAGTGGTTTCCTTGTTGTAGAATTCCTTCCGCTGTGTCCCTGATCAGTTCATTTCCAGGAAATTAAATGTAATTGTGTTCTGTTGCTATTTGAATAACTCATTTACAAGTTATTCTCCCAAAGTATTTTACACATAGGAATATAAAGGTGTTATGTATAAAGCCCTCTTTGTGCCAGTTTTTACAAGATAGTTGTCGATTTGTATGGAATAGCCACCAGCAGTCCTATTGAAGCTACTTGACTTTTATTGTTTGAGACTCCAGAGAAAGAGAATTTTAAATCAAGACTGAACAAAATATGACTTAGCCAATTGCCAGTGCCCATATAAGTTATGGCTGATAGAAAAACGTTTCTGGATAAGCCATAAAGTTATGTTGTAGTAAAGCAGCAAAAAATTACATTCCTTCCCTCCTTTTGAAAGGGCAAGAGTTTTGCAGTTTTCAAGGTGGTCCCTATGCTTGTTTATACATGGAAGGTAGGACCTGGGAACAGGTCAGTTGACAGGTTCACACTGATGTTATCTGGTTGATTGTATTACCCTAGCAGGAACTCTTTCTTTTTAATAGCATAAAATAATTTGCATAAATGTGATTCAGCAGTTGGCTTATCCTATTGAATCCTTGAGAGATTTTAGATTATGTTCCTTTCACTGAATAATCTGAGGTGTAATGGCTCACTCCAAAACCCTCATGCAAAAGCAGATCTCCGGTGGTTCTGACCATTCCTCTACAGAACATCTATCCAGATGCACACAGTAACATTTGCACTATAGATGTATGTTTGAAAGCTATTTTTAATCTCCGATCTTAATCAGATGATTAGTATAATGATTAGTATAATGTTTTATGAGGTTGTTGAAGGAGAAGAGTATTTAATTATGAAGGATGCATTATTTGTTTTTCTTTTCAAGCCTTTCTCTGCATCTCTCTCCATGTGAAGCATGAAATGTTTCCTCAACCAGGTGCCTTGAGCACTGAAAAGGAGCTCACTAAAGTGTGAGCCCAGGAGACCTGAGTAGGTAACTGAGTCTTGTTATGCAAGTTGTTAGACATGATTTTTTTTCTTCCCTTGTCTAACTATATTTATATTAACATATAGCATATTAACACCCCTTTCTCAGTTTAAGCATTCCTCAAATTATTTTTGAATCTTTTTAAGTAGACAAAAAAAAAGGGTGGGGGGAATTTCACTGCTTTAAACTTAATTATCCAGGCCATGTAGCATACTGTAAATACAGTATTAGTATTAGTATTAAAACTGTAGATACAGTTTTAATTTCATGAATCTAGAATAAATGAGCTGATCATTTGCAAATGATTGATTAATTCAAAAAGTAGCATTAAGTAAATAACAGCTATTTATGATATTTAGCACAGTTCTTTATTACAAATGGCCTCAGAAATAGTTGAAAAGGCACTTTAGAGTGGATATGATAATATCATATCAGAGACTGCATTTAAATGAAATTAAATTTATAAGAGTTGGTTATTGCTATTGTTTTCCATAACTGACCTGTCCTCAGTGAGAAGTGAACCCCAGGACTGCCTGGAGATGACACCTTCTCTCTTTGTTTCTCAACACCAGTAGTGCAATAGTCTTGTGGCAACACTAAAATCTCATCTACCAGGTAAAATTCTGTTACTCACTGCTCATAATTTGGCACTTACTCTATGTTTACATCCCTGGTGAGGTCATGATGTGGTAGCTTAGCTTGACCTTTTAGACCAAAAAAAATTTGGTTATTTTAAAATTTGATTTTAACCAACTCCTCTGGATTTGTGAGTTCTGAAGGTGCTTTTACCATTCCTGTGCCACTGAAGTCGGTGTAGAAAATACCAAACTTTTTATGTAATTGCACAGCTGATCACAGACTTGGACAAGTATGAAAAGCAACAGCTTTGATCTATAAGGATATGAGGGGTTTTTAGCACTCATGTTTCACCTTCATGGCTTAGTTTTTATACAGCTGCCCAGCACAATCCGTTTTGGATTTCTTTTCTCAAGTGGTGTCTCCTAATACTGCCCACTTTTTTACAGTATATTTTACTTTCAGTTTGCTTTCAAGTTTAAACCTTGAAAGAATACATTCTTGAAGGGGACTTAAAAAATATGAAAGATCTTTGAAAGATCTTTCAGATATGATCATAATGCCTGGAAGGTTATGATAAATGTTGCCAGAAATGAAAATGTTTGTCTGCAAGCACAGTGAAGAAAGAATGGAGACTCAAGTATTGCAAAGCATATTCTTATTTTGCTATTGATTAGTTTCACCTTTATGTTAAATATATGACATTTTAAAGAGTTTAATCATGCCTTCTCCAAGGCTTTTTCTCTTATTCCTACTTGATATTTTTTCTTAATTTATTTTGTTCAGAAAGAAATACAGAGAATGTATCTGATCACAGTGCTACAGTTTTTGGATCAATCAGTTAAAGTGGCCAGTGGCTTAACTAGGCAATATTAATATTGATTTATTTACTGTATAATTAAGTAATCTTAACATTGTAAAAAGAAAAAAAATGTTCCTTCTGTGTTTCATAGAGGAGGCCAGGAGCTCTGAATGCCTATGTCAAATGTGCTGGTAGCCTCCCTGCTGCAGCAGAGCCTTCTTGCAGAGAGCTGTTTGTATGGAGCAGCTCTGGATGCTTACCATGTGAGATAAACAAGATTACATCCTCCCTGAATAGGAGGGGATTTTTAAATCCCAGTTTTGGATTTATGCTCAGTTTTAGAGTGACTATGAAGAGTTTACATTTAGGCTGAGTGTTTGCTCTTTTAAAAGTCTGGTGGAGCAGCTCAAGATGCATCTCCTCCACCCCCCTTCCCTGTAGACCTTGCAGTTTCCCTGCTGGTGTTGGTACTCCCCTCTCACTCAGTGGTTATTCTCTTGTCTCTGTGCATGAGAGCTTAAGGTCAAATATGATGGCCTCTCCCTCCCAAAAGCCTTCCTTGCCCATCTGTTAGCTTCCTTCTAGCTGTCCTCAATACTCAGCTCTAAGTTTTGGCTACTAAAAAGATTGTTAGAGTAGCAGGAGCACTACATGCAGTGGGAGAATGCATCAGGCAGCACAGAAAGATATGAAGGATTCTAGTCTATATTAATGTTTCTAGCATTAGAGCTAGAAACAACACAACCAAAGTGTATAAAACATGCCAAGCAAATAGAGAAGAATGAGAACAGAGTTCACCCCTCTGTGAAGGTAAGTAAAGGGTCTAAAAAGGGGTTAAGAGCAAAAAGTATTATTTTCCTTATTACTGTAGGACAAGAACCTCTAGGTTTCTTTTACGTCAGGTAGCTGCCTGAAATTGGGCAAAGTAGCTACTGGGCTGGTAAATCCTGTCATAATCTATGGATTTTTAAGTTGTTGTTTTGTTTTGGTTTTTTTCAGAAAATTAAGGCTATACTGAAGGTTTATTACTCACTAGGCAGTTGGTCTTGCTGAGAAAGGGTATTTATAAAAAGATCAGGATTCCAGAAAGATGGAGTAAAGCAATTGCAAAAGGGAAAAGCAGAACAAAATCACAAAATGGTTAGGGTTAGAAGGGACTTTGAAGATCATCTAGTTCCAACCCTCCTGCCATGGGCAAGGAACACCTCCCACTAGACCAGGGCTCAAAGCCCCATCCAACCTGGCATGTAAATGGAAATGTAGAAATGGTAATGGAAGAGAAAGAAATACTTCCTGCAAGTAGGCAAGTATCATAGAGAAAACAAGGTAAGAATTATAGTATCGGGCAATGATGGTGTTATAAAAAGATGTCATTACAAAAGGTGAAACAAAATCAAAAGTTCAGTAGCTGCAGTAGAAATGCCAAAAAAACCCTATGAACCCAAAGAGACAGTTGGCCTTACTGTTGTTCCTTGCTGTGAGATTGAGAATCCCTCTTTCAAAAAGCTCCAGCCTAAGGGTTATCTAAATAATATTTCATAATCATTATGATCTGATGTGTTGTCAGTATCAGAGAATAGTGCACTATCAATTGTTTATATTGCAAAATTGCTTCCTTGATTGAGGCATTTCTATCCATCCCCAGAAAAGGCTGCACCCTTGTTTAGAAGACTTCATGCAGAAAAAAACATGCAAGTTCATGTCTGATAAAGCTCCACAAAACTGGGGTTTTGCCTCAGTCAACTGAGTGAAAAACCTGGTTATAAGAAACCAATTAAAATAAACAAACATTCTTACAGTTCTAGAAACTTAAGCAGAATATTTTTACATATTTGGCAGGGAGCAGTCTTCCCTGCAACAAAGAAACATGACATTGACTGTGGCAATTGTAGGAGCCATCGTTGTAATTTAGAAGCCTCTGCCCTGTAAGAACATGCTGTGTGAGTCTACACAGAAACCTGAGTAAGTCAAAAGCATTTCCTGATAGTAATCTTTATCGCTGCTTTGCAGACACTACCAAACTGAGAGGAGGAATAAGCAGACTTTCTCAGGTAGCTTGGAGTTACTGTAACAAAGACAGTAAAGCTGAAATGTGAGTTATGATAGGAATATTCCCTAAGCCTCCCTGAAACTAGAACATCTCCAGTGCCTCCAAGAGTGATCTTTCAATGACTGCATTCTCAGCAGACATGGAAATGGATTCAGCAACAAAAGGTAAGTTTTGACCCTTAATCCAGAGATGTCCATGACTAAGGGCATATGGGAAGGAGGTAATGCAGTTGCTCATGAACCTTCTCTGGCAAAGGGAGACTAGATAAGCTTTGCCAGGGAGAACTTAAGGCAAAAAGAGAAAATATGACCAATGGCCTTCTAGGAAAGAGATATCACAAGCAGCAGCATGGGTTACAGTCAGTGCTTCCAGAAGACGCTATCTAGGCTGAAGCTATTTTGAGACAACAAACAGGTGGGAAGACAAGATAGTTGGGATTTTGGTCTACTGGACTCCATTCATCCTGGAACAGCAATCCCTCAGGGTAGTGAGAGTTACAGCTCATCTCCTCCCAGTAAACAGGCAGGCAGAAACTCAGAAAGCGCCTCCTCCCAAATCCTAAAGCCTCCTGAACATTATCTTTCTCTTCTAGTCCTTTACATCTAGGTTTCTACAGATTTTCTTCAAGGGCATAACAAGATATAATCAAGGACATCTGATTACAAGCATACATTAATTAAAATGCTAAATCATCATCATATTTCATATATGACTGTAACTTAAGATTAGTGCAACAAGTGTCTCATTACTCACATTTCCAGGGGAGAAGCACTTAGTTTAAAAACTGGAGCCTGCCAGACCTGACCTCTTTCCTAGGGGAAAGAAATGGGAATGGTTTTTCAAGGAACTATTAGGGTTTCAATCTTGGTTGAAATGGGTATGTTAGCTGTAAAATTAAATATATTCTAATTTAGTGACTACAATGAAGCTGTGTTATGTAATAATAACCAGCCCTCCAGAATGACACAGTTTTCCAGCTTATTTAAATAAGATGCAGCTGACAAGAAGCACTAGAAATTAACTTTCTCTACTAAAACTATCAGGTCAGCCATGGTGTGGCAGTGTGTGTTGGGAAGATCTTTCCCCTTTATGAATTCTAAATTCTCCTGGACAGCTCTTCCCCCAAGTTACTGCCTGCAAGGGGAGGCTTAAGACTGCTTCGCTGGTGTCACATGTGATGGTTACAAGCTGCTTAATTGTCAAAGTTGATTTTATTTTTTTGGCAAGGAAAGCTGTTAGTAATGAGCCAGCTTCCAGAAGAATTCCCTGGCAGCTATTCAGTCTCAGAAACCATCACAGCCCCATCAGAAGGAACTGTTTCCCCAGGCCCCATTATAGCTGTAGACTTACCCCTGAGGCAAAGAGCTGCAGAGGCACAAACTCATTGAAGGGTTGACTCTTGCCAGTAGCTGTGCTGAGGTGGTTGCCACCAGCAGGGAGTACAACTGGAGCCAAGCTGCTGCTGCAGTGGTTCCACAGCCTGCACCCATCAAGAGTACAACAAGGGGTTTGTGGGGGCTTTTAAAGCATTGCCTGGAGCCACCACAGCTGCTTGGTGTGATGGCCAGAGAGAAGGCCTGGCCTGTTGCCCAAGGGGGTGAGGCTGTGTAAATGACTCCCAGGTGTTTATGAATTGTCTAAAATTAGGGCCTAATTAGCAGAATTTCTCACAGAAGGGTTTGCTGGACTGTTGTTGGTGTTTTGTGGTGGTTGTTTTTTTTTAAAAATTAACACACCATCATTTCCATAGAAGGTAGAAAGTATATACCAAAGGATGATGCATTTGAATATGTACCTAAAAATCAACTTATCTTAGGGCCTGAAAGCAGGTGTTGGTGTTTCCATCCAGCCTTGAAAGGCCTCTACCAGTTATCTGTGCAAAAGGAGTTATTCCTAAGAGTGCTGAAGTCTATGAACTCGATGTGCTGATCTATAACAGTAATGGTGCTGCTCGCCTGAAAGTCACAGGTAGGATTTATTTTTTTTTAAACTATATTTATCATTTCTAGGTACTACTGTAGTTTATATGTGGTGGCCCAGCACCCTGTCAAGCTGAGACTTAGAAATGTCCAAGGTGGGGGAATCTACCGCTTCCCTTGGGAGACTGTTCCAATGTTTGACTGTCCTCGTGGTGAAAAATTTACCTTTTTTTAAAAATAAACTTTCATTAGTAGAAACTATTAATCAGTCAAAGATTTGATGAGCATATGTTTTCTTTAGAAAAAAAGCCCTCAACCTTCAGGTTTAAGGTTGAGTAGCTGCTCCCAGCCATTCACTGGCCACAATAGGACTGGAAATTACAGAGGTTTTATGTTTGTTTTTTTGTTTTGCTTTATTGTGGTTTGGGTTTTTTTCCCCATGGGGATTAAGAACAAGTTTTTCCAATGCAATTTCCAACAGGCAGTATTCTGAGAAATTGCTTTCTTAAAATTTCAACTCAAATCAAAGGACTTCCTGCTATGTAATTTATGTCAGATTAATATTTTTAAGTACATGTAATTCTCATCTTCCATAAATGGCAGCAATCTTCAAATGAGGAGGTTTCCTGTGAAAGCCACTGTGCTTCTCCTTTCTTGGCACTGTTATTTTATGTGGCATTAAGCAGAGCCATGGCAGTGTTGATGCTGCATTTGTGCTGTTAAGGTCTCTCTACTTTGGTGCTGTCTGGGCACGTCCAAATTCCAGGATGGCAGAGCAGGGCAGTGTCTTGGCTCAGGCCCACACCTGGTGAGGTTTCTTTAAAAGCAGCCTAATTTTCCTGCTTGGTCCAATTCAGAAAGTGTTCTCAGGGGATGCATGCTCCATAATAATCAATGAGAGACTTTAAAAGTCTGATTTATTATTAATTTTTTATTCTTCTCCCTAATTTTTGTTGTCTGACCTTGTTCTAGAGGGTCTTTAATGACCCTGGCATGTGGAGCATGGGGCTCCAGTAATGGCACGTGGACAGGCTCTGTCTCTTCCTTTATGTGAATGTCCAGGTAGCATCTACCAGCATCTGCCTCTGGGAGAGGCTGCACAGCCCAGATTAGTTTCTGGTGTGCAGCTAATTTCCTTCTTCTGGCCTGAAGCTCAGGCACCACCAAATTAATATAATTGCATCTCCTTGAATGTTTTCTAAGATCTGGGGATGGAGAGGTTGTTTAGTTCTAATGGCCATAAAAAAATACCAAGATGCTAGATGGTGGTGCTAGAGTAGTCTCCTGCCTGATTAATTTGTGTGAGGAAAGAGATACTAAAATAAATGTTTAGAAGTCCACTTTATGAAACAACAAGGAGTTTTATTAAGATATTTTATTATGTGTCTCTGTAAGGAATAGACCAACAACCGTATAAAAGCTTACAAAGATGGTTAACCTTCAACACTATAAATGTGTTAACGTGACAGAAGTAGTTCACAATTTTGCATCTTTATTGACTTTTACAGAGTGAAGGGAGAAAATTCTCAACTATGATATGCCAATGATGATCTCTGACAGGAGACATTTACAGTTGCTTTTCATCCTTTACCTTTTTTTTTTAATTATTTTTTGAGCAAGTCAATAACCCTGACTTGCAGAGTTAGGAGTGAAAAAACACATTAGCACCATCATATTAGTCTTTTACACTTCCCTAATTTTAGTGGTCTTGACCAGCAATGACAGGAAAGTAGAGAAGCACCTTTGATAACAGAATACAATCCAACAATAGAATTATGGTGACTACTGACATTAAGGTATTAAACTCTAAAGACACACTGTACTTTTCCACAGCTAATCAGTACAGACATAGACAATTTTGTACCAAATTATTCCCCAGAATTGGCCAATGGGCTTTGATAGATTTGTTTGGTTGATTCGTTTTGTTGTTTGACTCATCAGACTCATCCCAGTTTCTGTCCATGTTGAGGTAGTTGAAACAGGGAGGTCTTTCTAGCTTTATGGACTGAATCTTAGAAAGAAGGGTAAACTTTGGTATTGGGAGCAATCAGTGCTTTGTAAATTTGCTGACATTCAACTGATAGAACACAGTGTTGTTATATTAAGTGTTGAAGTTGTATTATAGCACCACGGAGACAAGTTTTGAAGGTGGAATTTGGTAAAAAAAATAGAGCAAAAAAGCATTTTTGACATTAAGGTATTAAACTCTAAAGACACACTGTACTTTTCCACAGCTAATCAGTACAGACATAGACAATTTTGTACCAAATTATTCCCCAGAATTGGCCAATGGGCTTTGATAGATTTGTTTGGTTGATTCGTTTTGTTGTTTGACTCATCAGACTCATCCCAGTTTCTGTCCATGTTGAGGTAGTTGAAACAGGGAGGTCTTTCTAGCTTTATGGACTGAATCTTAGAAAGAAGGGTAAACTTTGGTATTGGGAGCAATCAGTGCTTTGTAAATTTGCTGACATTCAACTGATAGAACACAGTGTTGTTATATTAAGTGTTGAAGTTGTATTATAGCACCACGGAGACAAGTTTTGAAGGTGGAATTTGGTAAAAAAAATAGAGCAAAAAAGCATTTTTACTGTACTTTGTGTAATAGCGGGAAAAAAAAAAAATAACCCTTAATATCAAATTGATTTTATCCCCCAGAAATTTTGTTAATAAATAACTGGGATATGGATGGTCACCTGTACTAGTTGACCAGGCTAAAACAAAGGAGCACAGTTGGAGTGTGAGTCTGTTTGCTGGGGTTTCAGAAAGAGCAGGTTCTTTGACTTATAAGAAGCAGACCGGGCCGATGTCCACGCCAAACTCCTGATCAGGACCACCAATATCTAGGGGTGCAATATCAACTACAGGCAACCTCATTGTCTTACGTGTTCTGTATTCAAAGACTGTTTTTCCCCATTCACCAGTGTGTTTCTGTGAAGTTAAAAAGAAGAGGAAAAAACATGTTAGAGAGATCCATGTAGAGCTATGTGAAAGTTATCCTACAGTTTACTGGATGTCATACTTTCTCTTTCCATATTACTGTGTGACAGTAACACCATGGAAGCTGGTTGCAGTCTCTGTAGAACTGAACATGCAGACACATCCTTTATGCCTGAACCTTTTATGTGAGGTCTTGTGGGTTTTGAACATGCAGACACGTCCTTTATGCCTGAACCTTTTATGTGAGGTCTTGTGGGTTTATAGGCCTTGATGGACAGTAGAGTATTCTGGAGCAGTACCAGTGCCCTGACTTATATATGTTCTGTGTGCTGGGAACTATGTTTGGAGAGTGGCTGCAGGATAAACTGACAGCAGTCATGAGATAGCTCTTCACATTCATGTTAAAGAAGTCATGTGACTTCAGCGGAGGCCTGTCACTGATTGTGGCTCTCAAACAGGGAGATACCTTTAAAGCACAGATTTAAATGGGAGTGTGCCTCACCTCCTACAGTTGCCACAGCAGTGGTGTACAGAATCTAAATTGCCCCGATTAGGTGTAACTCCATCCTTTTCCTTACCCAGATCATCCAAAGCTCTTGCTTCCTTTATAATGGGTCTAGTCTCCTCTAGAAGGAATTCTTTCTTAAACTACCATACTAAAGTCTTGTTTACTTACGGAACAGCCATCTTCCAGAACAGCATATGTGAATTTGCTGTTTCCTTCAGCCTTGATCTCACTTTCTGTAGAGCTCATCAGTTTCAGAGCTCTTTTAACATTTCCACTGGCTTCATCCAGGTAGGCAATGCTGTTCTTGCAGTGGTAGGTGATGTTCTGGGAGGCACGGCTGGAGAGGATGCGGAGGAAGGCCAGCTGGACTTCTGAGACATCCTCTGGAAGCTCAGGATCTCCATAGCTGAACTGTAGAGTTCAATACATATGAAACACGTTTTGTTGGATCATGTCTAAGGGTATTATTTCACACACTAAATGAGTATCTTAGTTTAATGTCAGGATTCTTTATTGCTGTGTTGAGATGCAGGTGAGCATGATACCTGTGTAAGCCCTGGGGCTGCTACCTGTGCTAAGGTCTTACCTGGAAGCCTCCATTCATTGATTCTCCAAACCAAACATGTTTCTTTCCACTGCTTTGGCTGGTCCACCACTTCTTCCTTGGCACAGTTCTGGGGTTAGCACTGAGGCACGTCTCACCAGTTTCCATGTTACAGTATACTTTGATGGCATCCATCTTGCAGCCTTGGTTGGGATCAATCCAGTACTCTCCTACAGGTGAAAAAAAAAAAAAGCATTGAGGTTTAATTTATTTGGAGCAGAATCTGACTGTCTGATGGTGGAGCTTGTTTCTATGCCAGATTCCTGAGCCAAATTGGGAAGCATATTAATTTTGACAGATGAGAGGCCATAGAAAATAAGATGATACAAAAATACGGTGAGTTCATGTGAATACTGTAATATGACTGACATTTGAAATACATACAGGACTTGTAAAGTCCTGGGGTTTTTTTCTCCATAATATTACTTAAACAAATGTTCTTTTATAAGCATGTAAGGGATAGAGTTGAATTCAGAGTGCAAATACATAGAAAATTAAACTTTAAAACTATTATTACATTTTTCATCTTTATAATGAAATTTGTTTTAAAAAAAATATATATAAAAAATTATATAGCACATCCTTGTATTTAAATACTCAAAGAAACCAGCATTCATGGAAAAAAAGTCCAGATGTTCTACTGCTGGTGGAAACAAAACCCTAACATACCACTCTTGAGCTCAGGATGGCAGAATTTCAGATCTCTGCAGTTACGAGCTGGATTCTTCCGTGACCCATCAGGACTGATGATGTTTTCAATCTGGTTGTTAATTGATTTCATTGAAGAGATGATGTCACCCAGGTTGATATCATTTTCTTTTGGCTCATCTCGATATTCATACCCATAGCCCACTGGACCTTTTTCACCAGCACCCAGGGCAGCTGCACCACCACCACAACATGGACCAGGAGGGCCAGAAGGACCAGGAAGACCAGGCTGGCCTGGTGGACCCTAAACAAAAAATAGCAAACATAATGCTGGTTAGAGATCACAGAATAACCCAAAAAGTCTGTATGGGACTTAATCTTAATTTTCTTGAATAATCTAACTTACTTATTTATTAAATACTAGTTCTCACTGTGTGTAAACAACTTTTGGACTTTCTGGACATTTATTTTCCAAAAACTGGATTATTCTTTTTCCTAATTTTATCAAGCTGTGGTTGTCCTTCTTCTGTCTTGGCTCTGAGAAGGAGAAGAGCTTTGCACCCAGCTCCAGAGGATACCATTTCTTGGCTTCAGAAGGGTTATACTGAACTACTAATGATCTCTGGTTAGTTGTGTTTTTTTATTTAGCTCTGACAGCTGCATACCTCCTACCACTAACTCTGTCAATGGTGTACAGGATTTTCTGAGGGAGATATTTAAATGGGAGAGCACCCTCTGTTTCATTAATAATCCTTGAAGGTTGGTTTGCTTGTGCACACACACTGTACTTACTGCAGGGCCACTTTCACCTCTGTTACCACGGGGGCCAGGAGGACCAATTGGACCTGGATAACCACTTGTACCATCTTTGCCAGGTGGCCCAGCTGGTCCTGGGGGACCCTAGAACAACGTTGAACACAACATGGTCAAAAAGTTTACCAGATAACCTCAAATTCAGAAATAATTTGTGAGAAATTTCAAACATTTCTGTACTGTTAGGTGTCTTTTTTTCAGCAGTTGCCTGTTAAGATGGCCAATTAAAAATAATTTATTGTTTTTACAGCAGTCTGACTTCCTTCAAGTGATGCTAAGTGAGGAAGTTTTCTTACCCTTGCACCTGAAGCTCCTGGACTTCCAATTGCACCTTGTGGACCCAGGGGACCCTGTGAAGAAAAGATAAGTAAGTCATACACCTCCCAGTAATATTTTGTGTCTGGCTGGATGTACCTTAAATAGAGATGCTGAAACATCTTCAAGATTATGTGAAACACATGCTTATAAAAAGCCTATGTCAGATAGGAGAGGAATGGTCACCATTCCTTAGCCAGAAAAAAGATCACATTCTCTATTTGAAAAAATATTACTGATGCAATATCATCCAAAATGCAAGAAAACCAACTGAGATCAACTAGCTTTGGATGAAATCTTGTATTCATATGAATAAAGCCTCAAAATGCTTCATATTACCATAAAATCATTTTACCAGTAAAGTTAAATAATTTGACAGACATTCATGTTTTTGAAGGCATTAAAAATTTGCTCTGTGTGCACCACGAAGAGCCAAGCCATACATTTAAATATTATTGATCATCTCGCTGTCAAAGTGCACGTGAGAATTTTTCAGGTGTTTTTTTCACGCATAAGTGCGCCAACATGTTATATGGTGTTGTTAAATAGATTGGTATTGGTGGCTTTTACAATTAACACTTCCATCTTTTGCCATCATTGGTAGATTATGTAGGTGAGTTTTGGGCCACTTGTATCATGGGTACCATTAGTATATCCTTTCAGTATAAATCCTTCTTAACATTAGTGCTGTCATAAACGCCTAGGCCATGCCCAGCTGTTAACCTTCAATACTTTTCGCCATTAAGAACTGTTCAGTGTGGCAATCAATTCAGTATTTGATAGTTTTGTGCCCATTATGCCCTATTATTTTAGCTACTGCAAAAGGTGCATGACAGGAGAGGTGTTTGTCCTCTGAGTAGCTCTTTCATGGATTTAGATGTGTGCCTAGCCTAACTTTCTAACAGATAAATATTTCAACCCCTATTACAATTTAATCAGGAATAGCCTACGAATGGAAAAGGTGTTTGGTCCAGGCAAAGGTGAAAGGGATTTTAGCAAATCCAGCTTTAGCTCCTAGAAGCTTCTTCCAGTTCTTCATTAACACTTGTTTCAGGTTGACTCAGAGATTCCAGACTTGTGAAGGCATTTGACAGTCAAATTACACAGGTTCTTTATACTTTTTTTCCTTCCTCCGTAAATTAGTTAAGGCTAACTAGTTACCTGGGATGCAAACCACAGGAACTAAAACCAGACATAATTCCTAGTTCAATGCAAAATACTCACAGGAGGACCAGGGAGACCAGGGGTACCAGGAAATCCTCTATGACCCTTTATGCCATTGCTGCCTCTTTCACCAGTTTCACCTTTATCACCACGAGGACCTTGAGGACCCTTTAAGAGTAGATTTACAACAAAAGAAATATATACATAAATAAGAAAACCTCCCAAATAACAGGAAGCAATGAATGTATGATATCACAAATGCTTTAAATATGACTTACAGCAGGACCACGAGCACCAGCTGGACCAGCAGAGCCAGGAGGGCCAGGTGGACCCTGTGACACAAGAAGAAGAAGATGGCATGGATCACTTGGACTTGAACAGACCAGCCTTTTAATTCCAGCAACTGATAGAAACAGTTCCACATTGTCATCAGCAAGAAAGCTGGTAATTTTTCTTTTTCTCCCCATGTTAGTCTTCCCCTGTAGGCACTGATACAAACCACATGCACTAGAGCCCTGCTTCATTTTGTGAGGTGGCTCAGTGCTCAAGGTCTGCTGGCATCAGTCATGCTCAAAGCTATTCCCTTAGTTTAAATAAATAACATCCCTTGTGCTAGATGAGCACCACATGGGATGGAAGCTAAGATAGGGCCTGGTGGGATGATGTGCTTTTTGGCATCCTAAGGAGTACATGGGTTTTGAGCTTAATTTATATCCAGCTATCAGGAATGTATACTGCCAGGTCTTTCCCCTTGATATTCCTATAAAAGGGGAAAGGTATGTAAATAAGCAATAAGATATTTACTGTGGTCTTACCTGAAATCCTCTTTCACCAGCTTTTCCAGGTGCACCTGTGTTACCTGCAGGTCCAGGGTGACCAGGAGGTCCAGGAGGACCGGGAGAGCCACTTTCACCACGGTCACCCTGCAGGCAGTCACAATGGACAGGACAAGAAATTTAATGTTTTCCAGAACTACAGTGTGAAGAGCATATACAGTGGAGTAGAAGAGATTCAAGGAGTAAGTTACATAGCACAGAACTAGGTACGTATATTGTCATCTCTGCATAATAGAAATTTGTCAATCTAAACATATTGGTGATTCCTTACTTTGCCTCCTGGGGATCCATCACGTCCAGGCGAGCCATCTGAGCCAGGGTTACCCTGGAAAAAAAGAGTAGTACAGTTTGTTCATAAGCTGAATGATCAATAGACAGCTTGTTTTCCAGTAAGCTTAAATAATGCTGAACAAAGAAAGAGAGAATTTTCAAGAAGGAGGAGTTCCTGGAGGTGGAGGTGTCCCTAAAACATCTGTCAGACCTGCATTATTTTACAGGTGTACAGGCAGCACAGTTCAGTTCAGTGAGACAGAGACATGATCCACAGGTAGTGGAATAGCAGAGGCAGCAGGCTTACCACCTTACCTGAACATGTATCTGCCCAGGCCCCTGTGCATCAGGCACTTGAGGGACCCTTTCTGAGCTTTAAACCATATGTAGTCCCTAGGCCTCCTGCCTGTAACTCACAAGCTAGCAGGAAGGTCTAACGCATCCACTCACATCTCTGCCAGGCTCTCCAGGTAAGCCTCTTTGTCCAATAGGACCTTGTGGACCAGGAGCACCACGTTCTCCAGGGACACCATTGGTTCCTGGTTTACCATCTTCACCCTGAATAAAAAGGTAAAGGATTTCATTGCAGGTAATGTACTTGTGAAACACCATCATATTGTGCAGCTTTAGTTAAAGATGCAGTGATAATGAAGGAGAGGGACCTAATAAAAGTGAAGTGACTTTGGTGGTTGTGAATACTCAAAATAAACATTTTGGTCAAGTTTGAATCAATCTTTCTTTTTGTTCTTAGTAATATTCATGTGAAGCCATTGAATGCAAGGAACATTCCTTGTTGTGCCAATTAAAAAATAATAAATGGGTATGTGTCTTCTTATGGGCCCAAAAATAATAGCCAGAGTAGTTAACAAAAAACAGTGGGGAAAAAACCAAAAAACACAATTGGGTGAAGCTGGTTATAGCTACTCTTAGCAGCTGGACTGCAGTAGTTGTGTTGGCTTTGGAGCAGCTGCAGCAGTGCATGCACTCACCCTGGCACCGGCCATTCCGGGGGGACCACTGGGGCCACGCAGACCTGGCAAACCTGTGTTACCCCGGCCACCAACGATGCCTTGAGGACCTGGTTCTCCTGGTGCTCCCTGTTTGGGAAAAGGGCAGATCAGTCAATACTGAGGATCTTCTAGGTAGTTTATTCTTGTCAAACATAGTCCTTGTCAGTTAGTAGAACTGTCCCTCACTAGATGTGTACTCACCCTTTCTCCTCGTGCGCCTGGGGGTCCTTTTTCACCCGGTGCACCAGGCTCACCTCTTGTTCCAGCAGGTCCTGGACCACCAGGAGCACCTGAGCTACCAGGAGGTCCGGGAGGTCCATCCTTGCCTGCAGGACCTGCAGTACCAGGGGGACCAGGACTACCCTAAAGGGAATTTTAAAGAGAAGAGTGTGAGCTGTCGCATGCTTACTGCCATTCCATGTCAACAAAGAGGAGAATAAACTCTCTTTGGCAGAAGTTCTTCCCCAAATCCAAACATCATATTCAGGATGCTTTTCCTTATCTTATATATCAAGGTAAATACAGTTTCTATAGTTTATTATGCTAATGTATTTCCAAATATGGCCACGAGGTAAGGAAAAGGGGGGTAAGACAACTTACATTGTTACCAGGGGGACCAGGTAGACCACGAGCACCAGGGAAACCAGCAGCACCCTGTAAGACATCAATACTTTTAGTTGTAATTTTCTGAAGATTGGAAAGATATGAACAAATTTATTTTTATACAAGAGCTGACACTGAATTCTATTTAGCTGTTTCACCAAAAGCCCTAATTAGTTGTCCTGGAACTGAAGTTCACAATTGTTTAAAAAAAGAAGCTGATGGGCTCTGAGAAACCTGGCAATGATGGCATATAAATCTAATAAATGTTGAGATAAGCTATTTTATAGCTTTGGGTCATTTTTACACCTTACTTATATGAAAGTCTATGTAATCCATATCAGTAAATGCCTAAACTTTAATTACTCCTTCTGGAGCACTTTAATTACTCTTAAACTGCAGATATTTAAGTCACTGAAGGTCCTGGTTTTCATCTATATCACATTTGTTGCAATAGATGGAGTAATTTATCAGTGACTAAGTCAAAAAGATACTCACAGGGCCTCCAGGAGATCCACGTTCTCCTTTTGTTCCTTGGGGACCAGGTGGACCCTACACAGAAGGAAATAGGTAAAACAAAGTATTTTAAAGCAGATTAAAATGATAGGAAGTGTCATGATGTTTCAAGCAGTTCAAATGCTTGCACTTGTGCCTGGCCACCTTGAGGCTGAGGGAGAACTGAAGAAACCTCTCTTCGTAGCAAGGAGGAACAGCAAAAACTTACTGGTGCACCAGGACCACCTTGTGGACCTGCAGCTCCAGGGGGTCCAGCTTCTCCTCTTAGACCAGGTGGGCCTCTTTCTCCTTTCCCACCTGGTTCCCCATTTTGGCCCTGTAGAAGAAATATATTGTTATATTACAACTCAAAAAATGCAGATGCTATCACTGTGAGGGGAAAGCCTATCCAGATACTCTTCTGAAGGGAACTGAAATTAAATGTGAAGGCAGTTGAACTCTATTGGTCTACCAGTACAGAAAGGGAAGGATAAGGAATTGCTGCTTTGTGTGTGACTGAGTACAGAAAGAGCAGCAAATCAGTCATAGAACAATTTTGGTTGAAAAAGACCTTTAATATCATCAGGTCCAACTGTTAACCCAAGTCCACAGCTAAAGCAAGTCCCTATGAGGTGCTCTTTTTGTTCTTAAACCAGCATTTTCCTCGTCAGTCAGATAGATATAGGAAGCTAGTAACATTTTCTCTACTTTTCTACTAGTGCTTTCCTTTCTAAACATAGTCCCAATTAATTGTAAATTTCTGTAACCATCTACACATCTTTTAAAGCAAACATATGTAGCAGGTATGTATTTTAAAGTGGTTACAGCAAGCCCTTCTGAGATGTGGATGAAGTGAGAGTGACTAAAACCTGATATGTACTTTCAATTACTTGTAAGTATTTATACTTACTGGAGCTCCAGGGAAGCCTGCAGGTCCAGGAAGACCTTGTTCTCCTCTTTCACCCTGTGAGAAACAAAATGGCAGATGTGAGAAAGACAGGCTTCCCTTTAACAGTTAGAGAATGCTAGAGTTTCTGTGTCTTCTCAGCCTTTGGAAGGAAAAGATCAACCACCAAAACAAAGCAAACCCAAAACAACTGTTGCTCCTGAGCTCTAAAAAAAAGTGTTCAGGAATTATCTGATAATTATCTGAAGTGTGACAAACTGATCGGAGTTACACCTGTATATACCCTGAGCACAATCCATGGTGTTCCCAAGATCCACTTGAGCTGCAGATGTGCTGTATAATCAAGCTAACATGAAAATAAATTTACAAGAGGATTTCAGAGGTTACTTAGCGGTAAGTCAAGACGGGAACAAGTATTGCTCACACTCTTGCCCTGACCTGTCACTGCAGCCCTCCAGCCCCTTTACAGTGCTCACTGGTTTTCTGGTCCTTTGCACCTATATATACGTATATATATGATATGTAGAGTGGGCTAGAGGAGCCACAGTAAAAGTTAAGCAGGAAGAAATGTATCATCACTTACAGGACCACCACGGGAACCCATGGGACCTGGGGCACCAGCTGGACCAGTCTCTCCCTGCAAAGAACAACAATGGTTACTGTGAGACACAGAAGTGTGATAGTTCCCAGTACCCAGCAATCTGGGAGGAAGTTTTACCTTATCTCCAGGTGGGCCAGCTGGACCAGGAGGACCGATGGGACCTACATTACCCTGAGAAATGGGAAATACAGGAATGTGAATTAGTGAGTTTAGGTGAGCAGGAGTAATTCAGTAGCTAAATGTAATGATTTCCCTTTCTTTCTTCCTTTCTTCCTTTCTTTCTTCCTTTCTTCCTTCCTTTCTTTCTTCCTTCCTTTCTTTCTTCCTTCCTTTCTTTCTTCCTTTCTTTCTTTCTTCCTTTTTTTCTTCCTTTCTTTCTTCCTCCCTTCCTCCCTTCCTCCCTTCCTCCCTCCCTTCCTCCCTTCCTCCCTTCCTCTCTTCCTCCCTCCCTTCCTTCCTCTCTTCCTCCCTCCCTTCCTTCCTCTCTTCCTTCCTCTCTTCCTTCCTCTCTTCCTTCCTCTCTTCCTTCCTCTCTTCCTCTCTCTTCCTCTCTCTTCCTCTCTCTTCCTCTCTCTTCCTCTCTCTTCCTCTCTCTTCCTCTCTCTTCCTCTCTCTTCCTCTCTCTTCCTCTCTCTTCCTCTCTCTTCCTCTCTCTTCCTCTCTCTTCCTCTCTCTTCCTCTCTCTTCCTCTCTCTTCCTCTCTCTTCCTCTCTCTTCCTCTCTCTTCCTCTCTCTTCCTCTCTCTTCCTCTCTCTTCCTCTCTCTTCCTCTCTCTTCCTCTCTCTTCCTCTCTCTTCCTCTCTCTTCCTCTCTCTTCCTCTCTCTTCCTCTCTCTTCCTCTCTCTTCCTCTCTCTTCCTCTCTCTTCCTCTCTCTTTCTCTCTCTTTCTCTCTCTTTATCTCTCTCTTTCTCTCTCTTTCTCTCTCTTTCTCTTTCTCTCTCTCTCTCTTTCTCTTCTTTCCTGCCCCCAACCCTGCCCTCAAGTCTCTGCCCCTATCACTTTCACCTCTTTCAATGCTAGACATTAGGACTTACCTATTGCCCAAACTTTACATACACATACCCTATTTCCTCAGAACACTTTCAGCATCTCTGACTTTTTTCTTTCTTCCAAATGTTATGATGGCTTGAAATACATGTTTGTATTTCTTCCAACACATACAAGATGCAGTTTTTTACATTTTAAGAATATATGCTTGAATGTACTCACTAACTATATGTATATATTTCAAGTGTCTATTTTATATATATGCTATATAGATGTATAAATATCTCATATACAGTAACCTGTACAAGTATTCTGTAGATTAATGTCTCATGTATATACAAAGACAAGCAGCTGTAATCACAAAAACTAACATGAAGTCTAAATTAGTTTAAGAAACCAGATTTGCACTGCTGGAATGAAATACAATGGGATTACTACTTTACCTCTCCTGGACAGTATTTGTTCACTCTAAGCTTACTCATGTGCAAAGTCTAGACTATATGAAGCTAATTGATAAAACATGACATGTTTAAAGACTACTCACTCTCTCTCCTCTTGCACCAGGAAGGCCATCAGCACCTTTGCCACCAGGTTCTCCCTAGTAAGCATAAGATGTAAAAAGCATCAGCAAAAAGCAAATTTAACACAAGCAAAATGAGCAGAAAAAAGAAACACTTAAAACATTGCTGAGGTAATGTACCCTCATACTGAGGGTATCTCACTAACCAGATTTCCCTATTGCTATCATAAAAATCTAAAATCAGGGATATTATTCTGCCCAGCAGTCCTCAGCATCAGATACTGCATACTTTGATGGAAAAAAAATAATAATCCAAATTGTTTCAAAATGGAGTCTCTGCCAAACCACCCACAGTACATACTATTGTTACAGCTTATAAGCTTCATTATAACTGTTTTGATGTACCCACTCCCAGGAGGTCTGACACAGCAACATATCTAGCATCTTAAACCAGGTGAAAAATCCTATATTTTTAAAGATGTAGGACCTATATCCCACTGCTAAATCAACAATGCTGCTATGCAGTTGGTATCTCTGAAATCAGGCCAAAAGAGGGGATGGTACCAAGACCAAGGCTTTATGAGAAAGCCAACACTGAGTTAGCATCAAACTGGCAAAGCGTGTGGTATGGGTGTGTTACCTTATCTCCTTTTGGTCCAGGACTTCCAGAAGCTCCTCTTTCTCCTGGCATTCCCTGTAAGCCAGGCAGCCCTGTGCCTCCAGCAGCACCAGGGGGTCCAGGAGAACCCTAAAGAGTAACAAAAAAGTAATTAGCAACTATTTAAAAAAAAACCCCAAACCTCAACCTGAATTATGCATGTAATAGCAGAAAGCAAGCGAGCCTGTGGGTACCTTGGGACCTTCTGGGCCAGCTGGGCCTGGGCCACCCCTTGTTCCAGGAGATCCTGGAGGACCAGGTGCACCACGTTCACCTGGGATACCATTTTCACCCTGTAGCAAATAAATGTGTTATTCTTTGTTGTCAGGCCCATTGTTTGTACATTTCTTAACATAATTACAGAACCACTTCTGTGTGATTTACCTTAGGGCCTGGGAATCCTGGTCCTCCAATTTCACCTTTTGGCCCCTGTTTATGAGAAAAATAAATGCAAATGATCCATGCACTTCACTCAGTACATCTGTCCTGTGGTTGGCACCCTGTTTCTCTCACCCTATTATCCCTTAAAGCAGATTCCTGCGCTCTGCAGAGTGCTGGTAGCTGTCTGAATTTGGATATGTAATCTGGGAAGAGCTTTTAATGTATTTTTTGGTGTGTGTTTTTGTTTTTGTTTAAAAAATAAAACATGAAAAAGGAACTACTTACTTGTTCTCCAGGCTTTCCATTCTCTCCAGCTGGTCCTGGTCCACCAGGCAATCCCTATATGAAGGAACAGTATTATCATCATCTCTATTACACAGAATCACAGAAAAATGCTACTTTTTCCTATATAGCAAAAGTTTTTGACACGAAGATGTATCCCCAACTCATTTCAATCCTTTACAAAGTAGAAGGTGCTAATTTGATAGATGGAGGTTTTATTTGACATAATATACTGAGCTAGCCATCTTGTTTGCAATGATGGAAGGCTAAGCAATAACTTTTGAGAAGTGGTTGATCTGTGTTACTTCAAAATATGATGACATGCACCCTAATGAAAAGGTTTAGGTACCTCTCTTTTTTTGTGGGGGGGCGGAGGGGATCGGGCCGGGGGAGGGAGTGGTGTGGTTGTGTGTGTGTTAATCTCTTAAAAAGAATCAAAAGTCAATAAGCAATAGACACACAGCACCTGCAGACCGGGTGGACCCGCTGGTCCTGGTTCTCCTCTCTCCCCAGAAGCACCCTAGAATCAAGAGGAAAAAAAGACAGAAACTTGTCAGGGAACATTTCAACATATGAACAACTCCACACCATCTCTGCTCTGTGTCTCCTTGTCGTGATCTGACAACCACATTGCACAGTCCCAAAGACTAATGGATCTAATTAAAAGTTGCTCTTTTCACTTCAGGCCTTAGAGGTAGTACAGCAGACACAATTATACTTGATAAAAGTCCAAA
Source organism: Chaetura pelagica (assembly GCF_000747805.2). Classification (NCBI taxonomy): domain Eukaryota; kingdom Metazoa; phylum Chordata; class Aves; order Apodiformes; family Apodidae; genus Chaetura; species Chaetura pelagica. The sequence continues at coordinate 969,579 of NW_009952874.1, read as the reverse complement.
ATGCTCTGATAAAGGGAGCAAGACTATCCTTCCATTTGAAAATGTGGTAGATCCCCAAGAACTCTAAATTGACCCATCATTTCAATTTATACCAGGTTTACCTGACTCAGCTTCCTCCTAACAAAGTTTTGAGTATTAATTTAAAAAAATCATGGCAATGAAGACATCTATTACTTGGCTCCATAAAAGGAGATTTCTTTATACCATTAAAAATATTTCCCTTCCCCTCAAGTCAATGTCTTTCCCTGTAGATGCCAGACCACTTTGCCAATAACTGTTACTTGTGTGTCATGGAACTATCACACTTACAGTGGGTCCAGGAGGACCAGGGAGGCCAACATCACCATTCTTCCCAGCAGGACCCTATGCAAACACAAAATTAAACTATAGTTATGGGTTGATAAAGATTTTATGAGTCACAAAAATTAATATTATGATGGTTGAATTGCTATGTAATTAAAGAAAATGTTAATTAAACTTACAGGTGTCCCAGGTGGTCCACCAGGGCCTCTTTCTCCATTTTTACCCGGTGCACCCTTAAAAAAGAGAAAGATCACATTGGGATTACCTGTTCTAATCAGCAGTAACCTCAAGCTGCAGCACCAGGTCTCCCCACTACAGAGCAACTTCACAGTTGGCTGATGAAGCGTAAGCATAGGAGAAGCGGAGAAATGCCACTCACCTCATTGCCCTTAGGACCAGGGAAACCCATGACACCTGGCTGACCACGTGGGCCTGGGGGTCCAGGTGGCCCAGAGCGGCCAGAATCACCCTGACTGCCCTAGGAAAAGCAAAAAAAAAAGACATGCTATCTGTTAGGTGAAACATTGAATACTGAGGGAGGGTGAGAGCAGGCTAGAGATACTGTCATGCAAAACTTATGTTTACTCTTTCAACTAAGCTTCTGCATCTTCTGTATTTTAAATAGAATTACATGGCAAGATTTATGGAATGTTGTTACAATGAGATGGCACCAGTGCTCTAGTGATTAAAACAAACACACAACAGAGACAATCTGACTGTCTTAACAATCTGTCATGTAGATAGTGCAGGATGAGGGTAAATATAAAATACATACTGGAGGGCCAGGTTTCCCATCACTTCCAGGGCTTCCTGGAATTCCAGGCAAACCCTGTGATTGAAGGAAAAGAAGTGTTATTCTTCAGTTTAAAATGTGTAACATTGAGTTACAAGAAAAATATAAAGATGTGTAACAAATATTTAAACTACTTGCTTGATTTAAACCTCTTTATTAAAGATTGAAACTCCTCCCATTTCCCCCATACCATGATGGGGAAATACTAGAGAAAGCAACCAAGTGCTTTTGTTAGGAGTCTGTTGCTTTCTCTGAGATAGACTCTAGGTAATCAAAGCATCAGACATTAATCAATGTGCACAAAAATCTTATTCTTTCATTATTTGGTAGGAAAACTAATTTCAGATGAGATAAATAAAGGGATAAAGAATTCTGACTATGTACCTCTACTTAAATACCACATGATTGGTATCATACTTTAATACATTTGCTTTATATTTGAAAGTATATTTATTATATTTAAAATAATTATTTTTCACTTTCAATAAAATCTTGTTTAGCTCCCAGAAGCCTCCAGTCAGGCTGACTTTTGAATTTCAAAGTGTTTTTTGGCATCAGTTGTTTATTCTTAGCTCACAGAATGTTGTAGTCTGTACATATTACGCAGTAAGTTATCACTGAAAATCTTCATGATATGTACTATGACAATCTAATAGCTCCTTTGCTTTAATTGCAGATATATTGAATTAGTTAAATTAATGTGGAATTTAAATATTTAAATGCTAAATTTAATCCTCCTTAAATGACAACTCAAATGTAAATATATTTTAAAATAATCCAAATACCAATTAAATAATAAATGTGATTTTATTATAGGTTATATAATTTGTGAAAATGTGAATAGACAAGAGAGAAAACCATCCACTGCTAATTTGCACTGAAGCCACACGTCATGGCAGTGCATGACATACTCTGAGAACCGGGGAGCATGTTCAGCTTCATCTAAACTTCCTGATCTGCTTGTGACTGATGTCCCCGGTGCCCCATGTCTCTGCATGATTATCCATGGCACTAGGAATAGGTGGACTCTACTTAAAGGAATTAATAGACATTTTTTCTAACTGGACTCCTCTATTGTATCAGCTTTGATGAGGCATTTCTAATAGAGTTGATCTCATTTTCTTGGAGACATCCTGTCTTACTCTCATTCCGGGAAGACCTGGGCCTCCATCTTGTCCACGTTCTCCTGCGGGCCCACTGGGACCAGGAGGACCTGGGCTGCCACGTTCACCTGCAGGACCCTAAAAAAGAGATGCTGAAATTCACCCCAAGGAAACTGGCATTATATGGAATCTGAAATTGTCTATTTAAATTCACAAGGATTCTAGAGAAGTTTGAGGGTTTTTTCAGGGGCAAACTTGTACCTTTTCACCTGGAAGTCCATTGCTACCAGGTAAGCCACGGAAACCAGGAGAGCCCTGCCAAATGAAGGAACAAAATACAGATCATAGGTGATATGACTTAGGTAATGGCAACCGTTTGAGGATTTTTTTTTCTAAACTATTTACCATTAGACATATTATTATGAAAATTAATGACAGAAATAGATGGAAATGACATTTCATTGCAGCAAGAAAGTCTACAGAATTATCTTCTCATTGGATATAACCTGCCTGTTGAAATCATAGTCCATCCTCCATTATTTTTACCCATCCCTGCATTAATACTTCACTCACAGGTTTTCTAAAATCATATCAAAACTAAAGCAGAGCATTTAGTCTTGAACAATTATTTTCTTGTAATTCAATATTGAGAAGAGCTCTATGGTATTACTTTAATATTTATACTATTTACTACTTCATTATTTACAAGATATCTGAATTATAAATTTTAATTTTCTGCCTCATTTATATATTTAATGTTTAATTTGTTTATTGTGAAACTTTGGTTTCCTCACAGTTTCAGCAAATATTGCAATCAGTCATTAAATTAGGAACTATCAATAGATCAACACAATTTTTGTTTCCTTGGGACCAGAAATTGTAAGGGTGTTGCTATTTATTTTTTCAATCAAAACAATTCAGTAACTCCTTTGTGAGAATGCTCTTTGGAATGTTATTGAATCTACTAGCCAAGAAACCTGTTGGTCATAACGATCTTTTAATGTAGTAGCCATCCTGACAAAATCATTTTTGTTGGCATTAATAACATGTAAGAGCTATTGACAATAAAGATGCTGATATAAAGACATACCCTGAATGTAGAAGAATTTGTGTTTATTTCACTTCCCAGACCTAAAATTTTGTGATTGTTCATTTTTGTTATCTGAGCAACTTTGGTTGCTCTTCAGCCCAAATCTTTTGATATAACATCCAGGCATATAAGATCACTGCTTTTTTAATATCAACAAAAAGGAAGCAATTACTTTATTTCAGCCTGAGATAGATCCAAGTGCTGCCATTCGAGGAACTAGATAACAATTCTCCACAGTTTTGTAACCCAGTCTCACATCTGAAATTTGTTGAGAACAGATATGGAGCCACATTTCTCCTCAAAGTATTTTGAACACCAGCTTTTCCTGTCTATTAACTCCGAATGTACCGTGTGTGCATAGTCATCTACAGCAGCTTACCCTTTCTCCAGGTGTACCAGGTACACCATTCTGGCCAGGTTCACCATTTGCTCCTCTTTTGCCTTCCTCACCAGGAGGTCCAGGAGCACCTGGGGTGCCATTTTCACCCTGGCCACAACAACAAAAAAGCGGAGCACTGAAGTCAGAAGTCTCCAAAAGCAAACCCCTGATATGGTATGGGGAATGATTCAGGGTTCAGACTTCCTGGGAAGTAGTCTCAGAATGAATTCTAAAATTACTTACACGGTCGCCTTTTGGGCCTGGATCTCCCTTTGCACCATTCTTACCCGGTTCTCCCTAAACAGGAGAAAAATCCCATTAAAATTAAGAATTGCAATAGGATACTATTCTAGAAAGACATTATATCTTTCAAATTCTTGACGCAATTTTATTATTTTACATTCTGCAAAGGCATTAACAGACACTAGTTGAACCTGGACGTCGAATACATGGGCTCCTTAAAAATCCAGTAAAGAAGTGATACAATCTGAAACAGAACCAAGTAAAGTTTTATGTCTGGTTTTAAGATATTTCAGACATCATTCTGACTTTTACTTGATGTCCCTGAGTGTCTCTTTGAGAAAGAACTACATGTGGTATAAGGCTATTGGAAAAGGTCATACCGGGGTAAATGACAATATAAGAGCAGGTAAAACTCACTAGGTGTAATGGACTGTGTCTTCAGCCCGTGGGAGTTTGAACAGGTGAAATTAGGATTTTATAACAGCAGATTTTGTCTCATGCTGCCATTTTAGACAAACTGTTTTCCAGTGGTGTGTTTGTGAGAAGACAGACAATTTAGGTAAACAAATTTTGTTATCGTTCTTACGTATAATTTTTACATATAGCAATATATGAAGTATTGTGTGAAAGACAAAGATACTATATATCTATAAAGTCATTTCCTATTGTTATTATAAAGTAACTTATTAGACAATCTCCAGTGAATAGGACAAATACAATGTGTATTTTTAATGGTATTAGAATTACTTCTACTACAGTTGTTTGTAAAACCAGTGCAATGAACTCACCGGAGTGCCTTTTGCTCCAGGGTTTCCACTTGCACCTGGAGGACCAGGAAGTCCACGGCCTCCTGGCAAACCAGGAGCACCAGGAATACCGGAAGGTCCCTGTAGAGAGTCAAAAGGAGATGGGGATGAACAGAGCACAGCATTGTTGGACTCTCAAGTCCAAACAGTGACCCTCATCAACACAGTTGAATAAAAGACTGATTTGAAAAGTACCCACCATTTCACCCTTGTTGCCAGGGCTTCCAGCTCTTCCAGGAGGGCCCTGAAAAAAGAAATGTTTCAATAATTGATACTGCTACCCTAGTAGCAGTCTTTAAACCAAAGGAGTTGTAGGACTTTGGGAAAAGCAGGTTGCAGTTCCCATGTGGTATTCATGTACCTGTGGCCCTGGTGGCCCAGCATGACCCTGAGGACCAGGTTCTCCTCTCTCTCCAGGACTACCACTAGAACCAGCAGGACCAGGAGGACCAGTTTCACCCTATGGAAAGGTAGTAAATGGGGAAAATGAATGCATTTTGGTCTTGTCTCCAGGGCCATGAGTATTAGCTTCATGGCTTCTTCCTCTGCTGTGGCATCTTTGTGTGATTCAAGAAGAATGTTACCACCATCACCAGCTGAGTGCAAGTGCCAAATCAGCACAGCAATCCCAGTGCTGAGGCACAAGACACCCACCCATTCTAGCCAGCATGTGTTGCTTGGCTTCTCCAGTCATGGAAAGTTCACTTGTGCCCCTTCCATAACACAGCATAAAGCTTTGGGTCTACCACTTCATGGTGTCTTGGAGTGGACATGTGTAAAGTGTATATGTTTGTCTCATGCTGCATATGAAAACACATCAGTTCGGGGCTTACAAACGCTGTAATAGCAGCCAGGAAAAGGAGGACTTGTAAAACAAAGATGTATAGTGACATAAGCTGGCTAACTAGAGAAAGGACCAAATCTTCTATTACTATGTATCTTATACTATGAATACCTTAAAACCTGGAGAGCCTGGAAATCCTGCAGTTCCAGGGGGACCTGGGGGACCCTTAAAAGTGAAAGAAATGCTATTAATACAAGAGGTAAAAGCCATATGGAATTAATATTAAGTTAAAGAAACAAGTCTGATTATGAGATTTTTCTCTGAGGAAACACCTGGCAAAGCTGTAAGTATAAATTATGCTGCAGAAGATGAAGTTTGACTAGTCCTAAAAGACCACACCTACATCTTAGATACCCTGACTTATGTGTTCAGCTAAATTTCTGTGTTGTAAATTTAAAAACTATGAAAACTATCATTAAAGAGATTAAGTGATAGGAAATGACCAAAATCTGTTTTAGTTATTAAAAAAGGTGTAGGAGAAAAAGCAGCCAGTATAGTTGTTAAATACACAAGTGGACACCTTTAGGTTTCTAGGCAGATCGGAAGGAAAAATTTTTGCTCACCCCAGAGAGAGAGCTACATCATGTATTTGATAAGACCATTAAAATTTGATCTGCATAGAGAACAGCAGTTCTGTATGTTCTATGGAACAACCTGGGTTTGGATTTATGCTTTTGCTTATCTGCAGTGTCAAAACTCTTCTTTTTCACTGCACACTTCCAGTACCTTAACCAACACAGTTATGAAATGTATTTCAATAAAATGCTCATTCCTAAAGTACTGAACTCCCAGTCTTGGGTTTGCTGGCACTGCAGAACATCAGGTAGAAATAACAAGATTTGAGCAACACAAATACTTAAAGTCAAACATCTGTAAGTCTTCTTACAGGTGGGCCTGCTGCTCCTGGAGATCCATCTTTGCCATGGGCACCCTACAGAAAGAGGAGAGGTGTTGGGTAAGGAGCACTACCCCAGACACAGACCTTGCATGCTTTAATGCCAATGACTCACAGACCATCCTTTTGTGTCTGTACATTCCCACTTAGTTTACCATTACCCAAAGATTATTCAACTGTGAAATTCTAAAATGATAATTAACTCTTATTGAAGGTATATGTATCACTGTATGTGACTTGTACTGTAATGATGAGAAAGCAAGATGCAAAAATGCATTCTCATTAGATTTCTTATGGAAAGAACAGTTACAAAGCATCATGTGTGTGGCCAGTTCTTAAGGTTAAATAAATTAAGATTGTGATAGATGTTGCATATTGCAAAGTAACGGTTACTGCTAATTCACATAAAATGCTACAGTTTCACTCCCAAACCCTAACAAACAGTGACATGACTTAAATCCTGTTGCCTGTCTTGTGGACAAGTTAGAGCAGGTCTGCTACTCAGGTTATGTAGTGTCTGTACAAAGATATTGCTAGTTATTACACATTCACTGTGCTTTGCTGTTTGTGTTGAATACTATGAACTATGACTTCCTTCAGAGCAAAGACTATACCCTAATATTTGTCAAAGAGTATATTTTGTCCTGCAGGTTACTTGTGAGATTGCATTTTTCACCCTCTCTGCTTTCTGCTGCTGCCCTTTGCTTCCACTTCTCCTCCTGATTCCTCTTGGCTGAACCTGAGATTTGCTGAAACACTGAACACTCCCTCAACATGTAAACTATTCATTTAGAAAGGAATTGGAGAGTAAGATGGTGAACACATTGTGAGTTAGAAGTGTTCTGTCCTTAATTGGGCACTGAAAAGTTTTCAGGTATGATTTTACAGATGCTTTATGGTTTTCTAATCCTTTGCATTACAACTGTTGTACCCTAAAACAAATTAAAAACTTAAACCCATGAAGCAGGGAATTCTCAGCATACTGAAATAAAATACGTGCTGTTTCTGGATACAAACAGCTGCAGATACTTACAGGGCCACCAGGATTCCCAGGTCTTCCTCTTTCACCAGACGGACCTCTCGGTCCCTAGAAAATGTAAGAATATAAATCTGTCCTGTGGCTTCCAAAATAATATGGCCTGTTAAAGAGACTTTGCTCTTATTTATATAGCTCAGCATGACATGGAATAGCTAAAGTTAAAAGAAAGATAAGTAAATGTGTTAATGGGGAAGTGTCATGGGCACTTCCATTTAAATGCCACAGGATACATGTACTTACCGGTTGGCCTGGGGATCCGTTTGCTCCAGGAAGACCAGTTTCACCCTGTCATGGAGAAAAAACACCAATAACAGAGTGAACATTTCAAGGTTTATTCAGGGGGAAGAGACAGAAACAAGACAGTGCAACTCATTGCCCCTTTCTGTGTGCTGTGTGGTGCTGTGTGCTGTGAGGTTGGAGAAGTCTAAACAAGAGCCAGAACAAAATATTTAACCAGGAAAAAAACCCCACTGTACAATGAATTCAAATGATACGGGCATATCCTCTCATTTTGGAATCTCATCTTTGTTACAGCTGGAAAACTGGGACATTACATGGTTCAGAAAGCCTAATTCCTTTGGAATGGTTCTCATTCTTTAAATGGAGATACTCAATGAATTTCCTCAATGTGTAATGGAATTTTGTAATTGCTTAATATACAAAGTGTAGCTATACAACAACTGATGGATGGTGTTGCTCTGCCTACCACAAAGATAACACCAGAGTTTTTTACCTTTGGGCCAGGAGCACCACTGTCACCTTTGGCACCATCTTTTCCATCAAAACCCTGTGGGAAAGGAAAACCATTGATATTTCTCTTTTGTTCTTGAAAACTTGATTCCTCTTGGCAAAATATTAAGCTTCATGACAAACTCACAGAAAGGAAAGGCTTGTATTTTTAATTATGAGTGCTATCAGCTATTGAAACACTTTTTGAAATAATATTCTGAATCCTTCATTTCTCCACGGCCATTAGATAAGAAAAGATGCTTTTCTAGAAGGTATGCTTTAGCCCAGCATTTGGGATGGAGCTCCACAACTGAGGTAATTAGATAAATTTTAACAGTCTTTGTTCTGGAAGGTCAGATTACATTGTTTAGAAATTGATCTGCAGTTCTATGATACAGTCCCTCTCATGGGAAGTGATGATTGAAAAAGGACAACAGTATAATTCAAGCAGATTCAGCTATACTCAATATACTTAATACTTACTCTTTGACCTTTCAACCCAGGCATTCCAGGCATTCCAGGAATTCCCTTGTGACCCTGAACACACAAACATAAAAAGCTGAATAAATTCTTGGCCAACTTAAAAAAGTAAACCCAAACCTTTGATTAGAAAAGTGTTGTGACTGGGGGCTTTTCCATACCGGTAATCCAGGGATTCCACGATCTCCATTTCTACCTGGTCTTCCTGGTTCTCCCTATTGAAGGAAAGCAAAAATGTTGACTGATTTGCTATTGCTTCAGTTACTCGCAAAGAACCAGTAGTAGTAGATCAAGGCAAGTTGGAATAAGCAGGTGGAACTTCCAACAAAGATAGTGGGAAAATTAATATCAGGGTGATGATTCAGGATACGATCAGCACAAGCCATTCTATGATTCTGTGGTGGCCTTCTGAAAAACATTTGCCAGAATTTATAAGACCAATTTTTAACAAGATTTTGGTTAACATCTGATTTCTTTCAAGACAACTTTTAGGAAGAGATTATCACAGAAAACTTATTTTTCATGGTGAAACTCTCAAAATGAACAAGGTTGCTTGTACCTACTCAGAAATCCCAGCTGTGACATCCAAGGTGGTTTTAACAGCCTTAACTCTCAAAGCAAGATCTGAAGGGTTCAAGCAACTGCCACTACTCTCTGCTTTTCTGCATAATTGCTAATTTATTTTGCACCATAGCTTTTTTGTTTCATTTTGCTTTCGCTTTATTTGTGTGAATCAAATTGCCTGCTATAACTGGAATGCTTTTGGAATGGACTAACTAATGAAGGAAATTGTAGTTTCTTAAAGTCATATAAAATTGAGTATAGGGAAATGTTAAAAAATGTTACATGCAATGGCATTAATGTGCCCTGCCATCTTAATGTTTAATGAACTTTCTTCCCATTTAGTAATAACTGGTTGAATAATAGTGGACTTACATCTTTTCCAGGAGGACCAACTGGTCCTATCATTCCAACAGGTCCTGGAGGTCCCTGTGGAAAAAAAAATAAATATTAACTATAACAAGAAATATTAAGTTTTTTTCAAATAAAAAATGCATTAGGTTTCATGAAATACGTGTACATTTGACATACATGACAGCACACAGACAGGATGAACTGTAAATTTTTTATCCACTCCAGTGATGACACAGATTCATGCGTGTAAGATCAGGACTTTAACATATATGGTGATATGTAATGTATACGTACAGGAGGGCCAGGTTGTCCGGGTTCTCCGGGGGAACCTTGGTAACCAGCAGAGCCCTAGAATGCAGAAGAGAAATAGTTAGGATGTGAACAATTGGATGCATCATTTTATAATAATCTCATAACTGTAAGGAAACCATTAGTCAAAGCTGTCACCAAATGACCAAAGGTGAAATTAGCATAACCAAGCAGAATATGGCTCCATGAAAAACAAATTTAAACTACTCCTTTAAAAGGAGATGCACATAAAAAAACTCAGACCCTTTGTGTGTTCACAGAATGCGTATTAGGATTCCCGCTTCCCTTTATCTCCTGTTGAATTTTTGTATGAATAAGCATTTGGGAATGTTAACAGAGGATGGCAGGCAGTGGCATATCTTAAGACAACCTTAGCCAACACCCCACAGAACTGCAGAAAGCACTGGGGAGCACAGAGACTCAGCAGCAGTCTTGGGGGTGTATAAATGGTACAGCCCAAATAATAGGAGATGTCATCTATCCATAGAACTGTTGGGGATCTAGATTTATGAGTTGAAAATAATATGCAATAATGATGAAAAGATTAATTTTACTTACAGGGGGACCTGCATGACCAGGTGGGCCAGGGGGACCACTGGGGCCAGGGGGTCCTGGGAAGCCAGTCTATAGTGCAGATTTAAAATAAAGCATTATATTAATGTAATATAGCTATAAAGGCTAAAACAGCTGCAACAGCAACACCAATAACTGTGAAATAAATTTTTACATATTAGTACAAAGAAATGTCCATGGTGACATGTACTTGGTGAAGTAAAAAAAGAAGCAGCACTATATAGAGACACTGCTAAATCTTGCATCCACAGGCCCTTCAGAAAGGGGGTCACTGTGTTTCTCTTTGAAGCCTTAATTAACATACTCCTCAAAGTATTGTATTATTTTTTCCTCTGCCACATAACTGAGCTATTAAACTAACCTTGTGTCTTCAGATGCTGATAAGCTTGCTTGCTAGTCTATTTGTGCCAGATTTTGTTTTCCAAAACTAATTTTTAAATTTGTCACCTGCATTCAGGAGCTATAACACACACACATTTACAACTCATTAGAGCAAATTTGTATGATAAACTCTGTCTATGACTCTAGACTTCTTAGGACTTACAGGTACAATGAATTAAGGCCATAATTTTTTTACTTGTCAGTAAGGCAAGGATTTTCACCAATGAAATATTTTCTGAACTTTGTCAGCCATTAAAAATAAATGATGTCTGGACCAGGTGACTCAGAGGATGAAATCTCACTAGATGTATATTTTTACTCAAATCAGTAATACTGTTCCTTATTTTAACTGCAAAAAAGGGAGTAAAATATTATTAAGGAAATTCTCAATTTGGGAAGTATGCTAGTATTTCTATTCTCTTTATCAACAACCACAAAAGCAGTTGATATTGCAAAGCAGAAAACCTTTGAAAATTAGCATAGTGATTTACTGCAGCTACAGGTGGTTCTTTAAAAGAAGCTTTTGTTAAACTAAACTGTTTATGGGTTTGATTCAGCCAAAACAATTGAAGTGTCTGAACTACAAGAGAACCACCATGTGCTGCAGTACTGACAGCATATTCCATGGCTTAATATTGCACATAAAGTGTTTGATGGGAGATTGTAATTTGGTGTCAGAATAGCCAATGCATTACAGATGTTACAGGAACATCATTTTATTAATACAAGAGTAATAGTAAAACTATGATATACTGCTATACATAGTATAGTATACTACTATACTAGAAATACACTATATTAATATTAGCTCACAGGTTGTCTTTTGTCTCAAAAAGAGAATTGTTGCAATACTTGCTATATTCTAAGACAAGAAGTACACCAAATGGAAGAGCAGTTAGTGCCTGGGTAAATCAGGGTAAATCAGTCCATGAATACAATGAGCAGTCCCTCACTGTTAATTGTTAGAACTCATTTGGAACAGAATAAGTTCAGAATTAGCATGAATTGTCACCATCAACTCATCAATTGCAACCAATTGATTAGAATTATGGCTATAAACAAACAAGACATGAGCATCACTGGGGAGATAAACTGGTAGTTAGGTATGGTATTTGCTTCCTGCCAGCATCTCCTGACTGTGAGCAGACAAGCATATTTTACTTCGAATATGCGCACTGGTGGAAAGAGACAAAGACAATATGTGGAGGTTATATGAGCAAGGAAACTGAGATGTAAAGTACAAAATCACTGGACAAGGAGTGGAAAGCCAGTGAAAAGACAGTAGTGGGGAGATGTGTGACTCAGGAGATACCAGGCACTGCAACCACCCATAGACAAATGTTGGTGTTGTAGGTGGCATTTTTAAATTTATTTCTCTTCCAAATTATTTCAGTTTGGAAACTTATTTAAACTGAAAGTTTAAGCTGAAATTTGATACACTAAATTTCTAAATTAATAACTCTATGTCATGTTAGTGATAAACATTATTTAGTTCAAGCAAGTCAATCACATCTGCCTGTAAGTGCTCTGTTTCTGGCTTTGCAGTCATGTATTGCATGAGGCAATATAAAAGAACATACGACCTGAAATACAGATAGTTCTGGCTGAAGACATTCTAGGGCACCCAATGGAATTATAATTTCTTTCACTCAGGTCCAGGGATCAGAGCACAAGAAATCACTAAGCACCTCAAAGAGAAATGCCAAAACAGAAAGGAGTAACCATGCTTGTTAACTGAAAGGTATCTTGTTTGTTTGCCTGGTTCAACACATCCCACATGAAGACAAAGCAAAATGTAGATTACATGATAAGCTGTGGTCAAAAACTGTGAGGAGCTGAAAACAAATACAAAACAATACGGTTGAATAAGACAAGTACATGGAAGATCATATTAGCAAATGACCAAGGTAGAAATAAAAAATGAATATAAAAGTGAGAAAATAACCAACTATATTTCAGGAAAAACAGCTGTGTGATAAACTGCCTATGACAGAGTTTTAATTAGTAAAAAATTATTTCACAAGGTCATCTGATGGAGCCCTGAGAAATAACAGATTTGCTTGGAACTTCTCTGAATGTGATACCCAAACCTTGATGTGCAGCATTCCACTGAAAATAATGATTGTACTTAATGAAGCAGCAGCCAATTTCCCATAACAACAATTCACCACATCCCCTACACAGCAGATTGCCTGAATCGAGAGCATTCCGTGTCATTGGTGGAGAATATCTCTAAATCCTAGTGCCTAAAAGAAAAATCATGAGGTGCAACATTTAAGTTTGTTTATATGGAAAGCATAGCTCATGCATAACTCTTTCAGGCAATCCTTGATTGTTCTCACTAAAAAAACTGTGAAAAACTTGGGCTGGGCCTAGGAGGCAGATAGAGCATCCTTAGTACACAGTCTAGATATCTGTGGGTAAAAAAACATGCTAATTGTAAAATGGAAAGTGAAAAGCTATTCACTGGTTCTGGGACAAAAATAAGATTGTAAGAGCAGTTTACTCATCAATTATCAGGCAAATTTGAATTGTGGAAGAGTAAACAAGTATGGAGTATCATTCTGAGTAAAGACAGAGTGCTGCTGAGTGGATAAAGGAAGATTAGGGACAGTGGAAGAGGTAAAAAAGTAGTGGAAGGGAGGAAAGGAATTACTAGAAGAATACAAAAAGAGATGAGGAGGGTACGCAAAGGAGAAGAGGATAAAAGTTTAGGTCATGTAAGAAAGTGAATCAGAGAAAGTCAAGGAAAAAGAAGGTAAAAAAAGGAGGAAAGAGAGACAAAAGCAGGAATCCCAGATAAATATAGGTACTTTTTAGAATGACATTACCCAGCAAACTGCTGCCTTAAATTGTATTCCACTTCCAGGCAACAATTAAAACTTATCTAGTTAAATTAAAATCAGGATACATATACATCCAAGGTATAATCTACAAGCAGAAAATTTGTTCTTTTTTTTAAAAAAAAAAGGACAGAAAAAGTCTTTATCATCTTACAATGGGCTGTGGGTAACCAATACCAGCTGAACCAGCTTTCACATCATAGGAGTCATACTGTGGAGAAAAACTCTGTAAAAGAAATAGAGAAAAACAGAAAGAAAGGGGGAAAAAAAAAAAAAAAGGATCATTAGAAATAAAGTAAGTCCTTTCCTATATGGTAAATATATGGAAATAACTCTTTTGTATCTACTGAGTAGCAGTTGTTTGACATATAGCTGCCATATTTAAAATCATCCATAAAAGACGCCCAACCAATTTCTTTATTTTGTGGTCATGGTGAATGTATCCAGCACCCAGCTTTCATCCTGACACCTGGGCCTCAGCTGGGCCAAATACAGCCTTTCTCTCTTCTCTTCTCATTCCTGTTTTATTCCTTTTAAGATTTTTTCCCCCCATTTTCATTATTTGTCACTTTTCTGCTGGCCTCAGTTGTCACTCACGAATGTTGATGAAATATTTCTGTTACATTTAACAATGCAACAGTTTAACAGTTCATTATTACTCTCCTAATTTCTTTACCATTTATTTAATGAACGTCTAATTTAATTGTATTTTGTAGCAACAACTTTCTTACCTAGGTGTAATTGGTCCTTCCCTGAATTACAAATCTTTTATTTTTTTTTCCCCTCATGCATGAGAACTTAGACATCTGAAAAAACTGAGTGTCATACTTCTTTTCTAATGCCATTTTCCATCCTTCCCTTTCTCCCTTCCTGTTGCCTTTGTCACTCCAAATAATTAAAACACGGAATCTTTGAGTCGATGCAGCCAAGCCTCGATGCTTTCAGCAGTTTATGTTGAAACACATGGAAGCTCAGTCCAAGCATGGAGTCCTGTGGGCCCTTCTGAGAGCAGACAGGACCTCTGACACACCCATTTACACAAAATTCTGTTTCAAAAAGAGAAAACTATAAATTTCACATTTATTTTTTCAAGGAATTCCCATGTAAGCCTCTTAGTTGGCATATGTGGATTTCATTCTGCAGATATTATCAAACTTATTCAAATAACTCCTTCACAGTTTTGTGCTAAAGCAATGCCATATTGTAAAGCTCAATTGAATGGAAGACATTGTAAACTCTTAACAAAGCTCTTGCTGTGGCTCATCTCCCTGAACAAATCCAACTGCACAGAAACTTCAGTTAAAAGGAGCTCTCTTGTTGGGTCTGCCCAGCTCTTCAGAAGAGAATTCAAGATTCAGTGGGTCAGGGAGCATAAGAAATAGTACTCACATGCGAGGACCTGTGTTTCAGTCTAATCTCCTGGGAATGTTTCTTGATTAAACACGCGTTGGATAAAATACAGTAAAGCAAGAGAGTTCCCTGATCATTAACTTCAGGGGACATACTTCCTCCTGCACACTTTCTTTCTGGCCAGATTATTTTCTGAGTTACATAAGTCCTTCATCTGATCTGGCTCCAAAAGTTTTCAAAAAGAAGATGAGGCAGAGATGATTTACGTTGGATAAAATACAGTAAAGCAAGAGAGTTCCCTGATCATTAACTTCAGGGGACATACTTCCTCCTGCACACTTTCTTTCTGGCCAGATTATTTTCTGAGTTACATAAGTCCTTCATCTGATCTGGCTCCAAAAGTTTTCAAAAAGAAGATGAGGCAGAGATGATTTAATTGCATTCCAGCCAAATTTTGTGGAAAAAACCCCAAACTAGCAACAAAACCCCACCTACCATTCAGCTGTGAGTTTCTTAAGCACAAATCAGAGACAGATGCCACTGGAAGCAAATTATGTGTGAAGGTGCAAGGGCCTGGTACCTACAATATTGCTTTGTATGTTTGTGAACATCAGGGTAGAAGCTGAACATAACAATGACTTACGCCTCCGTTTATACTGGGACATGACTGGCAGATCCCAGGGGGACCAGGGGCTCCAGGACTCCCTGGCTGTCCTGGGGGACCAGGGGCACCATTTCTGCCTGGAATCCCAGGAGAACCCTGCAAAGACACAAGCAGAGCAGATACAGAAGTCAGCACTTGCCTTCAGCTGCAAAGGTGTCATGGGACACATCCTTTCATTTGTAACAAAGTCTGTGTGATTGTGGTGGGAAACTTTCTCTAGTAAGTGTAACTAAGACCACACTGAGCATTTATGGAAGATATAGACAGTAGATAAAATTCACACATAGAAACACTTCGTAGTTCCTGAAGCCTTATTGCACCTAATACTTGATCAATCATACTAGAAATATTAAACCGGTCAGTTCCTGAATCTAAAATTAATGCTGATAGTGGAGTTCATAAGTTTTTGTTTTGTTTTGTTTTGTTTTTTCTATTGTGAAGAAATATATCAAAATTAACAACTGTAGTACAATTTGAGCTAAACTCTATCTCTCTCTTTCCAGTTTAAATTTTTGACAGTTTAGTTGAAGCTAAAGAGCTACTTCAAAGTAACTACATGGCACGGTCCTGCAGACAGTGTAGACACCAATGAAAGCTGGGTATCTCAGTAGCTTGATTGGGACATACAGTTATAGCTGGTATTATAGGGGTGGGCTCTTGGATTTGTTTGGTTTTTTAGGGAGAAAATAAAAAAGCTGCACTTACAGGGTCTCCTTTGGGGCCTCGGGCAATTACTCCAGGAGTCTAGAAAAAAAGGAAAAGTAATTTAATTAAGAAAATGAAAATAAATGAAAAAAAAATATAAACAAGAGGAAAACATTTAAACATTAGAACAGAGTTTTATCAAGTTAATTCATTCTTATTCAGTATATTTAAGACCTGTAGGGTTTTTAGTCAGTCCTTCATCTTTCATGGTTTGTCCATAAGCTACACCTCTCCTGTAGGCAAAAAAATGGCACTAATGAGGCCATTAGAGCCTTGACATTTAGTACCATGGGGATAGAAGTCCACTGTGGAAAGCTGTAAGGGACAGTTTTCTTGTATCCTTCTCAGTCCAGCATGTTAAGCGTGATAATGTAGCTGATTTTAGTTTATCAGACCTGCTCCTCCAATTTATTTAGCTTTCAGTTAATAATTCAGTTACACGTTACTATCTGGATTCTCAATATACAGCTCAGAGCAGTTTTTATGTATTCAGCTGCTGTAGCAAAGAATATTCAGCTGAAACTGTCTTGGATCTTTCAGGGTGGCATTTCCCTATGCACCATGTAAGGTCAGCACAACATCTTCCAGGGGAGGACCAAACTGTTGCGTATTGAAGGCAGAGGCTGGAGGAAGTAGTCCAGATGTCCTTGGTTATCAGGGGCCACAGAACTGGTGAAGGAGTCTCTAGACTCAACAAGAGAGAGAGCTATGCTTAAATCTCCAGCATACTTCTATGTACCATTTGTTTACACCTCTAAAACTGTTCAGTGCGGTAGCTGAGGTAACCCTGGAAGCAGTACAGGTGCACTAGCATGGTGCAGGTAACAGTAGGTGATGTGTTTGTATCTGACATTTCATGTTTAAGCACACACACTATAAAGCTGCAGAAATGCATCATCTCCCTTTTGTTTCCATATACACATCTCTTTCATTCTCTTCCTTTATCTTCTGGATAAAAAACTTCAATGTGCCTGTGGAAGTCTATGTAGTTTGAGAAAATCTCTTTGATGTTAAGCAGGGATGAATGTTGAGATAACCACAGTACATCTGCCTCCCTCCCTGGAGCAGTTTAGGCAGGGGACTAGTAATACATTTGTAATAACATTCTTGATTTTCCTGAGGTGAAGTTGCTGCAACTGCTTTAGATAATGTCGGTGTCTATAAGCAAGATTATGATAAATTAGGCATGTAGGGCTTGAATCATCCTGCCTTTGCAGAGCATCAAGTCAGCAATAACTCTGCAAAAGGAGATATCCTCTGTGATGATGTAGAATTGAGCTGATAAGAAATGCAGACTCATAGTATGCTGTGAGAACTGTTGAATTTTCTTTGTCTGTGTTGGCATTAGTTTCATGTATATAGATTGAGCACGCAGTCAACAAAACAGCTGTTTGCATTATTCTTATGCTTCTTCATAAAATGGAAAATATAATGGCTAATTGTTGGCTTCTGGCCTTTTCTACTATTTATCTGTGCCAGTTGCCTATGTAAAACTGAGTTAAAAGACTTAATGGTTTCAGCTGCATAGCCTAAAGGTCTAACAAGTATTTTATCTAATTTGGTACCAACTCTCTGATAGAGTACAGAAGTATTCTTGAATTTAACAAAAAAGATAAAATTCTGTGAAAGTTCAATCTATTTTGTTTTTGTTTGGGTGGGGTTTTTTAAAAATTTGGTTGGTTTTTTTTGGTGTGTTTTTGTTGTTTTTTGTGTTGGTTGTTTTTTTTTATTTTTATTTGGCAAAATTTGTTCTATTTTGTTTTTGTTTGGGTGGGGTTTTTTTTAAATTTGGTTGGGTTTTTTTTGTGTGTTTTTGTTGTTGTTTTTTGTGTTGGTTGTTTTATTTTATTTTTATTTGGCAAAATTTGCTTTCAGCTGCATAGCCTAAAGGTCTAACAAGTATTTTATCTAATTTGGTACCAACTCTCTGATAGAGTACAGAAGTATTCTTGAATTTAACAAAAAAGATAAAATTCTGTGAAAGTTCAATCTATTTTGTTTTTGTTTGGGTGGGGTTTTTTAAAAATTTGGTTGGTTTTTTTTGGTGTGTTTTTGTTGTTTTTTGTGTTGGTTGTTTTTTTTTATTTTTATTTGGCAAAATTTGTCCTTCCTAATTATTTACATAGAGATAGAAAGTGACAAGCTTAGCATATAAAAGTGTTTAAGAGCATCTAAAAGAAAATTAACTGAATTTGGCATGGATCAAGAAGGCAGCAACACCAAAATAAGAACATTGAGAACAAACTTACTCTTGTCGGTGGTGGTGTTGTTTGTGGACAAACTGGACAGCACTCTCCAAATGGAATCTCTGGGTTGGGACAGTCCAGCTCCTGATCATCACAGACAATGTCATCACAGAGAACAGACCCTGAGTCGCACACACAGATTTGACATGGCTCTGGTTTCCAAACATCCCTGTCAGCATAAACTTGCCCAAGATGGGTACATCCTGCAACTGGAAAGAAAGACAAAACAGTGGTCAGTATTATTTCAAATGGGTTTTCCAAATCACAAATTAATAACATGAAAGTTGTTGGATATTCTGTTTTGTTTTCTACTGCAATATAGTTTATGTGTGTGAAGTACAAAGCTAAATACTTCTCTTCAGACACTGGTAGGATCTGTTACATTAACTGCAGTCTGCTCTAAGTCTATAAACAGACATCAGTGGAAACCTCCTGGAGCTGATCCAAGGCCCAATTAAATCTGTGATAATCTTGCGTCTCGAGTAATTTGAATGTCAGACAGAGTTACTGCATAATTAGCAATTGAATTCTCTGCTGCAGCTAGAAAAGAAACGTGCCAAATCTGGCAACAAAGTGCAGCATTTGCCCCCATGTGACAATGTGAGCACTTACACGTGGATGAGGAACAAGCCATCTGCCCAGCACCAATTCTTGTTACTAGCATCTTGCATTAATAGCCAGCACCAAGTGTTTTCAAAGCATTTTTGAAAGCCAACATATGCAATAGATCTAAAAGAATGTTCACATTAATTGCCCAAATGGTTTGCAATTAATGTGTCATCTGGCCTGCTCAAATCTTACAAAGGTCTGCATTTTCAGAAGAAAAAACATTGTTAATCTGTAATATTAATGGTTTCGTGAATTCTTTCCAACAGCTGTTCTGCTGATCCAATTTATTGTAGATAATGAATTTGAAGAGAATGATGAAAACCAGCTTCAACCATTACATTTTGGGTAACATTTTGGGTTTGTAATTTCTTACAGAAATAAGATACAGAAAGCACTGTCATTTAAGAAACCAATACGAAATTAATACCACGGAGTTTGGCAAACTCCTTGTAAGTTTTGAAGAAGCTATTAGAAGTCTCAGAGTGCAAACCTAACTATCAGTGAATGTCTTGATTAATGGAGCAAGATTTTTTCAAGAATAATTAAAAATAAATCATTCTAGAAGCACAAAATTCTGGAGAAAGAGCTATTTATGTACCTACATTGTCCTTAAAACTTGAATATCAGAATAACTTACCTACTACATGTCATCCATCCAAAAGAAAAAAAAATGCCAGAAGATTTAATTCAAAGTTCTCTAAAGTTACCACTGGCTCCAGACAGAAAATCATGAATGCCATCAAATTGTGGTAATGATGATAATTATGTAGTATAAGACTGAATCCAATTTTATCATGCAGTCCGTCCCCATGAGTTATGCAGTCCCTCTTTCTTTTCTCACTCACAGAATCTTTCAACTTTTTTTCTCTTTTTCACTACCATGTTAGCACACTGGTGCCTTTCTCTCCTTACATTTTTGTTGTTGTGTTTTTTGTTTTTTTTCCTGCCTATGTTTTTGGATATCTGTTTCCATACCCATACAGGGCTCTCTGGCATGGTACATACTTGGATGCATTTCTCTCTTCACATGCTTCTTCTTCAGTTCCTTTTCCCTCTATTCCGTTTCCTCTTTCCCATGACACACAACTTGCCTTTTCATCTTCCCTGAATCCTCCTGTCTTTTGTACCTGAACAGCTCACCTTTTTTGCTGCTATGTACTCAACTGAACTTATTTTTTTCAGATTCTGATCCTTTACCAGTCTCACTCAGATGCTTTTCCTTGCCTATATTATTCTGACTTGCTCCTCTATGTCATCCATGAAATTCATCACCTCTTTGTATGAGCTCCGTAAGAGTGGTGGGGAACACAACCAAGACGTCCTAGCTCACTGAGTGGAGAACCAGAGTGAGGATCTTGGAGCAGGGCACTGCATGGGATAGGAGGTCTGTTTTTTCAATTTTAATCCCACTACAGGCTTCTGCATACACCAACTCATGCTATTTCTGTGCTTCAATTATAAGAGAAGTAAACAGGAAAACATTGTCTTATTAAGGCTGACACCATTGATGGTTAAGAGTTCGTTTTGACCACCAGCTTGATTACAACAACAGCAAGATGCAAAAAGCTTAAAAAATCCCTTTCAGACATTTTCAAGCCAATTTTTTTTTTCTGTGCTTGGTATCAGGCTGGGAGCCATTATTTTACCTTCCTTTGACAAAACAGAAAAATCTTCAAATCTAAAATATTCCAGTGACATATGAAAACTAATTCCCCTCAAACACTTCTATCACTTTGAAATTAACTTTTTCCTTTCCCTTTGCTTCTCCACCTCTTGGGCCTCACCAAAAACTTCAGATCTTGCACGAGGGAGGTGAAGAACTGCTTATTGCCAGGACATCATCTTCACACTCACTGTGGCACAGGGTCACTGCATCAGATGCAGCTTCAAAGGGCACCACCTAAAAGCCATTACTTCTGAAGATCTGCATGTCCCTTAGTCTGCTAAGCTAGATTTAGTTTCTAAAAATCTGGTTTCCCAACTCTTACACCACAGAATAATGTCAGTGGATCCCAGGTAAAGAAGCTGAATCTCTGCTTGACTAATTGCTGACTGTTTGTGTGAGAAACATTTTCCTCCTTTAACAAACTAAAATTTCACTGCAGGCACTTAGGAAGAAAAAACTAAGACAAGAGTAATGACAAATGTTTCCTGACAAACAAGAAAACTGAAATGTATTTAATGCAACATTATGAACAAAATACTTCTTATAGTCTCTCTAATGACTCATGAAAAAACCCTGAGTATCTCAGTGCATGAGTGGTTCACTGTATACAAGATGGCCTCAAAAGCAGTATTCTGTGGAAGGCAGAATACCAGCAAAGATACTGGGAAGTTAGAGTTTATTATCCATCTAAAAGGAGCTGGTTGGATACACCCAGAGAGCACAGGTGGCCATGCTGTCACTTCACCTGAGAGTGATGTACTCCGCTCTCACCTTGCTTATGAGCTTCCCTGTTTTGCAGATTAAAATGTCCTTCTCATTTACAAACATAATGAGGAAGGAAAGAGATTATTTTTCTTTAGGTTAGGGAAAAACATGATCTATTCATAAATGTCACATAAAAATACCATGAGACAGATCTGAAAGAATTAATACTGTTACTGTGTGCGCAAGTTATGTACAGCTTTATGAACTGCATACACATGGAGAAAAATGCACAGTGCATGCACAATTCTGTACCATAAAGTGTTTATTTTTAATATTCAGATTTTCAGTTCTCAATGTCATCCTCTTATCCTTTTTTTAAAACTATATCTTTAAGACAGCAAGGTTCTTATTCACTATAAAATTCATATCCAAGAATTTTCATTTTTGATCTGCCAGTTTTTTCTTCATCCTTACCTAATTTTAATTGATTTGTTTTGTTGTTTTGTAACCTCCAGAGATGTCAGCTTGCTGCCTTACAATGAAAAGCACAGCTTGAGTGGGGAGCAGAAAACTGCCATATTTCTTTCCCATATTTTTGTACTGCTGGTTAGAAAAAGTTCTGTTTTCAAGAGAGCTGCTCTTTCCTGAAGCAGAGGCTTTTCTCAGTGACTGATTTTTCACACTGACACTGCTTACTTTTCCATATTTTAGTCAGCAATATTGATGAAAATGATGGAAATTTAAAATGTGTCACAGAAAGACTGACATGATTTTAGAGTAATGCAGAAATAAAGCAGATTTCTCTGCATTTTTATAAGGTTGTCATTCAGTTATTTTACAGTAGATGGCATTATTTAACAGAAAGAAAAGACAAAAAATTGAAGCCATCTGGATATAATGACATTCGTGTTTGCTTCTAACTTTCTGGACATTGTTAAATGAATTCAGAAATAAGCTAGGAGAGCTGCAATGAAAATCGTTGTGGCCTTTGGCAGGATGAAAGTATTAAATAGGTTTCCAGAGGAAACTTACATCTGGGAAGACTTAGTCTGCTCAAGATACCCCCTCTGTGCTCAGATGTAGATCTGTGTGTCAGCATGTTATGACATAATGCATTTTGCATTGCTCATAAAGATCAACCCTTAGCTCCAAAATCCTTTGGAAAGCTGATTTGTGCTAAAGCACTGGCAAGTAATGTATAGGAATAATAAGGTTATAAAAAAGCTGACTTGCCTGCTTCTAGACTTGTGGTAGAACAGTCACATACTTGACTTAGCCAGCTTTTCTTATTGATTCCTAATCACATATATTAGCCCAAGATTCTAAAAACTATTAGAACTCAACAGTATTTGCCCAAGGCAATGTAAAATATTCTTCTTTCCAAAGCCCTGAATACAGTGGCTATGCAACATTTCACTCCTATGGCAGTTATTGCAACAGTTTCTTGGAAATTGTGTCAATCTCTGATCTGGTGCATACAACATTAAAGTTTAATATTTGAAAACCTGAATAACTTTGAGTTTATGCTGTTTACTGAGCACTCACATTTTTTAAGATTTTCTGTGAGTAAAATTCACCTGGGCCAGCCTAAAAAGTGAAGAAATGAAAAAAGGCAACATAATCTTCATCACATGCTTGTTTTGAATTATTTCCCATTTTCTAAGCAGCCTAGCAGCTGCATGTAAGCAGACAAGTAGTGAAAGCTGAGAGGAAAATCACAACTTAGTCTCAAAGGATCTGTACATCTAAAAGAGCCCAAATCTGTACAGGGGAAAACAAATATGGTCGTTGTAGGCCTGAAGGATAACAGATGTCACATAAGACATAATCCCAGTGAGGTGAATGGGAATCTGTTATGGAATACTAGGACCTGAGAAGCTGATCTGATTTGCAGTTGCTTTTGGCTTTGCTTTTGTGCAAGCGCTGTGATCATGACTTAACCACATTTATATGGTAAGAGGGAAAAATCTCCTAACAGTATCCTCAAAAACCACAGGCTTTTCCCGTTTGGACAGAGCAAATGTCCAGCTATTGCATTAGTAGCTGACTCCCATATCCCATTTGCAGAGATGTGACTAAAGGTTTAGAAATTAAAGAACATCTTGAACTTTTCTGGTTCTGCCTCAGCAAGGGCAAGAGTCCACACAGAGGTGACTCATGATTCTCCAGCAGCGGCTCGATGATGGCTTGGGAAGCAAAGCCCAGGAGCTCTGATCTGCAAGAATCTGATCACAAACACAGTGAGTCAAGCAAACTTTTGTTGTTGATATTTGAAGTAAATCTGTTAAAGGCTAATACACTGACATGAAGGAGACCTCATATCTAACTATGACTGGATCCAAAGTCTGCTGAATCAAAGAAGGGTCTTGTTGTTGCTTTTCATGGACTTCAAACTGTATTTTCAAGCCTATGGTTCCTTATTCTGACCTGATCTTGGTGCGTTGCTTTACTAGATAGCTATATCAAAAAGTGTTTTTTTTTCATTTCTTCTGTAGTATTGTGCATTCCAGCACTATTTTATACACTGTTTAACCAAAGGACAAAGTAGAAAGGAGATATACTGTTCATATTCAATGGAAATGCTGTAATTCTCCCCTGTACTGGAGCAGACAGAGGAATCCATCCCAGCGTCTGCAGCATCACTGCTTTCCATTTACTGAACAGAAAAGAATGCCACAGTGTCTACCTCGAAGCAAATGGTTTGGACTCCCTGTCTGGTATTATGATGATGTTTATAAGAAAATCAAACATACTCATTCCATCCCTTGATCAGTAATGGAAACAAACGGACTCTCATACTGAACTAATTGGCTTGCTGAGCCAGAATGCCCTGGTTTGTCCACGTGTTCTACTGCCAGATAAGTGCTGAGTACTAGAAAAGTCTGAGAGTTTCTGCTTCTTAGGAGTCGGGAAAAGCAGTGGAAATAGAAGGAAAAAATTGTTTAATGATTTATTTATTTTTTAACTGCAAATCCTACAGACTTCTGTCAGCTGGAATTGTCTTAAAACAATGACCTAATTAAATGAATGCATTTCACGGGGTACATGAGGACATAAGGACCAATATGGACATACCTACCTATGAGGACATTTTCAGATTAATGGTACTGATGTGATATTTTGTAAGGCTTATCCAGCATGTGATTGAAGGATCAGGAATGAAACCTCAATTGACAAAACACTTAAAATCAGGCTGTGAAAAATCAGAGCAGGTCTATCTTAAAAATCCTTTCCTGCACCATGTCCTGTAGGAGGAAGAACTGCTATTGGGTGGCATGCAAAGGGAGTATGAATGAATGGTTTCACAGATTTCCCGAGCTACACACCAAAAAGGAGAGCAACATCCTGTGCTTTCAAATGGAAACCAAAGCTTTCTTTTAGGGGTGTTCGTCTGCCAAAAAAGCTGGCATTTGAACAGTTCTGCCACTTCGCCAGTCCCAGAGGTTTTCCTCCTTACTAAGATGCAGAGCAAGAATGAAAAGGCAGCATAAAATAGTGCTGGTTAATCATAGTACTTTACTTGTCTGTCAGATGCATTGTGGAAAGGAGACATGCACTGTTTCACTGGCAGTGTATAGAAGAGGCAAAGGATCCCTATGTTATGTAGCCAAACTGTCTTTGCTCTGATACCCACCCAATCTGTCTTTCAGACTACAAAATGGAAAAAAAAGAACCCAGACTGGCACTGGTACAAACAAGTATTTGCATTTTAAACAAATCATTGCTTGTTTCCTTCATTCATCTTCATAAGCTCCAAATGCTGCAACCTTCCTGCAGCTCTTAGACATTTTTGAAATATCAGGATTAAAAAATATTCTTATGACATATTTGCTACCAAGTAAAAGGGCTCTATTTTCCTTGCAGATTAATGGCTTTTTCCTAATCTTTCAAAGCGTGATTCATGTTAAGAACTCTTAACTTTTCTTATTTTCAGAGGGCTATTGTTCCTCTCAAAGGAAACAAGGGCTTGTAGTAAGAGGACAAGAAGAAATGGATCAAAACTGGAAGAGGGAACATTGAGGTTAGACATTTGGAGAAAATTCTTTAATGTCAGAGTGGTAAGACACTGGAACAAGTTGCCCAGGGAAGTTGTGGCTGCCCCATCCCTGAAAGGCCTTAAGGCCAAGTAGGATGGGGCTCTGAGCAACCTGATCTAGTGGGAGATGTCCCTGCCCATGGCAGGGGGTTGGAACTAGATTATTTTTAAGGTGCCTTTCAACTCAAACCTTTCTATGAACCTATGAAATGATGAATTTTGGTATAAAGAAGCTGAATCTTTCACACTCTGTCTCAACGTCTAAGTTTTAAAAATTGCTCTATTCAGGCACATATGTTGACATCCTTGAATGATGTTCTTCATGCAGCTTCTAAATGTCACCCTGCCACATAAGTATTGCTTTGAAAGAGGGACCAGTGGTATCCATCCCATCAGTGATACTGTTAGACAGCAGCCCCACTGGCTTTGGCTGGTGTCTGGCATGAGCCACAATGGCAAAGAGTTTTCTTGTTTCCAAACTGCTAATAGGAAAACAAAGTGCAAGGGTTTTTGGGTTTTTGTTCATGTTGTTGGTTTTTTTGTTAATTTAGTTGGTGGAGGTTGTTTTTGGCAGAACTGTCATTTCAAGCTGAGTCATATGAGGCTCAGAATAGAGCAGGCTGCTGTATGTCTATCACCTTGCTTCTCTTTTGGGATTGCCCAGAGAACTGTTATACAGGTTTCTGAACTTATGAAACTAATTTTGAGAAAAAAACATTTGATGGATGCAAGAGGTGGTTATACTCCTTTTGTTGTTTACTGTTCCTGTTCCTCCACAACACCATGGCCTAAATTGCTTTTTGTGAGGGAGGAAGATACTCCTAAATGACCACCCCTACAGAGATGTGAATCTGGGAGTACCTCTCCAAAGTCCTCTCTCTGCAGGTTAACTCTTTAACTCAGACAATTATGATCATACTTCTGTCTTTTTAATGGAGAGAGACCTCTTTTGTTATAATTTGCAGAATGTGTATCATACCTGATTGAGGGTAAACACTGCCTGATCAGAATCTCCCTTGATTTTACTGGGCTTTGGATCAGACCTAAAGACCATAAACTTCTAATCATTCTGCTGGGAAATAAAGGTCTTCATTGCTCAACAGATCAAACTTTTTAACTGTTTGCATTAGAGAAGGACATACAGTAAGAATTTCATTTCAATTCAGTGCATTTGATGCCTTTTAGAGGGAACATTGCATAATTTTTCACTCACTCTCTCTCTCTCTTCCAATTATTGGTAAAATGCCTATGAGATTTTTCCATCCCCTCTGTTCTTACATGACAATATTTTTTGGCACATCACCTTTTGTGCCATTGGGTGTCACTCTAAAAATACACAGAAGGCTCCAATCACTTTATTTGTGGCTATTTAGTTATAGCTCTGGCACAAATTCTCACTCCTCTGCAGTAATATGATTTTAATGTGCTTCTTGTCTTTAGAGTTGCCAAATGGCAAAAGACTTGTGTCTTAAACCAAGCAGAAACTGACATAAGTTCAAGGTCTGATGTGATTACTGATGATTTTATGGATTTATTAGTTTCTTCAAATGTACATCCTGCCCACTCCTTGAGCAGTCAATTAAGACTTCTACAGTCAGAGTAGGTAATCTTAATTTTGAACACTTGAACACATGAACACTTCCAAACTGATTCCATAAGAAGCTAGCCTAACACATATCTAAAGAAAAGCAATAGCTTCATGCTCAATATTATTAGGATAAATTAAGTGGAAACATTTACCAGCATCCAGCACATTTTGTCAGAACTTTAAAATAAAATCACCCCCGAGGTATATATAAAGCCATACTTCTGTGTTTCTGTTTTTAGCTAGGACCAGCAATAGTTTATAACAGTTTATAACTGGAGAGTTCTTTGTAGCATTTCTTGCTGTAGGTCTGACCGGGCAAGAACACAGAAAAACTGGAAAAGTCATTGTGTATGAGCAGGTTTCCCAGGCTATACAGCCAGTCTTGACAGATCCAAAGTATCATGAAAATGAGATTCAGCTTCTGAGCTGTTAAGTGAACTGGGAACTGGTAATTGTTACAATTTGCTCTATGTAGCACTTCCTTTAAAAACTGAACTATAACTACTTAATTCAAGGTACTTGATTGATTCTCACAAGATAAAACCCAAAGGCTATTTTGGGGAAAAAAAGTATGATCTTTGATTTGCATTGTCTAACCTTGCAATTAAAACATCTGATGTTTAATCTGATGATTAAAGTTTCAAGTGGGACATGATCTTATTCCCCCTTTGCTCAGTGAGAGGGCTAACAATTTTATGCAATGCTGTTTCTGTGGTTTGCTTGGAAGAAACTGGCTTGATTCAATGCTTCTCTCATGAGACTGGAACAGATGGGAAATGTTACAATTCAGTATAGTACACATGGTAATATAATTGATTTTTTCAGATACTTTGGACAACGTCAGTCACGATATAACTCCATGGCCATAGTGAATTTACATCAGAGATGAGTAAAGCAGCAGGGGGTCAAATTCTACACTAACATAACTCCCTGCACAATTGCATTGATTTCCCTGTAATTGCAGAAGTTGGAAGTAAATGAAGCCTTTGGTTCTTGTATTTCATATTCCAGTGATGGATTAAAGAGGTCTGGTGTATTGTCTGAAGCCATAACTTTGGCTGCCAATAAATTAAAGGTATTTGAAATTCAGAAGATGGGAATGGGATGGAACTTTAAATGCATAGAGCATTATTAACCTGGGTTCTTCTGCAAAACAGCTTGTATTCATTCACTCCTAATTCCAGTTTGTACTAATTCACCCCACATCCATTTGGGGCAGTTTGTTGGATACACATGCCAGTAATTGGAATTCTTCTTAATCTGCCTCATAGAGGATATCAAATGGTTATTTGTACACCAGCTACAACGTTCTTATTGTCAGCTTCCTAAGACTACTAAAGTGAGTATTGTGTTGGCTTTCTCAGGGTACCGAAGACAACTTTCTTAATTTTGGGACTGCTTAAGTATCAAATTATATGCCTGTTTTTCAGGCAAGAAGACCTAAGGATCTTCCTAATTCCTTCATCAAATGAAAGTCAAGAGCATGCAAGCACAGAGATGACTTTTTATTAGTATCAGAGGTCAGAAGCATTGCTACTGAAGTGTCTGTCTGTGAAGTCTGGCACGCATTTAGCTCTCCCTGCTCTATGCAGCAACAATGCCTGCTGGCACAGGGTGAGGATAAACAGTGTGGTGTAGCAGAGGAGGGCTAGAACATCCTCAGCAGACACTGCCAGATCCACCAGAGTTTATCTGCCTAGTCCTTAAAAGGTATGGGTGGAAGAGACTGAGCCAGAGAACACCTGATAAATGAAGAGGCTCTGTGTTTTTTTTTTTATTCTTATGTGACAGATGTTTACAGCATTCTTTCTCTGTTCAACTGCTCTAACAGGGAAGGAATCAGATGGATTTGAATGCCTCTTTTCTTTCTTTTTTCTGTATTTTCCCTCTTCATTTTTACGCTATTCTGTTCATACAAAAAGAGATCTACAAAGAGGACCACCCTGCCAATGACTAAGCCACCAACAGACTCAGAAAATTGTGCAAAGAATCCTTGAAATGTCTGAGCAGATTTCAATTACCCTTTTCAAAGATTTGCAATTCCCACTACACAGCCTATTGTTTGCTTTCACTAGGGCATTCTTCTCTTAAACAGCTGGCACAAAAGGACTAGTGCTATGTACGGAAACAAGCAAACACCATAAAGTAGATTTAAAGTAAAACAGAAAAAAATTTTTTTTTTTTTTTTTAAAAAGAGCCCCTCATGAAAATTAAGAGCTTTCCAAAATCATATGAATTATTTTTTTGCTGCTTATAGTTGAAGGAAAGAATGGGGGATGTAGTTCATTCCCCTTTCATGCTCAGCATGGCTGTTACACTGAACATCAAAGGAACAATGAGCAATGCTTCCCATATTTTTTATTAACTGTATTCGGGTGAGCAATTGTTTCTGTTGTGTCTCTTTGAAAAAGGAGCTGCAGTGTTGCTCTAGCTTCTTTTTCTAAAAGAAAATGGAAGGAAAGAAAAGAAAGAAGCTGCAGCACCACAGGGAAAGAACAGAGGCAGAGAGAAGTTTGCAGCAGACAGCCTGCTAATGTTCCGACTGGTCACTGGGTGTGAATTGCAGGGAATTTTAGTGGGAACTAATTATGTCCAGAAGTTTTCCAAGAACTGACAGTGTTGCTGTGGGAAGTAGTTTCCAGACACAGATCATCCTTTCATATCTACTGCTGCAAACATGCACAGGGTGTTCCTGTGACTGCAGCTCTTTGCAGTGCTGGGATTAAAGCAGCTCCTGAAGCCACCATAGCAGCCCACAGAAGTTTTGCACATGCAAGGAAATCTTGTGCTGCCTGGCAGGAGAGAAAAAGTGCCTGTGCCATCCTCTAGGATGGGATGCATAGTGACAAAGAGAAAACCAGGGCAGGAAGGGATGGGTCTCCTGGGACTGTGGGTGGTTTGTGTTATGCTGGAGGCTGTTCTACTACAAACTCATCTGAAGTCTTAAATCTACAATTCATGTCCTCCATTTCTTCAGTCATTTGGGTGCCCCTTTAACCGTAAGAGAAGGTACTAGGCTTTCAAAACAACAAAACACATTCAGCCTTAAAATCTGTATCTTTCTATTATCATCACATTCTTCCTGTTCAACATCCAGTGCTTGCTTTCTCCTCTCTGGCAGACATTTCTTCTCAGTCTAATTGTGTGAATCAAAGCAAGACAAAAATTTGTAGACATTGTTAAAGGAGGTACTGTTTTCATTCTCATTCTGATAGTTCATGTTTAAATGAAGGGTTTTATGTAAATGAAGGAAAATGGAAGAAGCATTTTAGCTAATCTGAATGGAATCTCCTCTGCTGTATTTTCACTAAACAAAGCCAGAAGTCCCAGAGCTGAAGTTTATCCATACTAAAGCCAACAAATGGTTGTTGTTGGAGGGGGTTATATCATGTTTTCCATTGTCATTTTGACATGAAACAGGCAGAGGATTCAACTTTGCAAACTTGGAGACAAGAATATTGGCTCTGAAGTGAAAATAACGAAATAAAAGCAGTGGTTGGAAGTAGGTTAGGTTTTCTCACAGCAGAGTAGAGACAACCTTTCCTATGAAATACAAGGTGAGAAAAAATGCTTGAAAATATAAAAGCAAAAGGTCATGTACTATGTGAGAAAGATTTATTCTTCTACAGTCACTGATGGAACTCATTCCACCTTGTACCTTTCCAGCATCTAAGACAGGACAAGCACATTGCTCTCTGTCTCTGTTATACTTGCAGAAGAGACTTTCTGACTACCCTAATATGCAATTTTCTACTGCCTGTGGAGATTACTAACTCATCAGCCACAACAAGGAGCAACGCAAGGGTTATTTTTTGAAATTGTTATACAGTCTCAAAGCAATGTGAGAAGTATTAATAGCATGGTCTCTACACATAAATATGGGAATCTTAATTCCCTGAAACACAAAGTGTCTGACTGAGCAGAATGGAGAAAGATCAGGAGATTGCATGGGAGTTCCTTATAAATTTTTTCCAGGGACAAAGCATACTCTTGTCAGGGAAGCCATGGAGAGGACAGAAAGTAAAGATTCACAAACCCTGAGTGTGAAAAGATTTAGTGGAAGAAAGAATATCCAGAGGAGCAGCTGTCGTGCAGCAGTAGCTAAACTAGAGCACTGGCTCTGGTATATAGTAGCAGCCTGACACTGGGGGATCCACTGCAGTGAGTCACTGCACAGCCTTGATGTCACAGACAGATCATTGCCCTGAGCTGCACTGCACCAAGCTGCCTGCTCTGCAGGAGGAACCCACTGGATCCCCTGGGCCTGGAGATGGACAGCATGCTGAGGGCCAGAAGCTCCAGCGTTCTTCTGCACCTATCCTCAACAGCCTGGCCTGACAGTACAGAAGCAAGATACTGCTTCTTGCATCACTCCTGAAGAAGGAATATTATCTGTGCCCAGTTCTCCTCTTGTGCAGGATATATTATCATGGATGTGTCAAAGGAGGGGGAGGCTGGTGAAGTACTGCAGCAGATAAAATGACGACACTAAATTTTTTCTTCTATTTTGGGTTGAAGGTTATTTATCATCTGCCAAAATCCAAAATCAGAACATCTCAAACCTGTAGACGGGCAGGTACTGAACTCTAAACCACGTTCAAGTTGTGCAATCTATAATTTACCAAGCTACCACAGGGAGAATGAGCTAACACTTGCCATGTTGAATAAGAAAATATTTTATTATACCCTTTTCAAGTTTGAGATTTCTTTTGGTTTTGCCAATAATAAATTTAATTTTGCTCCATAACATCAAATTTCTGCAAGAACACTGGAATCTAATCCGGTTACTTCAAGACGAAGAAAACCCATTTAACATATCTTTACCATTACGAAGAGTTTTCCTTTTCTTAGCTGAGATAATTTGCCTACTTTCTCAAAAAAACACAACTAAAGGACGGCACAATCTGGAGTATTAATGGACATGACGTTGCACTAATTTCCACTTTTAAACTAATTATTTCTTCAAACCAACAAATTAAAACTGTTACAGCACCTGTGGCTTGTGCTCTTCTCCAGACTGTTAATCTACCATAAAAACATCAAGAGCAATACAGTTTTCATGCTGCTCATAGCCTGGGAAAGCATGCTTTGTTATTGTTTCCCCCTACTGGTAGGCTGAACCTTTCAACTCTGAGGACATTGCTTTTTCATCCAAAATGCTCAGTGACAGCCTGCACAAATTCTGTTGCTGTCCTCCAGCATACTTTCCCAATTATGAAGCCAGGTATGTCCCGTTTTCTGCACATTTCTGATTAAAACAAGATTTTAACAACATCTGTACATATCTGGGACAATAAGTAATAATGATCCATGGCAATGATCCCTGCCAGTCTGGCTTATCAGCCAGTCTGTGGAAAAAAGAAAAAGTGAAAGCCATCCATTCCTTTCTTTCTCTTGAGTAACATTAATTAAAACTAACACCCAGCTGTTGTATAAGGCTGGCATCAGCCAAGATTTTGCAAGTGACACCTGGCTGCCTATTTCAGACCGCACAACTTTGGCAGAAGCTGGAATAGGAAATAGGATTTGCTTGTAATCTGCAGCAGTAAGAAAGAAGCAAATGTAATGACTCTGATGGAGGCATCAACAGTAATACTTGTGCCAGAGGCAACACCCTGCTACCTCTGCATCCTCCCCCTGTAATACAGCAGTGGATGTTTCCAACTTCACCACCTCTTTTAAAAAAAAACAGTCAGTGTATATTTGGTCTCAAATCAAAAGCAAATTTGGAAAATAATGAAAGGGATTTATAATGGTTGCATTTTGCTAAGGCTAATGCCTTCCAGGGATGTGTTTATGAAATTTGTCCTATTTCCAAGAACATACATTCTCATGTTTAGAGGGGGTGGATTCCCCAGGCTTTCATTTAGCATTATTTTTCCAGAGCAGAAAGGAATGTTTCAGTTTTCCTAAGCATAACCTTGTCTGCCATGTTCTTGGTAAAAAAAAACTAGGAAGAATGGAAGAAGAGCAGGAGACTCCTAACCTTTCATACCTTCACATAAGTTGCTTTTGGTGTTGTAATTATCTGCTGGCACACGTCAGCGTTATCTGGCTGTACCTTCAAAACTCTGGAGAGTGAGTTTTCCATGTTACCAAAACTTTTGAGGGAAGATAGTTCTGACTGTCATTAGCATTACCCTTAAACTAGCTAATTTACCACCAAAGAATGCGTATGTGCAATGTTGCATATAGGTAATGGCTAAAAATATCAATCTGGCAGTCTCAGAAATATGCTGAATCTGTGCAGTATCCATCTACTTCATTACCTATCTAATCCTTTCCAGTTAATTCACGGAAAAAGCTAAACCAAGCTGCTTAAAAGTTTTCCTAAAATATCATCCTTCATTTCTGGAGCATCAGGAGTGGGTGCTCAGAATAGAGAGTTCTTTGCTTGCTGCATCCTGAAACCTACATGTAATGGTTATATTTCATTTTAAAACTGTAATTTGTGACAGAAAGTAATATGAATGGTCAATAGGTCGTCTCAGAGATATTTTACTGTTCTGTCATTACATCAGAAATTAGTTTCCTGACCAAACATCCAAGATAATACATGACCAGGAAAACACTAAATTACATTAGAACAAAAAATTATTTGGAATATTGATGAAGGTTTTCTGGCTCTGCTCTCACACTGTTTTTAGAGCAGTAGGGTTTCCCTGGTGACCTCAGGGAACTTCCTCAAGGAATATAGGGTGTACATATGAGAAGTCTCACTCCACTCCAGGAGACTGAGACATCCTCTACCCATCTCAGATGCAGCCCAAATCCCTTTGAGTTCCCTTTTGGCACCAATGTGAGCAGTGCTGTGCATGGGCTTCCTCTTTAGTCAGTGGAAACTGCCAAGTAACTTCAGTGTGTCTAACTAAAATTTATGCTGTCTTCTGGAAGTAGCTGTCTAGATGAACTCTACAAACTGAAGATGAATGGTATTAATGTAGGCTGTAAGGCTAATGAATGATTGCACAAATTGTGCTGGCAGGGTACAGGATTTCTTCCCTAAAGAAACACTAAACTTTTTGGTAGTTTAATATGCAGGATGTTAAGGTGCCTTCAAATGATAGAACTGGATATACGTTTCCAGAGTCTGAATCATCTGTTCTGTCTGAAGCACCACCTTCATGCCATGTCAACCACCAGGAAGCATTTTTATCTTGAATGTGGTCAGGGCTTGCAAATGCCTTACACTAGCTTGACTAACATCAGAAAACCTGGATTGTGTCAAGGTCATTTAATTTTCAGGCTAAAAGAGTCACAGTAGGTTACCAGGACACACAGCTTTTGTCCACAGAAGCCACAGAAAATTCCTTGTTCCTCAATCCCGAGCTTCTGAAGAGTTTTAACCTGGGGTTGTACTCAAATATCCATTCCTAGCTATTACAGCAAGACAAAGAAACACATAGCCCAGAGGTACATCTGACTATCCTAAACTTAACATATATGGAGCAGTTTCCTTAATGTCTTGCCAAGTCTTGGCTCCTGGCAGGCTTACCCAAGGAAAATTTTATATTGACTTACATTTGATACTAACCATATAAATATTTTTCTTGACAAGAGAGAGCATTTTAGCATGTCTGGAAATTCTCTTTTGAATAGTGGAAAATTTCTAGTCCATCGCTGGCCTTTACATGAATTAGCATTGCTAATAATCAACTCCTTAAATTATTATTGTTTTCAGTGAGAAACAGCCTATACAAATGTGTGGAAAGGAACATTCCAAAGAGAGGACAGACTTAAATATTTTAAGGGATAACTAGTGTTTTATCAGTCTCTCTGTGTAACCTCATCCGTGTAAGTAGTATGGAAGATATCCCAGTAAGGAAATGTTACTACTACACCACAAAACAGGAATGTGGCAGAGAAATGAGAATCCTCCCTCACACTTCATCTATATAGTGTTCTTCTACCCATGATTGACCATTTCTTGAATCAAATACATCAGAAATGTCCAGGGTTACGACCATGGAGAAGCGTAATGAAAAGAGACCTGGGACTCAGGGGGGATTTGTTTATTGGGACAAATAAAAATTATGTTTTATATCAGATGGTACCAGTCTTAGTCCTTATCCTTCTGAACATATCTATATAAAATAGACATAATGCATATTAAATACATGCAATATGTTTATTATTTTCTGCTGTAAGCAGAGAAAACTCACAGCATATGTTTGCTCAAATTTATAGCATTTTCTTCAATGAGGATTATTGAAGAAAGAGTTTATATACTGAAAAAGCAGAAAGAGAAGAGCATCAGTTCACAGTATATTCTGCTTATTCTCTACAGAATGTTTTTGTTGTTTGTTGTGGGTTTTTTTTGTGATAGATTCATTACAAGATGTAGCCTGTGCGTGCTGAGGGAGACTGGTATTTGGGCATGCTGCTGCTGCTGCTGCAGATACTACCTGATTTGCTCATGCATGGAGCCCCCTGAAGCTCCAGCTGTTCCACTGCCAGGAGCCTGCTGATAGTCTCATGGTTGCCCCAGCAGCAGAGGTGCCTTTCC
The DNA here is from genome assembly GCF_000747805.2 of Chaetura pelagica. Lineage (NCBI taxonomy): Eukaryota > Metazoa > Chordata > Aves > Apodiformes > Apodidae > Chaetura > Chaetura pelagica. The sequence goes on along the minus strand of NW_009952874.1, from coordinate 933,779 downwards.
CAGGTGTGCTGAGACAGATAGATTTGCCATGAAATGGTGAAAATAATTCTTGTAATGATTTGTATCATGCAGACTAGGGTAGGGTGTGGTTTCTAAGGCATTTGACTTTCCTTTATTACACTACAGTTAATTTGGCCGCTGCTTATTGAGCTATTCGTGAAGTTATTTGTTGCCTCCATGCAGGAATAAATACATTAACAGATCTTTTATATGTACAAGAAAGAAAAACGTTTTATCTGAAGGAAGTTCTTGTTTACTATGTCTGGCAAGCAGGAACAGAGCACAACCAAAAAAGGTCAGCTGTACTCGTGGAATGTCATCTGTTTAACTTAAATACTCATACCACACTTATCTTCACTCTAAGTTGAATTAGTGTACACAAAGTATTTTCCGCCCCCTCTGATTTCTGTGTTCATTTGGTTTTTGTGTTCGCACTCTCTGAAAACATGCACACACATACTCACATGGGCTCCCAGATACCATCAAATGCTAAATAGTCTCATGAGAGACCATTACAGTCTGCAGATGTACAATTCTAACTATTTCAGCTAAGGGAATTGATTTCCCTGCCTGTTTTTTGTCCAAGTAAAAATCCTGTAAGCTGACATATTTTCACATATTGCTCTTAAAAAATGTTTCATCAAAACTGGTTAGAAGTTTAAGGCTGTTTTCTGCACGCAATTGTTTAAACAAACCCCCATGCTGCCAGTGGAAAACACACAAGTACAAAGGAGAACTCCAAATAAAAAAAAAACTGTAAGAAAAAATCTATTGCTTGTGACAAATAACTTCCAGGCAGCAGAGAGGTAACAGTTAAAATGTCATTCCAAGAGTTAAAAGAAATAGTTTGTAAACTCTCTGGTGTCTGTAACAGTAGAACAAGTAAGAACAAGAACAAATGCAGATAAGGCAGACAGCACTGTACAGTCCTTTTAACCACAGAAGAGAGCAAAGCAAAGAGAAACTTCTGGGACGGTAATGCAAACTTTCGCAGCTTTCAGCCTCAGCTTGAACTATCTAACTCTGCTGAATTAGTGAAGAAAAAGTCTTCTGGTGACATTTGTGAATACACATTTCTTAAAAGCTATTCAAATCATTGGTGAAAATAAAAATAAAATAAAAACATTAAATCATAAGAAGCTTGAATTACTCACCGTCTTGTTGTGCCAAAATAACTGAGGGTTGAAACACGGCAAGAATGAGCAAAGTTACTTTTTGCACAAAGCTCATCATGTCTAAATATTAGACATGAGACTCTTTGTGCAAAAATAAAAATGGGGGGGGGGAAGAAAAATCTATTCAAAATAGCAACATCGGTTGTTCCCTGCCCTTCCAGCACTGGGCCATGTACAGAACTCAGCCACAAGCATTCCCCAGCTTTGGCCTTAAATAGGAAAAAAATTGGCTTACTTTACTTTTCCACCCCCTTTACTGAAACATGAGAAGAAGACCCATCCCCTAACAGTAAATGAATGATTAATATTTCTCTTGGCTTTACAGAAGAATAAAGTCAACTAAATAAGACACACAGCACATCTGGAACTTTTGTCTCCATACGAAAAGCACACTGAGACTGCATTAGAGCAGTTAGTGTGTGCTGTATGTGAGATACATGCATGTAAAAAAAAGAGAGGTCCTGTGGTAAAGCATTTTTTCATGTTAATTAGAAGTCAGTGATTGAGCCCAAAGAGGATTTTTAGTTCTCAGTACTCTCTAGCCAAGATAAAAGTTAAGTACCTGATGTGGCTGCACAAACTGAAAGAATCCCAGAAGTGGAGGAGCAAACCTGGATATTTCTGCTGATACACAAACAGGGTTAATGAAAAAGAGGCCTGAAAATTCCAACCCTTCTGTTCCAGCACTCTTCTCAACAGCTCTGCCTCACACCACGACTTTGTGAGACCTGGGAAGAAAGCAAGCAAAAAATAAATCATGACAAAAAAAAGATCCCAAATCATAAGCACCAATCTCCCCTTTTCACATCATTCGGTTTGATGCTGTTTTATAACATTTGAAAGCAATGCAGAACAAGTATCACCTTTTGCTTTTTTTACTGTTTGATCCTTAAACAAGAAGAGGTGGTGGACGAAAAAAAAAAAAGACTACTAATGCCTTTTAAGTCTAGTTCTTTCTTTATTCCATGCAAAGAGAATCAGAACACACAAATTCATTTTCCAAACAAGATTGCTTCAGCAGGTTTTGTTATGAATGCAGTTTTGCTGGTAAAATAACTGTAAGTACAGTTTTGGGAGATGCCAAAGTGAATGCAGAAAGCTGTCACAGGGTGTATCTCTGCTAAAACAAAGATCAAACTAATTGCTAATCTCAGCCAATTAATCTGATCCAGGTCATTAACTGCAGCAGTGTTCATTCATTTGTTCTTAAGTGTTGCTGAGATCACAGTGACCCAAGGAACCATCTCCCTATCAGTAACTCATTCATGTCATGAACTGTATTCTCAAAAAAAGGACCCATATCTCTGTATGTATAACAAAATAGGAGTAGTCTGAGATTATCTTTTAATCTGATAGCTATTGATTCTCATTTCAAAACTTGTATGACTGAAATACATTTGCACTTTAAGTGGAAAGTCGTCTTCTATTTGGTTCCCCTGAGGTGGAAGAGGTTGAAGCAAGCATGAAGAGATCTCAAATAATTTTATGGCACTTTTCAGCATACTCTGAAGGTCTCTTCTGTGTCTTATACGCTGATAAGGTATGAATGTCCTGATATATTTCAAAGGAATTACACACAATTTTTAATTTTTTTTCTTTTTTGCATTAAACAGCCCTTAGTTTTCCATGTTGTCTTTGTGGGCATGACAGAACTATTTCATGCAGCTTTGGGTTTTCATATCCAGTATCGTATTACTTAACAGGTTATCTTAATTTGATTTGTAAACTTCAAGGAGCCACAATCAACAAACAGATAACTGCTTCCTGTCATAAAACAGTATGCTTCAAATTTTTAGGTACAGGTCTGTAAGGTTTTCTTCTATTTTAGAGTTATGCTCAGGACAGAAATTAGAACAACAATGTCTAATGTTGATTTTTTTGGCACTCTTAGCTAGGAATGGACCAACAGACCAAACACTGGATTCAAACCATTCTCAGCTATGGAATGAGAAATAAACTGAATTAATTGTTTATCCAAATTGCATGACGATCAGTTTTTTTTATTGCCACTCTGTTTTCTTTATTAATACTTACATGTTCCTCACAATAATTGTTTTATTTATATTAAATTTAATTAATTTTACATGGTAAGTGTCCATGTTCAAATAGTAAAGGAAAGAAAAGAAATTTGATCGTGGTCTTTGCCTTAAAGCCACTTTCATATTGAATTCTAAAATTTTTTCAGCCTTTTTGATCAAAATAAACATTTATATATTTTTTCTTAAGTTTATCCTTTAAAAAAAAATAAAATAGAACACCCTTCAAAAAAGATAACACCTTCACTAATACCTCCCTTAAATTTTTTGCAGAATAACATTTGAGTAAAATTTAAATATTCAATATTAAACAAGTCTCCAACTCATTTAAGAACCCAGATTTATCCATGACACATTCTGTATCCCATAGGCATTGGAATATCAATCTAGGTTGCTTGAATTTGTACAAAAATGAATCCTGAGGTTTCAGTATAGAAGTATTATCAATAGCATTTAATGATTACATCCCATAAAACCCAAAATAACCTATGCACCTTAGCTTCCATGAGTATATTCGCTGTGGTTCAGCAAATAGCAGATGGCATTTCTCAGCTACACTGCAATTTCTCATTAGTGTTACCACAACATAACAGCAGTTGTAGAAGTGATTTTATAATTCTAGTATAAAACTTTGAGGCAATTGACATTTACCATTATGAGTCAATTCCTTTTGATCAGGCATTCACCATTTTGTTTTGCTTTAATTACCTGGTCTGAACAGACTGTGGCACAACAACTTTTCTTGAACATCCGCTGACACTTTATGACTAAAGGCCTTCTTTTCACATCCTCTGCACAAAACCAGGCCCCCTAGAAGCCCAGTCATCTTGAGTCTTGCAAGCAGCTTAGGAGTTTGTAGTAAACAGCTCTTGTTTAACAGCAGCCTTCCCAGGTGTCTTGGCATCTGGACTAAACTGGAAAAAGGCATTCATATCAGAATCAGAGCATTCTTGGAATAATTTATTGTAGAAGTTATTGAGCATATTTGTGCATTACTACATATACCATGAAAATATACAAAACGAAAATATTAACCAGCCTCTATGTCAGATGACTGGAGTATTCATGATGCTCCTGCAATTTGGGATTCCTTGTGCATGCTGGAGTCTTGTGGTTAGTGACATTCTGCCTCAGACAAACAGTTGAGAAGGATGCTCTGACATATTTATCAGGCGACCTCAGGCCCACCTCCCCAACAGGTTAATTCTTAATCAGATGATATAAATGTTACTTTAAAAGTTCCTGAAGTTCTGACCTGTAGAACAGGCTGACAGCTAATCCTTCTTAAAAGAGAGGTTAATCTGAACTGAGAATCCACAGGTTTTGTTGTGGCAATTACTTCTATATCAGGGGCAGGATATTTATTTTTTGTTCCGTGTGAATTTTGGTGATAGTAGAGAATTTCAGAAGAGTGTACAGCTTCACAGAAATAAAGTAGTGAAAACAGAAAGAAGAAAAAGGCTGCATCTAGGTTAACTGTACAGAAACTTCTATTTTTTTTTTTCCCAAATTGTACTTAGTGAATCAACAGACAGTGCCAGTGTGCAACTCTGACATCTTTTCTCTTAAAGCCTACTTGTTACAAACATTTGACCTACAAGAAAAACTGAATCTAGAGCCACTAAGCAAAAAAACACAAACCCCATGCACTCCTTTAACCATTCCTGCTTATGACCTTGAAGCAATGCAAACTATGCCTGATATCTTACTGGACAATTACAGGAATTAAGGTGGCCAAGTCAACAAAAATGTTTCATTCTTCTCCCATCTTTCCATTTTCACTGAAATTATTTCCAAAGACAATGGGAAATCAGCTTTTGAGATGTGGCCTCTTGTTCATGTGCACCCTGTTTTCAGCTTTGCACATCTTCAATAGTTTTCACAAATGAAAATTATCTTTTTCTTGTAAAAGTCCTGTGCAGATTAAATAAATCCTTCATCTGAGTCATGCTGGGAACTGTTTTACAGCACAGCTGTGAAGGCTCTTAGGGCAGAGCCAGAATTATGACTGCATACGGGTGAAGCAGACAGCACCCACAGCATTTTCTCTTCACAGCAGGAGGGGCAGAAGCCAAATTAGTTTCATGACCTTTGGGTGTCCTGAATGCTGGGGAACTCAAAATCTAGGGCCAGGGCGTGGTTTTTCTGCACTGGACACGCAGCTACTCTTGTCGCCAGTGATGGAATCTGGTAATTTAGAACATTGGCCCAATGCCTTTGTGAGGATGCTCCTCCTTTTCACTGAGGTGTCAAATTGTTTTGCAAGGAATCCTTTCTTCTTGACTCTAACTCAGATTTCCATTTATAACTAAAAACATTCAGACCTCCACTTTTTAAAGAAATACCACAGTCTTATCCATCTAAGGAAATATTTAATGAAATGTTACAAAACTTTGTGGCCAGAAAAGGTCTTGTAAAGGCTTTTGTGCTCCACAACTTGAGGTTGCTGGAAATAAAAATAACAAAATGGCAGAAAATATTTATAAATTTAACAATAAACTACGTTGTGAATTTGTGTCTATGTTTAGTCTAACAGAATTCAAAAAAATTGTATTTTGCTATAACTCTAATTTACAAAAATTTGTGACATCATCAAAAGACCAGCCTAAGAGCAAATTATCATATAAAGGAGGTTAACCTTGCTACCATGGGGTTTATGTAAAAATTGGGGGTGCAAAATGCATATCAAACAGCCACTCGGTTGGCTTTGCTCTGATCACTGTTGCTCAAGCCAGTACATGTAGTTCCCAGAAGAGCTCAAGTGTACTGTATTGCAGCTATTGGTTCATATGGGAGCGCAGCATGGAAAGGCACCAGATCTTAGGCTTCAGCATTACCAATCCAGCACAGTTTATGAACAATTGTTTGTTTGGTCTTTAAATAAATAAAAACTAAAAGAAAAGCCTTTAAGATATAGCCAATTTTTTAATTTATTTTTTTTAAATATTGTTTCACATTTTCCAGTTTGCTGATTTATTGTTTTTCTAATGAAGGAATAAATATTCTTGCTTGAGTTTACTAAAGAATAACAAAAGGCCATCCATGCTCACATGACTCATCCTTGAGAAAAAATTAGAAAATAGAACACAGGATTAAATGTTTTAACTCTTGATCTTTTCAGTATTAACATGATTGGAAACAAAACAAATTACCAAGGCAAAACAACTGAATTTTTGAAAGAAACCCTATTCTAAATGAAGGCACTGGAGATGTGCAAGTAGGTCAGAGAACATGGCAATATGAAAGTCTTCCAGTAAAAATGCAATCCCAGTCTGAAAAATATATTAAATAGCAGTCTTCAGGAATAGCGTCAGACCAGCTTTCATTGGCTGATGGTACAAGGCAGGTATGACGTTCTGTTCTGGACTATAAATGCTCCACGTGTCCCAAAGAGCATTTCCTAGAATGAAGAAACAGCATCCAGCTGCTTTTTTGGAAGGAGAGGAACTGTACCATACTGCGGACAGCCCTGCTGCTGCTTGCGCCGGTGGGTGGGTGGCCTGGGAAGCTGCCTGCAAAGACTCTCTAGCCATCTATTTTATGGGATTTCTTCTGATCTGTGTGACTTCTCGTCACATGCTCTTCTCTGCTGTTAACTCTAACATATTGTCATAGAGCCCATCATACATCTGCTACTGGAAAATCACAGCACTTCTGAATTAGTCATGCATAGAAGGACACAGGACTCTAGTTGAGATACATGGGTTCATCTACTCTACTTTTCAAAAGTAGCTTTTAAAGTACCTTTTCTTTCAAGTTTAATCTTGTCCTGAGAACGTTAAATTGCCACCTGGTATTTGAGAGCCTTGCAGTCTGTACTAGTAACAGCAGGTATAATGGCAGAGAAAGAAGACTTGAAAAAAAAAAATATAAATAGGTATGTAGTTATACTACTGATCTGAACTCATTTTATTGCTAAGCTCTATAATAGCCTTTCAGGTTTTGCTTTAGTATTACAAAACAGAAAACCCTAGTTCATATCAATTGTATGTTTGTAAGAACTGTTTGGGCTATGATAGACAAGTCTGGGAAAGTTTTGTTAGATACTCTTATTAAAGATACCACAAAACCACCGCAAAATATCAACAACAAACTTGTGGTGGACTCCATTGACCAAACTAAATAGTTAGGAAGAATGATTTGCTAAACAGAATGAAAATACCACACAACCATTTTTTTTTATCCCTGCAAACTTCGTGGCAAGAAGACTGGTGGCAATAATATTATTTTGATATTTTTACTTGAAACACGCTAATGAATTGGATTTAAACTATCCTGAAAATAAAAAAATTGTCATGCCTCATTCAAGATCCATATACTCTTTGTTTCCTAAAGACAAGAGATGTTTTCTATCTCCTTTTCCAGTTGTGTCTCATGGAAAAGTGGAAACAGGCAGAAGATAATAATATTTTTTTTTCTTGTAACAATACAACAACTTTTTTTTAACAAACAGCTTTGAGGTGTTAAATCTTCTTAATAGAAGACTGTACTATTCTTAGCAGATCGTTTTCTACACACGTGGATAATTTGGAAAAGTGTCTACTCTAATTAATTAACTCCATGTTTGATTAATGTTATTAAACACCCTTTTTTTTTTTTTTTCAAATGGCAGACCAGTGAATAGCCCGTTATGAGTATACTGAAAAAGAAGACTACAAGGCTAGTATTGCGATTACAGTAGAGTACCTTAGTCATGATTTTGAGAGAAAAAATTGAGTATCCCTTTATATGAAGATACACGTAATCCCACCTTCTCAGCCTCAGCTGAACTCTTCATCCTCAAAGGGACAGTCTACCAAACTATTGCTAGAGATCAGTCAAGCTCCAACACCCACACTGTCGAAGAAATCTTGTATGCAGAAAATTAAAAGCAGCAGCAGTGGAAAGAATCTCACAGTGCCTGCCGCTGTATCAGATTAGTATTTAAGATTAGAGATCTGGTTTGGGTCATTCTTTCCTGATGGCAGCAGCACGCTGTTTACTGCAGTGGTGGTGTTCAGCCAACACAATAGACACTGTAGGGGAGAGAGGGTCTCAGCTGCAAAGAGATCTCCAGTGGGAACCAAGGAGTATTCAAATCCCCCTTCTCCTGGCCAACTCTGCATCTCACTGGCATAGAAAGAGTGCCAATCTCCAGCCACCCACCCTGCATCTTTCCCACTCGCTTCTGCTTGTTCCCAAGGCCAGCTGTTGGGAATTTATGAACGGAGCGGACATGTACAGAGGACTGAAAATCTGACCTGCTGTTACGGAAATCTTGGGTCCTTTGTACAACAGACAATTAAGCCTGTTTCCATTCCCAGAGCTTCTGGTGCTGTTTTTGATTTAGGAATTGCACTTCCTAATTTATAAAGGTCAGGAGGTCAGTGTTGTTATTGGACTATCTTTCACATAAGCTGTCTTACTGTGCCTCTTTATGTTTTGCCATTGTGAACAAAACCACTGCATACTGTTGCTTTTTCAGTTCCCAAGATATCACTCATTACCGTTTTAATGACTCAGAAAGTAGAGGAAAGATTTTCCTTTGGAAGAGTAATGAAATTTCAGAATTATTAATCGCTTTACAAAATGATTAATTGCTTTACATACACCATCTCTAGAACTCTGAGAACTTTATCACGTGTCATCTTTGTGTTAAGCAAATGGGAAACCATGACATAAAGAAGAGACAAAAATAAAAATAGGAGCAGAATCCTGGTTCTAATCCAGTGCCATATTTTATGAATTACAGTTAATTGAGGTTATAATGTACTTCAGGTCAGGTTTTCACCATCCAAATGACACTCACCATTATTCCTCAGTAACATAACTGGCCTTCCTGTCAAACTCCTGGTCCCTTTGAAAATAGAGTTGTGACACCAGCGAGTCAAACAGCAAATCCTTTTGAAATTTTATGCTGCTGGTTTGTTAGTCTTCTACCATTGTGCAGATGGTGTAGACCACCAGATTCAGACCTTCTGTGATTTTGGCTGCATTTCTAGAGAAAGAAAGAAATAAAAAGACATGTCTTAATACAGTGTAGCATTCTGAGGATGCATTTAATTAACAGTCTTATAATGGTTCAAATCTCTAAAAAATTGCATGAGTATAATCTACAGAGGGCTGTACTGCTCCCCGTAAGTTATTAATTATGGAAAAAAATACTGACAAGCTTATTTACTTGCTCCACCTCACAAAGCAGAAGAAAAAAAGATCATTCCCTTTTAAACATCCTGGCAATTTTCTCTTACACACCCTTTACATGCACAATCATGTGGCGAGGTGCCGGGCTCTGGGACCTGGGGGGCTGGAAAGCTAAAGACCTGCTGAGGGCGGCAGCATGGGTGCAGGAATACATAACAGCACCTTGAAATGTTAGCAGAAAAAAAAAGAGCCACAAGTTTGCCACATCTTGCAACAGCTTGTCACACGTTATAGCACTGTTGTGAAACTTTTGTACTATTTCATAGTCACCATCAGTTGTAAAAAGTTGTAAAAATGTGTGTGTGTTGTGCCACTACTACATGTCACTGTTAAACTTACTGACAAAGAAACATCACTGAAAGGTTTATGAACTTCTACTGTGATAGGTCTTGACTGTCCTCAAAGTCAGAGCTGCCCTTGCTTTCTGTGCTAGTGCCCTGGAAGGCAGATACCCCCTCCTGTCACACCAGACTCCTGGGTGCTGCAGGGCTCATGTGCTTTGATAGAACCAACTGCAAGGACACAAATCACCAAGAAACATTGGGAAAATGGAAGCTGCATGACATACTTGATAAGAATTTGTAACAGCTACAACGTGTAGTCTAAAAACTGAAGCCTAGGAATGTTAATATAAAGTTTTGAATACCAGCACCTCCTATTTAAAATAAAATCTCACAAAATATATAATGGTAAAGCCTGAGCATACCTACCCCTCAGTGCAGATAAAATTATGACAGAAACAAAGCTCTAGTTTCTGCATTATTTTTGTTTGTGCTGAGGTAGCTACCAAGACCTCAGAGACCTTGCTATCCAGTAAGATGGCAAGCTATATAAAGTGATACACAATCTGCACACAACTCTGCATAGAGTTAGAAGGCATAAGGTAAAATTTCTTCACTTAAAGGATTGTCAGATAGTGGAACAGGCTGCCCAAGGCAGTGGTGGAGAAGCCTGGAGGGATTTAAAAGCCCTGTAAATGTGTTGCTGAGGGACATGGTTGAGTGGTGGATTTGTCAGTGCTGGGTTAACAGTTGGACTTGATGACCTTAAAGGTCATTTCCACCTGAAATGATTCTATTATACTTGCCATAGGCTCATGATAAAGAAAAGTATGAAGAAGCTTATTTAGCTATGCCTTGTAGTACAAGGTGTGTACATGTTAAATGCCAACCCAGCATCATTTAGCAATTTTTGCATAATTTTCATGATTAGAGGATTTCTGACTTTTAGCTTAAAGCAGCTTTCTAACAAAGATGAATGAACAGCATTCAAAACTTTGACAGTGGATTTTGGTCATATTCTTTTTTTTGCCAAACAGTGAATAAAATGTTGTGTAGGTGAAAAAACAACATATATTTAAATCAAACTTCTACATGCAAGCATGGGAGAAGAAGGGAAGGGGCATCTTTTTTAAAAAAAACTTTTAAAACCTTTTCATAGTGAGGTGTCTCCAGAGCTTTTTTTTAAAGCCTCGGTGAAACACCATTTTCAAATAAGTGACAGTTAGGAAAATTCATCTCATAAGTATTTTTGGAAAGCTGCAAAGCTGTCAGCAGCAGAACTTGAATATTCATGAGATGTTTCTAATATAGTAGTTGTAAAAGTACACAAGTAGCGTGGGTTGCAATTTCTGTTAGGCAAAGAGTAAAAAATAATTCAAACCATAAGAATACAAAGAATTTGACCTTGAATAACTTCTAATGTTATCAATCTAACTGTGTACTAGTTTTCCTTTGGACCTAGTGCATTGGCTATTTTGAGAGTACAATGAGCAAGTCAGTTTTGATCTACTCCTGCAGAGCTAATAACTCCTCAAAAGGGAAAAACAGCGATTAGTCCTTCCCCAAAACACTGCATCTGGTTCTTTCTGTAACTGACATTGAGGCCCAACATTCTGAAAGGTTTCAACCTGGAAGATTCTTTTTAGAACAAATGAGAAGTCCAAAGCACATGGATGCTCATTATGCAAGTGTGAAAGTAGGTACACATTAAATTTATGGACAGACCAAAGTCTTTTTAGTGAACAGAACAGTGCAAAGAAAGCATAAACAAGCAAGAATCCTGCTCTATTTCTTTTTCTGTGGAAGAGACAGGCAAAAATAACAGATGAAAGAAATAATATTCTTTCACTATAGTTATTCCTACCAGTTGAGGAACCACTGTGAGAAATTCAGTTAAAAGTAGAAGAAAATGAGAAAAGACTGTTCTGCAATTTTAAAATGCAGTGTATTCTTTTCAATGAGATGAATAACACATAAGGCAGACCCCTCAATATGTCAAACAGTTTAAACATCAAAGCCCTATTGTGTCAATACAAAGAGATTTATCACATTCCTCACTCTTGAAGAACTTTTGACTTTCCAAAAATTACACTTACGTATCAATGTTGGCTTGAATTCCTTGAGAATTCAGGTTCAAGTGTATCCAAATTGTGCCTTGCTAGGCACAACAAAGATTGTTTTGTTTTTTGTTTGTTGTTTTTTTTTTTTTTAATTACTATCAATTTGTCTTGAGACAGCATCTATTACAAAGTAGAAATAGGACCCCCATGCATATTGCCTTATTTCTAACAGTAGGAATTTGTGGCTACCTCTGAAAGATAAAGCTTCCTACAGCAGTGTATTTAACTGCCATTTTCACTCACAGCATTTTGGTTTTTTGGAGATTCTGAACTGGTTCTCACCCTAATTACTTTTGATTCATTTGATTAAAAAAGAGCATCCCTAACAACTGGAGTCAAATTGGACAAAAGGAAAAGCTGCAACAATAAGCTTAACATGAGCTATTCAGCTGAAAACCCTGCTCTCCAAACCCCTCAGCCACTCTCCTGCAGAGAAACAAAGCCACCCCAAGGCCAGCCAGCAAGGTACAATCTAGACATTTTGCATGAAGTCACTACTCAGCTGTCCCTGCAGTCTCTCAGCTCTCTTGAGGAAATAGAGAGGTAGAAGCTGCTCTTTCTTTTACCATTTTAGAGTTTCACAGCTATGTGAATTTTTTTAATTGATTTTTGTTTTGACTGCTTAACACAATATAAAATTAAGGACATCTATATCAGTGCTTCTTTGTGTGCTGTTTACAAGCACATTTGTAGTGTGAACAGAAAAGGTTGCCCAAAGAGCTTATAGTGTTTTTCTGTTTTGCTTTTACAATTAGGTGTAACTCAAGCTAAGTACACAATTTTCCTGTTTTTAGTGTTAATTTCAGACATAAGAAATACCTGTGCTCTAAAGGACACCTTGTAATTTTTTAAGGCATAAGTATTGTAAAATGCTCCTGTCACATATGATAGAGTCACACATTAGTATGAATATTCTGAATATTTGCACTAGTGGTCTTATCTTTAGACAGCTCTATTTGCATGAAAGCATGACTGTCTGTAATGAGTTATCATCTAACCTCTGTTAACTGGGAGGTTCTGCCTTTTTATTCTCCCTTCAAACACAACTGGTGATAACCATGAAAGCAATTACTAATAAAAACAGAAAACTGTCAAAATATACAGAAAGCTCGGCTATGCAAGGAGTGAACTAGCAAGGTGGGGAGCATGGGTCTTTCTGTGGTGACCAGGAAAGGTGATGCATGGATGGAGAGACTCATTGGTTTTGCTAGGAACCAGACCAGGCAGTTATGCAGGCAAAGGTTGGCATTTGAGCCACAGACTCGTTGAATAGAAGAAAACTACAATGTCAGAGAACACTGGGACAGGGCAGAAATGCGGAAGTGATGACACCTCACCGCTGACAGCTACCCTGGAGCCTTTCTGCTAGAGGGCGGAACCAGTTCTGCTGCTGTCTCCTGCCTCCAAACTCATGTCAGCAACAACAGAGCAGCACATTTTCTGCAGTCGACCACAGTGATCTCAACCCATTCAACTAAGCTAGAGTCAGGCATTTGACAAGTTAATAAATGAAAAGTATGATGTCTGAAATAAATTTATATAAATATTGAGCCATTTATGCTCCAGAACACACTCTGGAATGAGATAACCTTACAACAAAAACACTTCATGGATCTTTAGTCTTCGCAATTTAGCACATCCAGAAATTCAGGGATGTGCAAATTTTGAATTAAAAAAATACACAAAAAATTATTAATATAAAGACCTTGGAAATCAAGTGTGGTTTTTAATTACATTGATATAATTGATTATATTTGATATTTGAATATAAAAAATATTTGAGATATTTGAATAACAGAAAAATAACATTTTCTTAATTAACAGGAAATAACAGTAATATTTCTCTGCAATTTTGCAAGCATATTAATATAATGTTTTTAGTATATTCTCTCCTACCAGATTTTTTTTCCTAATTGTCTTTGACTCAACTACCTGAACCTAGTATTCCATCTCTAAAATGATAACTCCCACCCTGTTTATCCTAATGACACTAAGCAGCTTCTTAAAAAAATGCCGTTTCCTTAAGGTGTACCTGTTCTTTCTGCTTTTAAATAATGTTTTTATACTTTGTATACTTAAAAACAATGTTTTTTGATATATTTTATTATAAACAGGCTTTGTTCGTCAAACGTTTGGTCTGTTTCATAAGATGACTGCCTTGGAAAGCATATTTGAATGTCCAAGCTATTTTCACAGTTGCTAGCTATCCATTCCCTAATCTTTGTGTACTTTGGGAAGCACAAGGCCTGGGCAGAAACACAACATTCAGATGAAATTTTGAAAAGCAGATAGAAGAACCACCCACAGAATGACCAGCTGGTTACTGTAGACATTGCTGTAGCAGAAGCTGAGAGGTATTGGTCTGTTAACAGAGCCACTCATAAGCAAATTTCCAGAATGTTCAGGAATGAAATGACCTTGCAGTGAATCTCTCTTTCTGCCTTAAGGATACATGTTCATTTAATTTAAGCTGCTTTGATGCTTTTGGAAAATGTATGACCAGTATCTTGGCTGAAAAAACACCTGGAGACTTCTTTTACAGGGCACATTTTTTTTTGCAACATTTCTTCATGTTTATCAACAGTAGAAATGACTTATGTAAACTCAGGGATTGCTCTAACTCACCTGGATGAATTGGCATTATAGGTCTTGCTGATGTGCTCTATGCAGTAATGTGGAGAAAGTTTTACGTTATGCAATAGGTGGACATTAATTCACCTGAAATCCCTGAATGAGTAAGTTGATTGATTAGTTACTGAGTGCCTAAATAATATCAGAGTGAAAATGAGTTAGGAATTTGTATCAAGGCTGAATGTCTTTGCTTTCTCAACTCTGAAAATCCCTCTGATGCTCAAAACTGAGCACAGATTACATACGGGAGTGTTTGCAAAAGCTGTTGCACATCTTCTGGAATGTTTGAATTGCAGTTCCTTTATCTTGGCCACATCTGCCCTTTCTATTTTAAGCTGAGTTTTACACCTCTTCTCTGTTCACTGTCCTGTTTTACTTCTGTCTTTGATGTTCTTATTTTATATTTTCTATTCAGATAATGCAAGCAAAAAATGAAACTGATATTTTTAAAGAAAATACCACTAATGCACCAATTCCTTCAACTTTTCAATAAAAATATCTCTGGTATTTTCTAATTAGAAAATGTCAGGCTATGCTTGACTGAGTTGTCTAAGCCAGTTAAAAAAATCCAGGTAACTAGATACCTACATTGCATCTGCAAAATTAGCTTCTGCCTATGCTGGTATATATAAAATTATGATTGTTAACTATGCTTAAAAATAATTTAAAAAAAAACAACAAACAACTTCATAGTGACTCCATATAGACATAAATTTAGCTATAACTCCTCAGTTTTTGCTTTCATACTTCAGTACTTCGGTCTTGCCTAATACTATAAACTACAAATGGCCAAGGATCTTTTTTCGTATTAAATGTTTCACTGTCTTTCTCTACACTGTTAATTATCAAATGCAACTTCAGTAACCTTACCCAGCTCATTAAAAACCATTTCCAGGCTTTTTTTTCCTAGCTTCTGTGAACTTAAGCAAAAGGGCAATGTTTAGACACAGCTCTTTCTGCATGTCTGCAAAAGTTCCCACTAGCGCTACTCTCTTCTGTGGAAGTTTCAATATAAGAGAAGCATGAAAGTTGGTTGTTTTTTGGTTTTGTTGTGTGTTTGGTTTTTTGTTTTGTTTTGTTTTGTTTTTTAAATACAAAAGCTCTATCAAAAGTTAAAGATTTTGTTTCTTTTTCTGGAAGAAATTAAAAACATTTTCCTCTTGACCTCTGTATTAAATAATAAACATTTTGTTATTGTACACAGCACCTCCTTTACTTTTTACTGAAAGTATCATCAAAACCTCTGTACAGTCAGAAAAAACTGTAGATTTGATCAAAGAAAGCAACTTGAGATTTAGAAAGTCCCATGAAAACTGATACATATAGAAAGTTTGCTGTAAAGTATGTTGGGAAGACTTGTGTAGAAAGAAATTTGACTCTTCAGTTCAGTGTTCTGTTTATCTGATACTGAGGTTTCAGTGTTTACTTTACATCAGTCTGTGTTTACAGTGGGTTTGTGGACATTAGATTAGTTAGTGAGAAGATCTGTAAAAGCCTGGGAAAAAATGAACAGTTCACTTCTTATTTCTAGAGAACACTTTAATTGTCAGTAACTTTTGATATTGAAATGTCCACTAAATTTATGTTATAAATAAGGTATGGTAAACAAGTTTCAGCTGTCAAATAAAATAAATCAAGTCAGAATGAATCACTTTGGGTTTTTGTCTTTTGGGGTTTTTTTTAGCTATAGGGTGTTTTTACGGCACTCACATCCAGAAAACATCCTGTCCCTTTCCTCAGAGCCTGAAAAAAAATACCTAGAATGTGCAGGTTGATGTCCTAGAGTTTTACCTTATCTCAAATATAAAATTAAGACATTTTTATTATTATAACTAATACATTAGAACATCAACATTGAAAAACTGAGTCCTGAAACAAGAAAAAGTTGCTCAAAATCGCCAAAAAAAGACACTGAACTGTTATTTAGAGAACTTAGTGATTTTGCCATTTTGGAACAGATCAGTCCTAGTTTCTTTGCAAATGGAGGAAGAGATGAGGGAAAGTTGAACAAGCAGTCCCTATATATCTATTTAGATAATATACCAAAATATTTATGCTTCCTCTACAACTTTTTAAGTACAGCAGCAGGAACTTTGTACCTACTTGACACATCTAACTAGGAAAAGACATTAATCTTTTATTATCTAGAAAACTTATGTCCCAAAGGATTTTAAGTAGCAGAGCAAACTACCATTTTTATGATAGCACTGGTAGATCTACTACCTTGTACCATGCTATGTTGATGAAAGTTTTACCAGAGCCTGGTTTCAAGGACCGAATCTCGTTAAGAGGAACACAGTAATTATACATCAGCCAAAAGCCAAAAAGCATCAGCCTTTGTGCAGAAAAAGAGAACTGAAACAGGATCGACCACTTAAATTGTTAATTTTTACCCTTTGACTTGTTCTACCACCTAGAGAGTGTATTATAAAAGTTCTGGTACAAATGAATCAGATGAACTATTGAAGAATAAGCTTCAAATGACTGTTTTTTTTGTTTCTGTGTAATTTTAAGCCAAACATAATGGTTGTGGTCTCAGCCTGAAAGGAGAACATGCAAAAATATCCCAATCTTTGTGTTGGTTAAGGTGAACAAGACATGCAGAATCTGTAAATGAGAGGCCTTTTCCCACAGAATTTTTGTCTAAATTGTTAAATTCTGCTTAATGTTGTACATGGCATTAAATGCCAGTAGCCAAATAATTAAAAGCTGCACTGTAGTGCACAATTGTGCACTGGCAGATGGACAAACTAGGTGACCTAACAAGCCCTTTCCACTTCTAGCCTCCAAGATGATGTGAGTATGCCCAAGAGAGCAGTATTTTTATTGAAATGCCAACTGAAGATGAGCTTGTTTGGAAAATTATGAATTTTTGTAAAAGAGAGGAATAATTCTCCATGCAGGCTTATGAACTGTTGACACAGCATTTGATGGCATCCAGAGCAGTAGGCAATGTCTACAGGCATGCCAAACCAGAGCTGTTTTGACTACAGCATTTAGCAAACTCAATAAATATTTCCCCCCTATCTGCCAGTGATGGAACAACAGAGGAGAGTATGACAAGTTCACTGTTTCAGTTTTCAGTAATCTGAGTGGCATTTTGCAATTGTTCACTTCATATTTAGTACAAATGCAATGCTCTCCTTCACTTTCCTATTTTATTAGAAATTTAGACTTTTAGCATACTGTTATATATGAAGACTATTCAAAATACTCTTTTGCTAAACTACTTGCCAAATTCTATTGAACTGTTTCCTTCTGCACCTCTTCTTTGTAGCATGCTAACAAGATGAAAATGCTAAAGTGTCAGAAGACCTTAAGTGGATTTGTGAACTATTTAGATTAGGAGTGTAAAATCAAATTAAACTATTTAGATCTGGAGTGCAAAATCAAATTAAACTATTTAGATCTGGAGTGCAAAATCAAATTAAACTATTTAGTTGCATTTATTAATAGTTATTAAACTATTTAGTTTAATTCTTTTCCTGGAGATCTTGAACAACTCTAGTATTCTAATTGATGTATCCTCTTAAGATGGCTACTGATGCTGTTCTCATGACCTGGGTTAGAATCCACTGATTTAACCATTTCAGGAATTATTAGATTGTAGATGCAAGTCTGTTTCTTGCATGTTACTTCTTCTGCTCCTCAAACAAAACATACCTTATTGGGAAACTGGCTAACATTTACTTTGGATTATTTTAATTTCAAATAAGTAATGTGGGAATCTTTGCTAAATAGTTTTGAAATTTTCTTAGATAAATTTCCTTCAGTCTTTGTGTCCTCTCTGCTTTCTGAGTAGTTACAACCATCACCTTGTGCAGATGTGAGCTGGCTGACACTTAAGGAGGGCTTTGTCTGGCACACATCTCTATGTGAAGTGGAAACACAGCACTTGAGTGGAAGCAATGAAAATCTGATGGACATGAGCAGGCCACAGAAAGATTTGAACAGTGTTACAATACTATAAGAATGATAATAATTATTTAGTTATGTAATTCAGACAGAATTTGTGTCATAGATGTTTTGTTTCTCAGAAGACTTCCTGCCTGCTTTCTACCTGGACAGTATGGCTGCTGCAGAAACAGTGCAACAAATTTTGTTCTAAATGTCCAGAGTTTTACTTAACGTTTAGAAACCTACTCGTGTCAAGTATGTTCCAGTAATAAGGCCTCTACTTTCTACTGCCCATGTAGTACTTGAAACATGAACTGAACGTAATACTACTCCAAGACACAACAGTCAGAAGTCCGATCTTTCCTCAAAGACTGGGCAAGAAATAAGTTACTAATATTAGGATATGCTAGAGCTTGGTTCTGTACGTGATTTGGCTTAAAAAGAGTGAATAAATTATTAGGCATTATCCTTTCCAGTTCCTACAAGCTACTTTTTTTCACAATACTGTAAACCAAAAGTCTGGTAGCATTTTTCACATGGAAGCTTTATGACATACAACTACAAGATCATATGTTGCTGGCAAGAATCATGAACTTCACCAGAAACAATGAATGGGTCCTCTTCTCCCCTCCTGTCCCAGTTCCTAACACAACTGTGTATTCTGTTTTTTGGTTTTTTTTATTTCTGTGCCAATATTGGCCTTGTGGAACAGATCCTGGATTGGAAGATGTCTCTGTAAAGCCAGTATTCTCAGATGGGGCGGTTCTGCAGCTGTGAGCAACTACACATGATGGTAATGCAGGGTGTGGAAATGTCCTCTATACAGACGGAGAGACGGGTTTTCAACATTTCAGACCACGAAGGCAGCAGCTGCTGCTGCTTGCTTTGGCAAGAAACACATTTAGTAACTTAAATTATTTCTCATATTTGTTGATTTAGAAATCAAGACTCAAACTTTCAAAGTAGTAGGACTGCTTTAACAACTCATATATCCTGTAAATACAAACAAATTAAGGCTGCTCTTGAATCTAAGGCAACTTGATGTGGTCTTAAAGAATTGTAGTTCTTAGACCACATGTTTTCTTAGGGGATGTGAGATGCTACCTAAGGGAAAATATATTTCCTGACAGCGTGGGTAGCATTAGATTTTTATATTGAACCTTTTGTAAAGCTCTGTCATAGAATCCAGTAAAAAACATTTAACTATTAGCTCTGCTAGGAAGTACTGCTCCTTGATTTGGTGTTACTTTCTGTGTTGGTGGTCAAGGAATAAGATTGTAGTGAATGCATGTTTTACATCAGAGATTATCTCAGTATTTATTTATGATCACTTAAGATATAGAAGTTGCTTATAAAATGCACACAGATTCTAACTGTGAAGTATCTTCGTATTCACACTTCATAGTCCATGAATCATGATTTAAAAGTAAATAAACATTGTTACACATTATTACATGGGTACTTACATATCCAAATCTCAACAATGGGGTAAAAAGACATGGACTAATATCTTGGGTGACATTGCAAAGCATTAAACTGAGTGTCAGTATAACAAAAAGAAAGGACATACCTTGTCTGACTTCTGTTTCTCCACACAACGCAGCATTACGGTAGGTGTGGTTAGGTAGGAAGGAGATTTAAGCAACCCTAAAGCAAAATTGAGAGTAAAATGACAACCTGACAATGGGAGAAGAGAACATTTACCCAGCAGGGAACATCAGACTATGCAAAAACCATTCCATTAAAAACCAGCTCTTCTCATAACTCGGTATTGGCTAGTCATGAGGCTTATGTCAGTTTATCAAAATAAATTGATCTAATTTTAAGACATATTAATGACAAAGAACAAAAATAGCCAATTAAGTGTCTTCTCAGGCAGATTAAAGTTAAAAGTAAAAACAATTAATTGGTAAGGAAACAGAGTAGGACTCATAACTAACTAAGAAAACTATGGGTATGAGATCTAAGCGTGGTTGGCTACTAGCTTAACTACTTTTTAGAGTAGGATTACTCTGCTGCAAAAATTGCAGGCATTTAGCACTTACATATTCTCAACTGCACATCATTTAACCAATTTCTTGGCTAGAAACAAAGCAAGCAAATAAAGGAAATAATCATTAGCCCTTTACCCTTTTACAGAATTAAGAAGAATATGAAACAAGTCTATTCAGAAAATTATAAGAACAGACTGAATAATCTTTTCTGAATTACAGACTTTGGAATGAATTAAAATAACATACTGTACATATTTATGTGGTCTATGTCTCGCTCTCTCTGTCTCCATAGCAAATCTCATCTGCTGTTGGCTTCTATGCAGAAAAACTACTTCTTCAAGTCCTCAACTGATGACACAAAGTCATTATTAAAATAAACCTTTCTTTTTCTTTAAGAGCTCATGCTTCTATCTCATTCTGATTTTTTACATAATTTAATTTCTGCAAATCTCTGCAATGGTGAAAAGCAATACTATGTTTTTCCTATCTAAGCACACTGATAACAGTAACAGCAACCTTTCAATTGCCCCAGTCTTGTTCCATCACCATTAACTGTGATGTACATAAAGTCCTACAAAACCTGCAATCTCAGTGTATGTTTTATTTCTGCAACCACAGATATATGGTTACTACATTATATATTTGTGTGTGCTCTGTAGTATAGAAATTATTTCCTTCATTCCCTCTCCCATTTCCCTCTCAGTATTCCCAGAAATAATCTGCTGTCATGAGACTTGGATTTAAATTTGAAGAGCTCAGAGGTGATATGAACTGCTTCACTATGCTTCACACAGACATCCAAAATCTGGAATGCTTTTTGTTACAGTAACTATTGATGATTTATTTACATTTCCATGTAGTCCTATAGTTGCCCCATGAGGTTATTTACACTTGCAAATTTAAATGAGCTGCAAATACTAGATGCCTGGAAACTTATGAGAGAAATAATCCTATTCATAAATGTTTCTAGCCATTTAGACTAATAATAGACAGAGTAGCCTTCTCAGTGTGGCCTTATTTCATGAAGAAACAAACATAACAAAGAACCTAGGTAACGTGATGTGATATGTCTGGTTTAGGTGTTCTGTTAAGAGATGTTTCAACAGAATTATCAGGTGGTTGCAGTTTAGCACTGAGTTAATCAGACTGACTGCTGGTTCTTTACTCCATACCCCATGTTCCTTCCTTCACTGAATGTGCTACATGGTGAGAAACACTGAACTGCTCTGTAACACTGCTCTTTTGATGATGAGCCACCCTCTATCAGAGTATTTCTGCAAAATAGAATATGCATCACTTACTTAGAAGAACAGCATTATTTTCCCTATACTGGATCAGACTAAAGGCCTTTTTAGTCCCATTTTCTAGTTGGATAAGTCACCAACAGCAGATCCTTTGGGAAGAGTGTTAGGGCAATTACAAACTGATACTCTCCTGGAGTAAAGTTGCTTCTAGTGATTTACAGCTAAGGGATTTCCTAAGCCACAAGTGGTGTTTTGTGTTTAATAGCTTCCAAATGTGATTTTTATTTTTTTTTCCCACCTCTGTGATTTCTCCAGGAGCATTCTGAACAGCATCCATAGCATCCCACAGCAAGGCTTATGCCCTTGGTAATTTCAATTCTGCTGTGTTGTGTGAAGAAATCCTTTTGTGTAGTTTGATACTGCCACTTGCTAGCTTCCTTTAGTTCAGGGCAGCAGAAAAACATTCCTTATTTATCTCCTTCATTCTTTTGTTATTCTATAAACCACTACAAAAGCTTCCTCCAGCCATATGCCTTTCAGGCTGAGGACTGTTCGTCAAAATGTTGCTCTCTAGACAATCTGTGATCCCAAAGCCTCCTATGGCAACAGGGAGACAAAGGTATGAAATTGCTATGTGCTCTTCAGGCACCTGGAATGTTTTCCTTCTCTTTTTTCCCCAAAAGAGTTCAGCTGTATGGTCATTGTTTGTTGGGCAGCACCCGGACAACCATGCCAGGAATGGGAATCACCCTCTGACTTTCAAGATAAACTCAGAACTTAAAGCAACAGTAAGGGCTGGGTCAGAAATGGGCAGAGAAGTGCCAGAGTATTTAATGTAAATTACACCTGAACGTGCTCTTTTCAGAATAATTTCAGTTTTTCCTTGTGACTTCTTGGGTTGTTTTGTTTTTTGGTTTTTTTTTGTTTCACTGTAGTTTTTTAATCTTAAAAAAATTATAATGTAAGATTGCATAACCATTAAGCTAACATAACTGCAACTTGTGTTACATAAAAGTTCCAAGCCTTTGAAAAAAACAATGAAAAGTTTGGTAATATGGACAATAATGACTAGAAAGTCGAGAATATTTTCTTTTGCAAAATAGATGCTTTGGTTATGTTGTTGGAAGTATTCTTATCTTAAACATATTCAAAATTTTCTTGTGTTATCTTTCAAGAAACGCCTTTTACTCATATTCACCTTGAATTCCATTTCTCAAATGTTGCTTCTGGTTTTGTTTCTCTTCTCAGTCTACAGTTTAATATCCCAGGAAAGTTGTACAGATCATGTCTGAGGTTGTCTTGTTTAGCTTTCCCATATTTCTTCCTAGTTCTGTAAAAGCAAGAAAGATATTACAGTTAAACAAGGTTCTAGTCCAGTAAAGATTTTACATTTAATATTAAATACCTGAATAATTCCAGTTAGCTCAGGCCATTTCACAACAACTGTGCAGAGCTAATGCTCTGCATAGCATAAAGCCCTGCCTTCTGGATTTTCACCTAGCCTACTTAGGCTAAATTTAACATATTCTATTAGGCTAAACTTACTAGAGTAAATTTAATCTTTATTAAGATGTGAACAGTTCTATGAAAAGAAAAAAAATGTGCACTGAAAGATAAAAATACTGCAGCAGCAGCAGTTTCTTGAGAGCCTCCTGCTTTGGAGGACGCATTAATTTGCTCTCTCTGATCACAGTCTTCTAAATCAACTTATGTCAGCTGCATGGCTGCCTTCCATACATTCTGGCTCTGTAGGAACAGGGGCTGGTTGACTTGCTAGAGACGTGAGCTGAAGTGTGGAAAGGTTTTTGTTCTGTAAAGTAATTCAATTATGGCAGAGAAAATGTAATAGCCAAAGTCAAAGGAGTCTCTATTTTTTAAATTGAATAAAGGAGTGAAATACCTATTAGAGAGGCTAAGAGCCCTTTATAGCCTTATTCACACAGAACTGCAAGACTGTGATATCAGAAATTCTAGCTACAACAGTGGTAGTCCAAGGGATACTGAGCTACCCTCCTTACCCCCTATATAGTGACGCTCCCTTGCATGATGTTGAGTGGGAAATTCTACTAATGCAAAGGCAAGAAAGAAATCGTAATTATATAACATGTAAGAAACAAGAATGTATTTAAACTAGTCACAGGAAGACTTGAGAAGAGCTTCCTGGTGACTGCCTGCCTGAAAATCAAGTCAGAAAACTCACACTTCAATTTGCACTCAGTATGAATTTTTTCTTTGTAACCTTGAAAACTATAAACTATATACATATATGGATTCTTAAAACATTTGAAGAACAAGCTTATGTACCTCCTGAACAACTTTGCAAACTCAGAACTTTTACAGGATACCAGAAGGAGATTTCTAAATAAGAACAATTTACTTCAGAAAAAACAGGCAGAAAAAAATCTTCACTAGAAAACTGTCAAGACTTTTCAAGTGATACTTAGCAACAGAATGAGCTTCTGCAGTTAATAACTAGGGTCTGAATCTGACAAGTACATTATGAATTTTAGAGAAAATTTGTGCTTTCAATATCTCTTAGGTTTGGCCCATCAAAAAGTTGTCTAAAATAGCTTAGGTTCCTAAAAGAAAACACTTTCAGAAGAGCATTCTGAACATAGGGAGAAAAAAAAAATAATTAATTAAGGGCATGGGGTCAGCTCTAAACAAAGAAATTAGAAGCAAAGATAGAGCAAAAGACACAAGGACATCTGAATTATTCAGATAACTTACTTTCTTTCATCTAAATACTTCTGAGAGTAAATTCAGTCTTCCAGCTTTGTAATCAATGGGTTATCTGCTACTTTTTTGGCTAAAAGTATACAAAACCTGGACAGAAGAAAGCAAGTAGAGACAAGAAGAGGAAACAGAACTAAAAATATTAACAAAATATGTGCCTAACTTTGGAATAACATTGTGGAATAGGTGAATAAAACACATTTCTTCCATATTTCATAAGTGATTAGTGGATTATAACAGCATATGCACAGAAAAAACCTTTAGCACTTATAAACTGGCATAAAAATGTAGTAATGGAAATAATTTTCTCATGAAAGCACAAAAATTATAGCATCATTCTTTTGAGTTAGTTATATAATAGTCAACTGTCCCATGAAACTCCGCTGAAGTCCAGCACCACCTTTCCTTAAGTCTGTGTCTCCTCATGCATGTGCAAAAAGTGAATAAAGATTTGTTGTGTGACAAGAAAAGAAGAGATCATAATAGGATTAAAAATCTCATTTCCACTCACATCCTTCTCTCAGATTTGGACCTAACTTCCCAGGAATGAAGGATGAATGCAGTACCCATCTCAGACTGATAGCCAGCAATTCTAAGTGGCTTGAACTCAGTCATGATCTATTGTAAAAGTGTACTGTAATGGCAGCAAGCACCTAATGCCTGTCTCACTTTAGCGAGGAAATGAATACCTGAACAACTTACTTCACCTGAGCAGAGCCAAGCTTCTGCTTGCAAGTTCTTACCTCTGCATGGATTTCTACTGACATCATTTGACTGTGTAGGTAATTGTCTGTGCAAACAGATTTATCTGCAGGTTATGGGCCAGAGTTTGTGTCTGCTGGGTTGTCTGCTTTTTCTATTCATCTGGAAGTCTTTTCACTTTCGGATATTAACCTTTGCTGCTCAGCCCTCAGAAATTTTCCCTTCTCATTCCTCACTCCAACTGACTGCTGAATTCTTGGGCTAGAAAATCCCAGAGAGAACAAGGACTTCTGAAAGTCTTGTGAAGGAAGACTTTTGACTTATCCTATGCCCACTGAAATCTCGCTACATATATAAAGGAAGACAAAAACAGGAATGCAAAGCATTAAATTCAGATTAGAACTAAAGAAAAATTGGAGAGAGATGATAAATGCTACAAAGACTATTTCTATACCTAGACTTCTCCACCTCTATTAAGAGGCAGCCCTGAAAGACATTCTAGTTCCATTGTTCCTTCCCGTTTTTCCAGCAAAGCAGTAAATTAGAATGTGCTACTAGGAAAGTTAGTTATAGAAGTCCAGGTTGTTTGATAGCATTTACAGAGGCTTGGCTCATACTTAAATTATATATTGTACTTAAGAGATCCATGCCAGGATACATGTTGATTATAAGTAGTATTAAACGAAAAAGACATTTTAAATTCAGTATTCACTATGTTTTTCACAAATATAGAAAATAGTTTCCTAAATCACAAAATAACAGATCAAGAAACCCTGTATTTTGTTTTTGCTTTAAAAAACCACAACCAAACCCACCCATTAAAGCCAGTTTTTCAGGCACGCTTACTGATATTACTTGCAGAGAATCCTAATGAGTGAAAAGAGAATAGAAATATCTGACTTGGAAGATTTGACCAGTTTTACATTCCTGAGCAATTTGCATTTGATCCTGATTTACTATTTCAGAGGGTAGGATGCTTCCAAAGTATTTGCTTCAAGTGCTTAATTTCTGCTGTAGTGGAATATCACCATAGAGTGTTTCTGAGTTCTTATTATGAGACTAATAATTTTAAGTAGGAAATTAGTGAGAAGGAAAATTAATGATCCATTTCAGTTATGACTGTATCTTTAGAGAGAAAAAACCCACTAAGAGATAACCAGAATCAGCTACTGAGCATGACTTCTTCTTTCTACACAGATCCTTGCACATTCCTAAGAGAAATACTCAGGTCAACCCAAATCCCTGCCTGGAAGCTAGGACACTTCCAGCATTCATGAGTACCTTGACTGATTTTTCACAATCTCACAAGTATTATGCTATGTAGACCACTTTGAAGCAGGAAGGCTATTGTGCAAGAGCTGAAGCTCACCTCTTGAAGAGAGAACAAACAGTACTTAAATGTCTTCTTGCTCTGGACTGTATCCTGAGCATTCTGGGTGCATGACTTTGAATGAGGGTCATGACCCCTATGACCATACTACCAAGGGCTGCTGAAGTAATGCATGCCTGCCCTGATAGTGTCCTCCTTCTGGTATAGATTAAGTGGCTGCTCTTCAAGTGCTGCTGTTTCTGTTTCATTCCCATTTGGCCTACAAGTTACACAGACTCAGTTTGCCAGATTACAACTCTCTACTGTAAAGGTGTTTTTTACATTTAGGTTGCTTGGCCAAATGTGTCTGTCATTCTATAACCATGATAACTGTTTAAGATTGAAAAGCCAGAGAATAGAGCTGGTGTTCATACTTGGCTGGTGTAAGAGCTTTCCTATACCTCAGCAATAGTTACTTTTAATAGGAAAAAAAAGTAATAAAATATGCAGTGACTGAGAAATCACATGTAGAGGTGGACTTAAGCCACAACATTCATGTCTGTGTTGTATTTCTGTACCTTCTCATGCAAATTTGAGAATGTTTAGCTCTGTGATTCAGCTCATGGTGAAGTGGAGGAGAACCACTGCTTTCCAATGACAAGACAACAGTCCATATGAAGATGAAAACTAGGGTTTGATCTCCTTTGCAGTGAAAAAACCTTAAAGCAAGTTAGAGTGGTGCTGAGCATGAAGGCATTGTAAGCCTGAAATTAATGTTCACGTGTCCATTTGCGCTCTGTTACCGCTTACATGGAAGTGCAAAACTGCTTCAGAACATCAGATCTGACAGAACTATGTTGTCATGAGGCAAAACATCAAAGCACCAGCTTTGATGCAAACCAGCCTGGTTTGCTCTTATGTTTACTTCTGATGCAAATTAGGGGGTGGTGGTTGTGACTGCAAACAAAGTAATATGAAATCCTAAGAGCAATGTTTGATAGTGGCTTGCAGTACTCTCAGAGAAAAGACTGTTTTTTTAAGTGATGGAACCTCAGACCATTTTTTCCCCCCTATGCCTGTTTCCACTCAAATATTTGAAAACTGTTGCTTTGTCTTTACTCATCTTCCATCTTACTTCAAAGGAATTTCAGAGGGCTTGCCTAAAGCCAAGATAAATCAAGAAACCTAGAAACCTCATTTCCAACAGTCATCGATTCACCAAAGGAGACTGGCTACTGCAAGAAAGTATTCTGTATTTAAAAAAAACACAAAAGATTCTCAGAGAAAACTGATAGAAGCTCTGAGTATTTAGGACATAAATACCTATTGGTTTCAGTCAGATTTGGCCACCTAATTAAGGCATTCCTTTCTCAACCACTTGCCAAGAAAAGGTAAGGTAAAAAACAACAGACACATGCACCTGTTCAAGCACTGGAAGGAATGACTCATATGACACACTGGGGAAGTAAAAATGAGGGAGAAGCTTGATCACAGTGTCCAAATACAACACTACATATGCCAAAAATCCAAAATATTGAACAAAATTACTGAGACAAACTATTTAACTGTAAATATTATATTGTGTAAACAGATGAGAAAAGGAAGAAATGAAGAAAATTACAGTAATGAGGGAAAGAAATCAAACACACATAGACAATGTCCTAAATGGTAGATATGTCTGGTTTACGTCCAAAATTATAGACCCTTACATAATAGTGAAGTACATTTAAAAGTATAAATTAAATTGTCTTTTGTTCCAAGTATAAATCAGTCAAATGATTAAATGTAAACAAATAAATACATTATTCTGTTTATTATAAGCTTACAGACTGGGAGAATGAAGCTTTGTGTCCTACAGCTTTGAAATATGCACTTACAACACAGAGACCGCATTTCAACAGGGATAAACAACAAAACAACTTAAACAGATTTGAAGTATTTTTAGTTCTAGGAATATATACAAGACTTACATTTTGTGCCCATGAAGAGATTTTTTTGATGCATTTTTTCTCATAACTTGATTTACCTAACATAGACAAAGAAAAAAAAAATCAGGCAAAACCATTAAAAAATCCAGAAACATTGCATTGCTTCAGGGAATTGTGTTGTTGTTGTAACTCAGATCAAGTAACATAAAAAGCTATGAAGGAGCTAGGCAGTCACCTCTTGAACTTCTGGAGAAGGAAAAAACTAAGTGAAATTGATTGCATATTGCAGAGGGAAACCAGGTCTTTGGTGCTTTGCATCTTGTATTTACATAAATTTTACTTCCTCCACTCATGGAAGATTTCACTGGATTTCATTAGTGTCCGTTGCACCACTGAGGCCAGAATTGGACTAAAGACACAGTGTGCAAAGAAAATCCATCTAAGAGCTCAAGAGCTGCAGCAAAAAAAATACAATACTTGAGTTTGGATGGCAGTATATTTTTTTACAAGGATTTCTTGCCCATATATATGAACTATATCAATATTTCTTTTAAAGCAAATAATTTTTCTGAAAACCAAAATCACTCACAAGCTCTATCTCTGTGTTAAGGTTGATTTGGGCTATTTCCATTTTAAATGCCTGACAGGTGGACCACAAAAATTTTGGTACCTTTATTTTAAATAAGGACTTATCTAACTTCAGATGTTATTGCAGTGACAATGTTCTTTATATAAATGTTACATACATACAGTTCATTACTTTTTCAGATTTACTATTCAGAGAGGACTACATAGAAAAAAACATTTTATGCTAATGGACATGAGTCTCGGAGCAGAGGTGTCTTTCCACTTGCACAAATGGCAAAGTTGTGGAGACTGCAGTATGAATAAATAATGTACCTTTGGTATATGGTGATATGGATGAAAGCACTGAAAAGGCCCAAGGCAACCAAGGGTCAAAGTGCATCCCTGGGGAAATAAAAGCATGAGTCCTTTCAGGCAGATAAGGAAATGAAAATCACATCTGCAATGGCCTACCTGACACTTTTAGAAGAGGTCTCCTTAGAGCTTTTAAAAATAAGCCTGTACAAACAGAATTCAAAAGTGGTCCCTGGCCATACGTACGTGTATTCTTGCACACACTTTCCATATAGTGACTGGTGACTCTTTTGGCCTTGTTTAAATTACCACATCTATTAAAATTGGAAAAGTCTCAACTTCCAAATAATGTGTTATATATGCTTCTAAAGTAGGTAGTGTATTGGGGCTGCCTTGTGTTTAGTTGTTCAGCTGTCTTACACCTTGGATCAAATTCAAGTCTGGGTAGAAAACAGGCTTCGAGTTATCCAGATAAAGGCAGTTCTGGACGTGCATGGGAGCTATGCCCTGGGTATACAAAGAATTGTAAAATCAAACAAGAATGTGCCAGGATGATAGCTGGTAACAGCTTTCCTTTTTTTTTTTTTTTTTTCTTTTTTTGGCTTTCCTGTTGTTTTGTTTTGGAGGTTTTTTTAATAGAGTTTTGGTCTAACAAGACTCAGTGTACTGAGGACTTTCTTCTTGGAGTGCTAAGCACTGCTGAGGGTGAGACTTAAATTCTGATGCATATGACCTTTAGCCATCAGCTCACTCAGTCAATAAATGCTTGAGCAAAGTATAGCATCTGAACAAGCAGCACCAATCTGTATTTTTGGCAACATTTCTACTTTGCTTATTTGGTGACAATTTTGCTTCTGGTCCTGTCAGCCAGCAGGACTCACTATACCAAAGTCTTCTGTGCTCCACCTGGCAGCAGCAGGCTAGGTGCTGCATACCTGTTCCTAATGAATAAGTATTTCCTTCCTATTTCATACAAAACTAATTTTTTTAATATGGCACTGGAAAATTAATTGCATCACTGTCTGCTACAGGGTCATAAAGATTTTCCACGTTTTTACATACTTTTTCAAATGTCTTCTTAATTGTGCTTGCATTTAAAAAACTAGTATTAGATATATGAGTACATATAATACACAAATGAAAGAGATTATACAGTCTCCATTTACTAGATGAATCTTTAAAATTTTTGGTGGTCTATTATCTCTGAAAGAGCTCTTGCTCATACTCCAAATAGCTTATGGAAATGGAACACAAAGAGGAAAAACAAGTGTCATGCTTAAGGTTTGCTCATATCCAGAAGGGACAAGTTTCTCTTAAAACAGCCCTCATAGAAATCATGAATCCTCTCAAACTCTGTAACAAGCGCTGCTTGTTCAGGAAACCAAAGAGTTAATTTATGCATGCACATACATGAAAAAATTCAGACCACATCGAGATACTCCATTTTATATCCTGTTTCGCTAATCATTTGTCTTGAAAAAAATAAGTGTTGATTTACTTGTTGAACATTCCAGACTGAAGCTAATACCACAACTACCATAAAATATGCAAAGCAAAGGAAACAAACTTAAAAGAAAACAAAACAAACCCAAAAACCCGAAACCCCAAAGTGCTCAAGACTTTGCATTTGCTTCTCAAAATTAGTCATGCAGAAAGTGGTATGATTCTCAAACCATGTTTTTACTACTCCCAGCCAAATCAACAATTTGCATGATTTCTAGTGTTCAGCATGTGAAGCAGAGCACACAGATGTATGCCTGTCAGCTTTTCCAGTGCAACACACAAATATTTTCCTTCCACCGAGAACTAGGTCCTTGACTCAGTGTCTTAGTAAGCAGACATTATTAATTATAACACAACACAGCTGTAATTCAGATTTCATTTACATTACTTTCAATGAGTCAAGCTGCATATTTAGATGAACGGAATACCACGTCCAAAAGACATTTTGTGGAAAATAATGGAACATTACTCATGCTTTCTAAGGGGTTCAAAGAGTTACAGAAATGGCTTTCTCAGCATGCCTAACCCAACCACTTCATTTAAAGATACTAATAATGTGTATGTCTAACACCATTGAGCATATTGATTATAACTTTGAAGTTTTCAGGGTGTTACCCCTCATAGCCTTTATTACACTGTGCAAAGAGCAAGGTTATTTCCTTTCTCTTGCCGGAAGAACATGGAATATACTGGGTGGGGAACTATTTTGCTTTGGTTTATTCTGCCAAAGACTTATAATAACGATGGATAAAACGAAAAAACAGCAGAATTAGGAGTGAAATAAGTATAAAAGCTAAACCAATCTTGGTCTATTAGGTGAAATTCCCTATAATCCTATAACCTAGCCTCAAACATTTCCAGGGAGGTGCCATCCACAACTTCTCTGGGCAACCTGTGCTAGTGTCTAACCATCCTCAAAGGAAAAAAATGTCTTCCTAATATCTTATTTAAATCTCCGCTCTTTCAGATTCAAACTCATCTCCCTCATCCAATAACTCCATGTCCTTGCAAAAAGTCCCTCTCCAGCTTTCCTGTAATTCTTTTTAGGTACTGAAAGGTTGCTGTAGAAAAAGGAATAAGAAGTCTTTAAAGAGACCTTCTATCAGTTTTTATTTTCAGAGACACTTCACCTTACATTATTTCAATCTTAGTGTCTTGCCTATTTTAACAGCATTAACGTTATAAATTCTGGTTATCTAAACAGGTGCATTTATACATTAGCTACTAAAACTGACTATGAAATACCTACATTTTGTCTTAACCAAGCAAAAGAAAACTTACCTCTTAAAGACAAAGGATTTTTACATTAAAATTGCTTAATTGAGTAACACTCAAGACTGGGTCTACCCAAACTGCAAACAGGGTAATTAGTGTAATTAGTTCATATATAGTTAGCTTAAATATATGTAAAACAAATCCTTCCCAGCATCACTCTTTACTAATGCCCTTCTAAAGCTCAAATTAACTATCCACTCCATCTCCACTTGGACATTCATTTTAAGTTATATATAATAAAAATGAGAAAGTAATGAAGAGGGGCTGTAACTGAAAAGACCAGCCTAAATCACACTCCAAAACTTTGCACAAAAAATGCTACTCTTTGAAACCATTTCACTGCATAAGATGGAACCTGTAAACACTCAAAGTTATTTACAGGGGAAAGATTTGATGTGACATTACTCTTCAGTCTTCCTTGGCACATATTTTGGAATGTAAGACTACAAACCAACTTTACAGATTGCCAAGCAAATGTTAAACATGCTGCTACCTTTTAGGATTTAATCTTACATGGTCTAATAGAAAAGATTTTTTCCTTCTCTGTATATATCATGACTGTTTACCTTTTCTCAGGCAAACATGAAATGGCAAAGGCAGAAGTTCCAAAATTCAATTGTGTTTACTTTTCATTCTGCAACTAATCAGTCAATGGATTAGTTACAAACTGTAGGGGATCTTCTATCACTCAAAAACCCTGCACGTTCTGGAAGCTCTTTGGAGGTTTTTTTGGTATAAAAATTAAACAAGGTTAAGATTTCTCAATTTTCATTTAACCAAAATAATTTGGGTTAAGTGGTAACCACCTGCCTTTTTGTGTTACTGCCTTCCTGTTGTACTCTTGCAGAAATTGTACTTTTGGCCAATGTGTCAGAGCTAAACACAGCTAAATGGAACTGAGATAAGAAAAACAGGGAAGAACAGGTTTTGGTCACAGAATTAAACTGCTGTATTGCATCAGGACTCTGACTATTCCAGCTCTCATCTCCCATAGTAGCTGGTATCAATTGCTTCCAAGAAAAGCCCAAAATATGCTTGCATAGTAGCTACAGAAAAATAAACCATAAAATTAATCTTTCCTCCTGATCTGTCATTGGAAATGTTTGTTTATATACAATTGTATACAATACCTTCCAAATATTGATTATTGTGCTGTAATGTAAATATTTTTATATCTGTAGCTTACTTCTGAAACTATGAAATATGAAAAGTTTATGATTCTTCAATATACATTTGAGTTGAAATTTGAAGTAGAATATTTTGGGAAGCAAATAAAACGTTTTAATTCAGCACTTTGGAAACTGTCTATGGCAAAATGCTATCAGTGGCTTTTCCTGCATACCATGCATATATAAGTGAACTGCATGGATATTGGTACTCTTAACTTCCTTTTCAAGCATCATCTGTTACTACATTAAGCAAAGCACTTAATTTGCTAAGGGAAGCCTATTTTAGTACTTCATATTTAATCATCATTTACTGATCTTCCCAGAATGTATGTTTAGAGTATGTATTTAACAGTAGTAAAGATAAAAAGATTAACAATTTCATTTTTATAATATCAGAGAATTCTCTGAGAACTTGATGTTTTTGCAGGTTTTGTTTCAAACCATTACTATTTTAAAGTAAAAATAAACGTTGAATTTATGATAGGCTTTCCTTAATTCTGAAGGAAATCTGAATAATCTGAAGTAGTTTAAGACTGGTATTAATGGAAGAGAGTGACTCACTGCAATGGCATGATTAGCTGCAGGAATTTTGAAGCTCAGAAGCTCTTAGTGATAGGAATCTGAATGGTACTTAATTTTTCTTTCAACATAAACAAATGGGATAAAATACAGCATGTTCGGTTTTACTCTTGTGAAATCACTGATTCGCTCTCTAAAGATCTTTTTCTCTAGTGTCATGTTTCTGTTCAGATGTTGTGGCTTTTCTTAATATTTTTTCAATCATATTCAGCTTTTTCCTCATTAATACTAAAATGCTATAAACATACTCTCTCCTGATGTTCTAACCTATTCTAACCTGGGCTTCCCTTAGTCCAGCACTTCATTTTTTGTCAAACTATGTTTAGGCTGAACTGGACTTGGAAGGAAAGGGTTAGGGTTACATGTGGAGTACATGTAGAAGCCCACCAGAAACAGAGTCCTTTTGACAGGTCATCCAGCATATGCTTTTAGCACAGTACCCAGTCAGTATGCATCATTACACAGTGACTGGAAAGGAAGGGGCACCATTTCTCTCATCTTCTAGACATCCTTGCAAATACTCAATCCAAGAAGCCTCTTCCCTTATTTCCTACTCTTTAACTTTCATACTCTCCTCTAAATCTCTCAAAACACTCTTTTTTCAGAGAAAACTCTTCTGCACTCCTAACTAAAAATTTCTGCAGAAGCTTTCAGCTGCATCTTGTGGTTTCACCCTTGTTTCCTTATACTTGAGTGAAATATCTCATCATATGCACTAAGTGTGAAAAGCACTTAACTGACCTGCCAAAAAGCTTCTAATGGCTGTTGATCCACTACTAAAAAGAAACAGGGAAAAACACTCATTATTTTGGTGATTATTGCTTCTTCCATTTTTTCTTCCCTGCACTTATTCTGCTTAGCACACGGTGGGATAACTCCTATGACTGGAGTGTGGGAGATGGGTATAAGCTCCTTTAGGAGGGACTGGCAGGGGAGAAGAGGAGGGGATGTTGCCCTCTACATCAACAGCCAGATGGAGTCCATGGAGCTCCACCTGGGGATGGATGAGGGGCTGACAGAGAGCTTATGGGTCAGGGTTAAGGGGAAGACAGGAGCTGGTGATATCGCACTGGGAGTCAGCTATAGACCATTTGACCAGGATGACTGAGCAGATGAGGCTACAGGATGATTGGTGCAGCTTCCCCTTTGCAGGCCATGATCCTCATGGGGGATTTCAACCACCCCGAGCTCATACTGGAGGGGCAACAGAGCAAGGCACCATCAATCCAGGAAGTTCCTGGAATGTATTGATGACAACTTCCTTTTCCAAGTGGTTGAGGAGCCAACTAGAAAAGGTGCTATGCTGGTGCACTGCTATGCACTGCTTAAGGGCAGCCTTGGCTCCAGTGACCTAGAAATAGTGCAATTCAGGATCCGTAGGGCAACAAGGAGGGTCTGCAGTAAGCTTGCTATCCTGGACTTCAGGAGAGCAGATTTCAACCTCTTCAGGGATTTACTTGGTAGGGTATGATGGGATAAAATTCTGGATGGGAGAGGGGCCCAAGAAAGCTGGTCAATATTCAGAGATTACCTTCTCCAAGCCCAGGAGCAATGCATCCCAAGAAAGAGGAAGGCAGGCAAGAATGCCAGGAGATCTGCATGGATGAACAAAGAGCTCCTGGACACTCTTAGGTGAAAAAGGAAAGTCTTCAGAGGGTGTAAGCAGGGACAGACAGCCTAGGATAAATAAAAAGATGTTGGAGAAGCACATTGTTGTTTCTTGGTGACAAAGTTTGAATACATTTCTGTTAATAAAATATGGTCCCACAGAAGCACTACATTTGATGTAAAAGAAAGAAAAACAGTCCCCAGGAAAAGATAAATGTTTATATTGCAGACAAGTTGCATGTCCGGTAAAGTAGCCTTTTGAGATGCTGCTACATGAATGCTACACTCATCTGGTGTTTTTATCCCCTTCCATATCCTCTCCTCCCTAGCTTTATCTTTTAGAAACTATAGGTACAATTCAGATTTTAAGACTGTATTATGGCTTCCAAAACTGATAGGTTTTAAACATAAGTACTTTGTATATCTATAACTAAAAAAAACCTCCAAATATTTCTAATTTTACCTTTGTAAAGTAAAACTATTGCTCATGGCATTAATTTTTTGCAGAGGAGCCTTTTAACTGAAGTAGATTTTTCTGATGGATATTAACATGAATTAATGCAAATACTTGTACTTCCTAAAACTGGTTATGGAACCTCCCCCTAGCACTGGGGAAAAAAAATAATAATAAAAAAAGTTAAAATGCATGATTACATTAATCAATACAGCAGATTAAACTTCTTGTTTTCCATAGTAGTGAGAAATAAAGTACACCCAAATAAAATTGCAATAAGAAAAATTCCAGACTATTTGAATTTAAATGTGTAACACTGGCATAGCAACAGCTGCTCAGTTGTTTTTTCTTTTCCAAATTTCAACTTTTGTGTTGGGAAAGCATATCAGCCTATCATCTTATACACAATTACTGGAGCAATCAATCATACCAGGTAGGGAAAAAAATAAACAATCATCTATTATATCTTTCATGCTCTGGATTTGTATTTAGGTAGAGTGATGTTTTCTTCCTTTATGTATAGATTTTTATATGATTCATGCTGCCCTGAAGACAGCTGGGATTTATTTTTTCTTTTCCTTCACTTGATTTCTAAGCATCACTGGCTGCATTCTCATAAGGTTTTGTGATTAAAGAGAGTAGGATCAGTTTCCAGTTTCACTGAAGTACTTTGCTTTCTTTGTTTCCATATGTATGGCTGTTTTGGCCCATTCTTTCCATTCAAGGCTGTTATAGACCATTTCAACTCTATATTTTTATATTGTAGTTTCCTGATGAAAAATCTAATGTTCCATCATTGTTACTATAATTTCCTTCTACTAGTTATGGAATTGTTTTTTTCTAGCAGCAATTAGCAACTGTGACCGTGAGAATATTTCTGTATATCTAACCATCTGCAGATAGAAAGATATGACTGAGGGAATGAAGCCCTGAACTCCAAGCACATGTACCACAACATACAAAATGGTTTTAAACATCACATTTTCTTTGGTTTCTGCTTGCACAGCACTTACTTACATATTATGGTAATACGAACCATGTTAATGTGTATCTGTGTGGGTGTAAGACCAGTCCTTTGGAAACATTCACAATTCCTGATGGTCCATTATCTGAAATGAACTATCACAAAACTACTCCAGCTGCTTTTGGCTTGGGCAGAAGTGAGCCAGAGAACTGACTAATATGGGGCTTAGTCAAGATAGTTCTGAAAAGATGACCATAATCATCATCAGCACCAATGCTTTATTCTTAGTTGGATGAAATGAGTTGCTACTTGCTTCCAACCACTGCTAGATGCAAGAGGAACCCTTCTAAGCTGTTTTAAATTATACTCTGGTTCTTCGCACAGATGTGACAGTCCTGTCATATTTACATTATTTGTGCTTTCTTGGGCAGCAAATAAATGGAATTTCTGACTCATTTTTACACAATACATTCCCCAGATGTCTTCCATGAATTTTTTTTCAGAAGGTCTATGTATGTTTGTTCTGAAATAATTATTTTCTCATATACACCCATTAGCCTCCTTGAGGTCAACATATCAAAACGTCATTTTTGTAGGAGCTGCATCAATTTGATCATACTTCAGAAGATTCATGTTGCTTTACATTTATTTGGCCATTTTGTACAAACTGAAATAGTGGCAAATTTTGAAAACCTGACCCACTCCTCCAGTCCTGCCTCCTATCTTCTGATAAACCTGCCTAAGAAGTTTCTATAGATTGTCATTCTAAGATTACTGATTTTTACATCTACTGTCCCTTCCCTCTGTATTTGTCTCCACTTCTCAGAACTGTCTGTAGTCTACACTTATAGAGAAGTTGTCAAGTCTGGCAATCTCTCATATAATACAAAATCCTAAAGACAGGGCAATGACATTATCTCATTTTAAAGTTCTTTGGGGAAGTTAAAAGAGTTGTTATTTTTAATCACATCTGATAAATTCTGAGATAGGACAAAGAGCTTTGCTGCATGACACAGACACATACAGAAGACAAAAAGCTCACAGGCACCTGTATCCATCTATTTTCTGACTGCTGTCCTGCTCACAGCTGCACGGTCCTGCTGCCTCTCAACTCTTCAGATTCTTGCTGACAAAGTGTGAGACTTTCTTGACTTAGTACAAGCTCCAGCTAGCTTGTGAGAAATCTGAGAGGAGGGATTTCTTGGAAATAGGGATGAGAGCAGAAGCACAGCAGCCAGCAGTCAGACTGACCTAGCTCTATAAAACTTGCATTTTACATGTGGAGAAGCTGTGTGAGTTCAGCTGTATGCTGACTGTCAGCTGGAAGTAAACCATCATCTATCCACAATGTGAACAGATCGTGTGGGTTCTCCAGGTCTACTTCTGTACAAAATCAGAGTGACAGCTTAAGTCACTGAGGGTTTTTAATTTATATTTCTTAAACTACTGTGCCCTGTATCCCATAAATATTGCTCCTACCATTTATAATGTGCTGCAACAAAACTCTGCAGAAAGAATGTTAAGCAAGAGAAGATTTTGCTGCTTGTGGTATGTGCAATCCACATTAACTTTAATGACATTTTGTTGTTTCTTAGCAACATTTGAGTTATGTGAAGAATGCATTTCTGCATCTCATGCTTCCTTGTTAGGACACATTAAAAACAGTCAGTGGATGCAAAAAGCACTTGACCAGGGAACCTATGTTACTGACAGAATACGGTACGTAGCCAAATGCAGGGTTGGATTATTTTCAGCAGTACTGTAACCAGTTTTTTATTCATTCTTTAAATATCTCAAATTATTATCCTTCCATCACTTCCTGATTATTATTCCACCACCATAAAAACAGCCCAAAACTGTGCTTTTAAAGGCTATACAAATTAGTTTGTCAATAGATTTTTATTTGATCCAGAGATTGAATCATTGATTATGAATGCTCAAAACACTTCCATAGAACCCATTTTATCTTTTGAGCAATCAGACAAGACCTTACAGATTGTGTATTTTGGCTGACCTTATGCAGTCTAAAAGTCTAGCCCATTTCTTCTCGTCTTTTTTTTGACAAACTGCATTCCAAGAAGCATAGCAAGGCTGTGATAACTCTAAGGAAGCAATCAAGAAAACATAGTAGAATTTTAAAAAACATGCACAAAACCAACTATATGCAACAATATGAAGCTAATATTAAATAAATTGTTATTTCATGCAGCTGTGTAAAGGGTCACTTTTAATTGTGATGTGTTCTACTGTTTTAGAGAAACTCTGTATATAAACAACAGTTTTGTCAAACATCTCCAATCTATAAACACCATGAACATGGTGCTTTTGTTGTGTTCCTCACACTGAGTTGAAGGGAACACTGAAACTTCTGCTTCTAAGGGCTACCTGGAGCTATTCTTCTCCTATTTCAGTCTATGTGGGATTTGCTTTGCATTTTGAAATCAAAAGGCCTGACTAAATCTAAAGAAAAATATACCAGACTAACTGTTCCAGCACGGAACATGGTTACTGTGCTGCCCTTTGCAGAATTACAGCCAACTGTGCTGATCACTGAAGAACATTTGAAGGTTGATCTCTGCTACAGGAAAGTAAGTTTAAACTGCACTATTCCTATTCCTAACTTCAAGCTGCCTGCTGCAACCCTATGGTTTGCATATGGTGTCATCCAGGGCCAAGCTCTTCCCACTTCCTTTGTAAAGCTGAAGAGGAGCAGCCTCTAGTGTGTAGGGAGGAGGAAGTGGGTGGCCAAAGGTTAGAATCTATAGTTCACCACAACATGATGTGAATTCAGAGTAGTTTTAGGTGGTTTGCTTGGCAAAGGTTATGCAGCTACTCTAACATCCACTCCTTCACACCTTCCCTAGTTAGTAGGACTTTTTTTTAAATGAGCTAAAAGTGTCTTACAATATAAATTTTTGGCTTGCAGCCTCAGTAGGATGAATTCAAAGAGCAGCTGCCAGCAATTTAATTTTATTCTGGTCCAAAACGAATAACTTTTTAATACCAATCTTCAAGAAATATTTTAGCCGAGAACTTCAGGCCCAAACTTGTTGCCTTGAGCTACTTCAAAGGTGATTATGCTTGTGTTTACAGAATGGCTTCTACAAAGAAGTTATGCTCCCTAATGTTATTATTCTTTGAACACGTGTTCCAGTCCATATCATCTTTGCATTGAATTTCAGTGGATCGATTAGTAAGTGGTGAGTGATGCCTGGCCACTGCAGCAGCCAATGGCTATGCAGAGCTGCAAGTTAAACTTGAAGGGTCTTGTTTGACTGTTTTAATCATCAGCTAACAGCTCTCAGAGGCTTTAACCTACATAAATTAAAATTACCTATGTAGCACTGCACAGTTTCGTGAACACTCTAAACTCCTTAGTTTAAGGATATTTTCCTGACAAGATAATAGTCAGTGGGGGAAAAAGCAGTGGAGAGTGTAATGTGTTTACAATACTGATGCTTAAGTGTATGTACTGCTCTGACCACAGATTCACACACACACAGACTGTAGACCATAATGGTAGCATCATCTTTATTACATTTGTCCCAAGTGTCATCAAATAGTTTCACTTTTGGAGCTCTGTACAGCTCTTGCTTCTTACACTAAAATTATCCAAGACCAAACTATCTCACACTGATATAATAAAAGCAGTGGAAGGAGAAGGAAAAGTCTCAGATAAAACCATGCTGTCACTTCTGAAAATGATGCAAAGGAGATTAATAATGCCTTTTGTTTTAAAACCTTTTGCATCTCCAAGCTAGGGAACAAAGTGTTGAAACTTGACAGAACATAGTCTAACATACTTCACTTTTCTTGTGAAAACCCACCAAAACCTGCTGCACACAAACATTTGAAACACTAAGCATGCACATGCTTATTGGTATTTGCCTGATTGTCATTGCTCCAGAGACTTCATCTGTCCTGGAACCTGACCAAGGATGCAATAAGGACCCCATGCAACTGGAGCTCTGGATTGCACTGGTCTTTGCAAAGTCGTGGCACTGGAATCAAGTTCACTCGCTCCTGTATTTTCAGTTGTCTGTATTAGTCTTCAGTCATTGAACTGCTATTCCTAATAACTATAATCCTTCTTAAGCTGTTTATCAACACCTATGCAAGTAATGTGGTGCTCAGCTTGGCCTGACTGATCTTAAGCTGTGCAGAAACCTGATGAAGAGGGTTCCCATGTGCTTCAATGTTCCTATTTTACCAAGAAAACAAGGACTACGGAAAATGTAAGCACAGCCTGGATGTTTCTGTCCACTGTTCTTCAGACAAGTATGGGAAGATTTAGGGAGACCATCTGGACCTATTTTGGTTCTTATCAAGCAGCAGAGGGGTTTTTTTTTCTCCTTTCTTTCCAGTTCTCTAAGTGACTCATCCACTAACACTGTTTAGCCACAACTTTCTGTCTTTGCCAGAATGAGTTTCCATTGAGCAGCACACCAATGGGGGGAGGGAGAGTGGGGGAGAAGGGAGAGCTTAATTGCATCTCCAGCTTTGTAAATTTTGTGCAAGAAGCCTCACTGTTTTAATAACAAGTGTTTCAAAATGCCTTTAGTTCTCCTAAACAATATTTGCCCAGGTTTCAAAAGCCAGAGAGATCATTCCAGGAGGACAAAAATTGGTCAAGAAAAGTCACTTAAGGAAAATGTACTACATCTTAGTTAAATTTTTTTATTTATGATTATGATTATTATTTAATTTGTGGGGAAAGGGGAAAATTCATTTGAAACAAGGAATGAATGAAATCTGAAATTTCATCGCCTTGATGAGGTCACAATTGATGAATATCACAGGAAGAAAGGTTTTGGATAGAAATGCCCAGAAAGGGAAAAGGAATAAAGGGATTAACTAGAAAGTGACCATGTTAAAGTTAGAAGACATTTGCTCACTGGAAAATACCAAATCCTCTATTAATGGAACAACTTTCCTATCCTGATGCACAAGAAGAGTCAAAATGGCTCGCCACTTGATGGGTCATCAGACTTCACTCACTTTCAACCTCTCATGCACCTTCCCAGTTTATAAAGTACTTCGTGCAATAATCACAGTAAATAAATGGAAGATTATTTTTTAAAAATACAGTAATGTATACTGTATCACATATATAACAGGCTAGAAGGCAACAGACTAACATGCTTCCTGTCAAGCTTGAGAGCAAACACTAAGTCAGTGTTGGCCAAGATACTCCAAACTAATTATTTTAGGTGTTAAAGTTGACATGAATAAAATATGTTATTTACAGGGGATAACTACCAACCTCCTGAAAGTCAAATTGTGTAAGACTTAAACATAATTTTCTTTCTCCTGTATTTTTATTTTATAACTGCATGTGATAATAACAGTGTTCTGAACTTTTAGTTAGTTGTGTCTGCAATCATAGAATTCTATCATAGAATGGTGTGGGGTGGAAGGGATCTTAAAGATCATCTAATTCCAACTGCAGGGACACCTCCTACTAGGCCAGGTTGCTCCAAGCCCCATCCAGCCTGGTGTGGAACACTTCTGAGGATGAGTGATCCACAGCTTCCTTGGGCAACCTGTGCCAGTGTCTCACCACCTTTGCAGCAAATAATTTATTCCTAATATATCTAACCTAAATCTACTCTCTTCCAGTTTAAAGCCATTACCCCTTGTCCTATCACTACATGTCCTTACAAAAAATTTCTAGTTGGTCTTTTTGAGAATCAATACACAAATATCAGTATCTTAATATTTTATTGAGAAGAATCAGGCATATTTCTTCAGTTCAAGACAAGGTTAGGTGATAAAGCCCAGACATGTCTGATATAACTAAATCACTCAGAAAACATATCTGCACAATATATTATCAAGGTTTACCCTTAATGAATATATTTATAGCAGTACTGTATATTACTTTCCTTCCAAAAAGTAGATGAACTCTACAGTCCTTCCAAATATTCCCAGTGTCCCCTTTTTACAGCTTAACCCTCTCACTCCCCAGCTTGATTTTCTACTAAATATTTATTTTGTCATCTTTTTCTGGTTCAAATTCCTTTGACTGTATCATGTAGCTTTTTTAAGTAGGCATATTGCTTAGCAAGAATGGCATCTATACAGAACAGCAACAACACATATGCTCCCTACATCTGAAACACCCACCTAACATTTCACTGAGACACTTTCACTATGTTTCTGGTGTAGTTAGAACACCTGCAGCCAAAATGCCTGATCATAGGCCACTTTTCAGGGACAATGAGGACTTTCTCATATTAATACAAAAGAGGCTACATGCATGCTAAAGACTCACAGTACTCAGACTCTGTTTCTGCCCTGATCCCTCAGTATGGAATCACAGCCATGACACTAAAATTTCCATTCCAGTCTAATCTCATATTTTTAACTTGTCTTGATTTTCCCATGGAGATTCATTTACACACACAAAAAACACTACAAAAAAACCCCAAAACAACAACAACAAAAACCCCTGTACGCTTTACAGCAGTCTTGGAACTATTTTGGAGAAAACTGGAAATAAACCATTCAATTTGAGTCAGAAAGTTTGAAAATTAAGATCCTTCTGACTGTTCCTTAGGTGGCTTGTGCACTTAATTGGCTTGTGTAAGAAGAGCTTGCTAAAATTTGTTACATTATGAAGCCTTTATTCAAAAATTTATTGGCAATGTTTGCTTACACCCTCTAAAAATCTCATTTAACATTTCCCATTTTGCAGGACCTGTGAGAATACAGCAGGTCCCACTCTGTTCAAGCTAAAAAGAAGAATTTTAGTCTACCTTATCTTGCATCTGTGCACACCAGCCCAATCCGGTGAAAATTAAGGGGAACTGTTGACATGCTCAAGGGAAGAGCTGTTGGTCTGAAAAACAGTATTACAGATCTACAGACTGCAGATGTGGGCTCACTGGGATGTATCAACAGAAGCATAGTCAGAGACTCCCTTTATTCAGCATTCATTAGGCCACCTCTAGAATACTACATCTAGTTATGGGCTATTCCAGTCAGGAAAGAATTTGGTAAATTTAAGTGAGTTCAGCAGAGAGCCACAACAATGGTCAGGAACAGAAGTACTTCCCCTCTGAGGAGAGTCTTATTTAGCCTAGAGAAGGAACAGCTTCAGATAATTCAGAAGATCTACTCTTTACAGTAGTGTATTGTGGGAGGATAATAGACAATGGGTATAAGTGGAGAAAAAGAGGAGGTCGTATTTGGTAAATGAAAAAGCTCTTTCATCATGAGGAATGAAATATTGAAACAGGGTGTCTGAACTGGTTATACAGTTGCCATCGTTGGAAGTTTTCAAAACCTGTCTGGATAAAGCCCTGAGAGATTTGGCCTGACTTCACAGCTGACCTTACTTTGATCAGAAGGCTGGACTAAAGACTTCTTTGATCCTAACTGTAGATACTAGCATACATTTGCCTGGAAATGTTTGGCCATAAATGCTGTGCAAGCATTTGCAGATAATGTAAATTATAACATATACACCTTTAGACTTTGGCTGGCCTTGGGTAAAACCCAAGCCACAAGCTTCTTATTCCTCAGGATGAGATGCACCTGGCTTAATTTGGGCCCTCTGTCTTCTTGTGACCTAAGGTCCTGGACAGCATTCCATATTGCTTTCTCCTTAGGTTGTTCACTTCAGCATTGCAAACATACAGAATATTTTTAGGGATGGTTAAAAAGAAGAACGGAAATCTCCAAACACAAGTTTTTAACACAAGTTAAAAACCAGCCCACCAAGCAACAAAACCTAGATAAGCTATTTCAGTATTTCCCACTGTTTTCACTGTGCCATTTGCTTGGTGATAAACACTAGACTAATAAGTTACAAGAGCAAATCACTTTGCAAGGTAAAGTAGAATTCTCTTAAGCCAGATACCCCTGTAGTTGACTTTTTTATGCTTCTAAAGGGAGTTTCCAACTAACAGATGATAGTTGTTAATAATAGGCATGTGCCTGGGCAGGTAAGAAGAACCAGCTACACCGACAATTGACAAAGGATCCCACACAATTAAGATTTCTCTGTCTTGGCACTGGCAATGCTTGCCTGACTGCCCATACTGCATGCTGCTTCATGCCACTACCAGGGCCTCGTTTTGCTTGGACTGTACTAGCAAGGGCTGGGAACATGTATTGGAAACTCCTGAGGAGCTTATTGTTCATCTCTGCAAACATTATGCTGTCACTACCACAGAA
This sequence comes from Chaetura pelagica, assembly GCF_000747805.2. Taxonomy (NCBI): domain Eukaryota; kingdom Metazoa; phylum Chordata; class Aves; order Apodiformes; family Apodidae; genus Chaetura; species Chaetura pelagica. Next base: position 888,931 of record NW_009952874.1, on the reverse strand, counting down.
ATTTGACAAACTCCATTTAAATTTGGCATTTATACACACAATCCACTGTTTCTGCCAAAAATCTCGTTGGGACTAAACTGATGCCTCTGCTGGGAGTAGGTCTTAGAGGACAGTTTTGAGGACAAGTTCTGTTCTGGCGATCGAACCTCTGGAACTGGGAAGTGGTGTGCACAGTAGAAATGTTGCAGTTTTTGTCATATGGTCTTTTTAAATCAATAGGACCTAGCAGTGCTCACTTACACTGCAGAGGTTAGAGCCCTGCCTCAGCATAGCAGCTGTTCATACGAATGCCTTGTTATTCTTTATCAGCTGCATGATGACTCTGCCCGGGTCACAGTGCATTTTTTTATTATTTTTTTTTGATCCAAAGACTTTAGCCTAGTACACCACAGCTGGCTTGAGGACACTTCATCTTTTACTGCAACCACAGAGAAGGAAAATAGCCCTCAGTTTGGCTGACGCCAATAAATCTATTGATTCCAGAGATTCCTTGCTTAGATTAAAAAAAAACAATATGCATTTGGCTTTAACAAAATTTGTTTAGAAATGTACAAAGTTTTCAGGCAAAACCACAATGTCATGCAACTATCCATACACAGCATCTAATTGAGGTGTTCCTGTATTGGGGAATTTTATGCAGGCACGGACATGCTGCATGTATATTTTTAGCACATAGAGTTCATCTTAGGCTTTATTAGAAGACGAAGCTTTGGCTACCTGTGTAGTGAAGAAGTTTAAATAGATAGTATTGTTTGGTCAGCATGGTGGTCAAGTGGACAATGCACAGGAATGGGTGCATTGTTTTCTCCCAGTTTCTTTCCTACTTTTGACTTCTGTCTCCAAATCTTTATTTTATTTTATTTTTGAGAGCTTCTTTATTATGTGAACTATTGTTCTGCAGAAAAATCATGATTAGGTTTGTCATGCTTACAAACTCCTAAATTTAAGCATAATTTTAAATGACACATGCTTACATATTATTTTCAAAATTGTACAAATTATATGTTGATTTTTATAACTACACTATTGATTTTTAAGTCACATAAACAAGAAAAACTCAATTTTTCTCTCCATGCCAAATATAATAGTAACATAGTTTGTATGTACATGCAAGATAAATATTTTTGACACAGAGTGATTCCACAAAGAAGGGGATATTTCTTTGGCCTTAGAGAAAAACCTTAAAGGATTACAGTGATTCTCTGTTCATTTATTGACTAATTTAAAAACCACCATTTCATCTGACTGGCCAGCCAGCTTAAAGGAAGCTATAATTTTATTAAGTACTAACAAAACCTTTTCCATAAAACTGCACTAAATAATTTGAGTCCCAATAAATAATGATAATTTCAGTGCCTGTCTCTGTATATTCCTGATGAGAACCACCAAAAAGTCTCTTGAATCTGAAACACAAAATACAGCTGCTTTCATTCCTAGTAATGATTCATCACTGAATAGCTCCCAAGAGGAAGAACTATAGTAGAGTAGAATCAGGAGTCACCAGTGTAGTCATGAAAGATCACTGTCAGGATGGAATTACTGTACTCCTTGTACTCTCTCACATTAAAGGGAAGACAGTATGTTTTACTAGCTGTGAGCATCTTGCCAACAGATCCTTTGTAACATTTTGTGGCACTGTCTGAAAAACTGCTCTATTACAGAGGTTGTGCTTGATCCTGCAGGCATAAATCCTAAGGCCTCAGGCAAGTATTTGCCTGATTTGACAAATTAGCAGTTGTTTGGAACAAGAGGTTCACAGAAGAGTTTTCCAATATTTGGAATGTGTTTTAAAACTGGACCAAATAATCAACTGGTGAATTTCCTCCTTGGACAGAGTGTTCTTACAGATAAAAGTGAGTCAATGTGCCTAGTCCTGCCATAAGCATCTCCTTGGAGATGTGTCCCACTCTCCCACTGTGTTCTCAGCAGCTGCATGACCACCATTACTTGGTGCCTGCAACTCAAAAAGTCACAAAGGCTCTGAAGTTGAATTAGTATTCAACGACCTCTCTATTACATGAGAATATTGGAGAAAGAATCAAAATTCTCCTGCATTTAATATATGTGCAGTGATTACAAGCAGTGCTTAAACCCTCAAGCACCAGACAAGCCCTATGATACCATCCTGAAGAACTCGCAGCATGGATTCATGTGACTGAAATCCAAATAGAAATTAACAATTTCAGATCTAGACACAATATTGCAATATCCATTCTGCACAATCTGAGACTGGGAAACTCATACCTCCCAAATACTTAAGTATTTTTTTCTTTGTATGGTTGCTCCATTTATCTTTTCTTGGGGGATAGAACCCCTACAGTAGCTGCATAATTAGAAAGTGCTTCCAAGAACTGTTTGAAAACTGTGGTTTTAAAAAAAATAATACTAAGCATACAATACAGTTACCAATTGCAGACAATCCATTACATCAAATGGGAAAGTTTGAAGCAAGAAGCTGAATTCCCCAAAGACTTACTGGAAAACAGAAGAGCTAGCCATATACCCATTTGGGATACGAAAGGATTTGCAGTCCTTTCCACTGCCTGAAAGGGACTATCTGACAGAATGAATGAGGTGTTCCCTAGCAAAAAAAACCCACAGTTAGTCACTAAAATATTTTCCTCACTATGAAAGAATACTGCGGTTTTAAAAAGTCCAACTGATAATTGTAATAGCAGCTTGCTATTTGGAATATGCATGTTTTTCATGGGAACAAGCACAATAATTCTGTATAGATCTTTAATTTCATACCATAGATGTTACTTGAGTAATTGTGTAGTAACTTCATAGAAAAACATCAACAATACTTCATTATTTTTTTAAGTTTCTGTTTAAGAGCCTGAAAGCTTACAAGATGATGTTAAAAGCAACCTTTGCCTGGACAAAATCTTTGCCCAGGGAAGTTGTGGAAGCCCCTCCCTGGAAGTGTTAAAGGCCAGGCTGGATGGAGCCCTGAGCAACCTGATCTAGTGGGAGGGTGTCCCATTTGTGCAGGGTGGTCGGAACCTGATGATCTTTAAGGAACCTTCCAACTCAAAATATTCTATGACTCTATGAAAATCTGTAACATGGTTTGAGTAGAGCAAACAGAAACAACTGCCTTCAGAAACAGAAGACATAAGCTGCTAATATCGATTTAATGCTTTAAACACTTGACACTGTCCCTGTTACCTCTACATATTCCTCTTATTGGCACTCTTGCAATTTTTGTCTGCTGTTCCTTTCCTTTTCTGCCCCCAAATTCTTACCTGGCCCTAGTGCTTTTAGTGAGAGCTTGACACTGAACTTAGTAACCACCTGGTATTTCTCCCTTTATAAATTTTAATAATTTCAGCAACAGCTTTTAGTACTGGTGTTTCTGATATCTATTACTGCCCTTCTTACACTTCTATGTAACAGTTCTGTTCTTAGCTAGTTCTCTCTCATTTTAGAGCTTCCTATATTTCAGTAAGTCCATGCCCACCTTTAAAAAAAACCAAAGATGTAATAAATAAATAAACATACAAGTCCTTAACCAATATTCCAATATTCCCCTACCCCTTCACTATGATTCCCTCTTCCCAGTTTTATAAATCTGGTGAAATTGAGCAGTCTTCTTCCTTTCTCTTATCCTGTAAACTGTACATATTCTTTAATCTTTGTGCACTTCTCACTGTCTTCACTCCCTAAATCAAACAGTTTGTAGGCACCTTTCTCTCTGATTACAGCTAGCTTCTCTCAGTCTCACTGCAACTGAACCTTTGCAGAATGTCCAAGATGAAAGTATTAAAATTTTTCTGTCTCAACATCAGTAACATTTGCCTTTCTTCTAAATCCATCTACCTTGTGTCTTCCAGCTCCAGAGTTCAGCTCCTTATGCATGTGGAATGTGCCACTTTGTCATTACAGAATTCTTTACTGCATCTCCAAAATGCTAACATTAATCTAGGAGTACACAATTTCATGTTGTTCATATTTCACAGAATCACAATCACAAAGACTGGAAAAGACCTGTAAGATCAAGTCCAGCCTATGATCTAACACCACCACATCAGCTAGACCATGGCATGCGTACCACATCCAGCCTTTCCTTGAACACATCCAGGGATGGTGCCTCCGCCACTTCCCTGTGAAGTCCATTCCAATGTCTAATCACCCTCTCCGTAAGGAAATGCTTCTTAATATCCAACCTAAACCTCCCCTGGTGCAGCTTCAGGCCATGCCCTCCTATTGCTAGTTGCCTGGGATAAGAGATCAACCCCCACCTGCCTACAACCTCCCTTCAGGTAGTTGAAGAGAGTGATACAGTCCCCCCTGAGGGTCCTCTTCTAATTTCACGTTAGCCATCTATTTTCCTGTTTCTTTTAGAAGTCTTTATTCTTTTGGTTAATCAGTTCTCCATTTCGGCAGTTCTATAAAAACTCATTGCAAAGGTACTGCATTATTTTCTTTGGGCTTGACCATCTCTCTAGAGTTCAGCATCCATTTGGACACATACGTAGGACTATTACAGCATTGATGATCACCTACAACTCTCTCAAACATACTGCATTTTATCAAACAATTTTCCCTTCTCTTACTAAACCCTAATTATGCTTCTCTTAGTCTTTACTTCTGACTGCTGAAAATTGCTTGTCAGTCAAATATTGAAAGTAAACAGAAAAACATAATATGCAAGTCTTCTGGTTTTGTTTCTTTCCCTCATGTTGAGGTTTTGTAGTGTTAATTCCCATGTTGAAACCCATGCGAAGACTGGATTTTCGTTCTATTTATGTTGTCATCTCCTGAGGACAAGGAACATTTATATTTATTGTTTAGAAAAGGTCAATTAAATATATAAATTCCCTGGAACTAGAATACTAAGCCTTATATCAATTTAGCTCATTGTGTTTTCAGCTCTGAGGAAGCCCCCAGGAATAGCTGGCATACTTTCCCAGCAAAGTCCTGAGCATTGAAGACATGAACTTGGGTCCTATTTCAGTGCTGCAGAACATAATTTCAGATTTATATTAAAAAGTCCAAAATGCTTAATGTCTTTGCAGCTATTCCTTTTCATTACCAGCTATTACCAGAATGGGTGACATAAATTTAAATGCATTAAAAAACCTGAAGGCAAGGTTGCTCTTTCCCCAATACTTCAACTAATTTGTAGCTGCTTTCTTTCTTGAGCAAAGCTATAGTTTGCTTGGTGAAAAGACAGTGCTTGTACAGAAAAGTAAATTGAGCATTGTCAGCAAAACTCTCAGCTAGATAGCTGACCCCTTGCTTCCCCAAGAAGCACAGGAAGAGGAGGAACAACACAGTTGGTGATTTCAGCACAGAGCTGTATAACAAGCCAAACCACAACTTATTCAACTATTCCAAGCAAATATTGAGCACTAAATATCAGTGATGCAATTAATAAAAGTCCTTGAATCCTACAATAAAAGAGGACCACCATGCTCACCCTCTAAGTTATTAGCAAAAGAGATACAGAGAACCTGTTCCCCTGAATCGACCAGTATTAGAAAGGTATGTAAGTTGTACAACATAATGTATGCAACAACCTTGATACTATCTTTACACTGACCTCAACTCTACTTCATGCAGGAACTATTCCATATCAGAAATCTGTTTAAATGGTGATACTGTTATCCTCAAATCCCCTTATGTTGGAGCTGTATTACAAGCAATTACATTATTTTCAGTAAGCCCTGCCAGAGAGGACAGTACCTGGCACTGGATTATCTTCTTGTCCTATTTATGTTACTCCGCACAGCAAGCTGCCTGACTTGCTGCAACAACCTCCACTTCAGAAGCTCTACAGCTGCATTAGCATAACACTGTAGCTGAGCTAAGGCCACCTGCCAGGGGCACCACAGGACACCAGACAGAATTTGGCCAAAGCTGAGCTCTGACAGGCAGTTCAAGTAAGGACAGAGGAGTTAATCTCTGAATTTGCTAGCATTGACACCCCTGTGTCTGGGGTAACAGGTATTCTAATGCTTTTTTTTAATCTGGGGCATGCTTCTATCCTCCTTTCTCTGTGAAGATTTTTCAAAGAAGGCTCAGAATATGCAAAACATCTTTTACAGGTACCCAAAACCAAGCTAGGTTGCTTTTAAGTAAGGAGACCTAAGTGTTCTAGAGATAGGAATGTCAATGTTCATTTCAAGATATGTCTATGCTGAATCTCCTTTCTTCTGTTTTCTTCCTTTTCTCTCTATTTTTGTCCCACCTCTGATGTATGATTCACATTTAGATTGACTGGGCAGCATAGCCATGACCAATTTTCCTTTCAACGATACCACCAAAATTATCTGCTCTTCCCAGCAAATATGTACCAAAGCTGATGTACAACTCACAGTACTGTTACAAATCAGCTTAATTAGCACTGCAGAGCAATAGTGAAAATCAAGTAAACTAAAGGATTAAAAACAATGGCTTTTACAAGTATCTATAAAGTGACACAAACTCTTTGTGTGTTGGTGGCAGAGGTGTTACTTGCAATACCTTCACTCTGCCCTAGATATTAAGACTGGTTAGACAGACAGTGGATGACTGCAGCAAATAATGTCAGACATGTCAAAGACTGTAAAGAATTTCTCATGGTCTTTTAAAAGCATTTTCTCGATATCTTTTGAAAGAACATTTGGGCTTGCTTATGTAGAGATATTCAGGAAAGCCTCAATTAGCTATGTGAAGCTAATGAGCAGAAGTTAGAGCATATTCAAAATCCAAATAGGATCATCTGCAAGGGGATTTAGGATGCTGCAGCTCATTACCACTAATCCTTCACCAGTCACTGAGTCACCCATAGCTGTCCTAAATATTTCCACATGAAGCTAGCTATATTAAGAAGAATCCTGTATTTCCTTCCATAAAACAAGAGCTAAATTCTCATCAATTGTACTACTCAAACCACAGAATTTCACTTTTTACACTGGAAAGACTTACTCTTTCCTCCTTTGTGAATGAAAGATGACGCACCAAAAGTCTGTATAATACTATCAGAAAATGAATAACAAAACATTGTTTATTGTTGTACCAATATATCTAATTTTGACCCACATGAAAACCATTTTGCATTTTCTCCAGAGAAGCTAAACTTCCAAAACAGGAGATAGAACAGTGTTTACTTACATGTAGCAATTACTTAACAAAAGAAATTACCTATCCAAAACCACTCAGACACCAAGCTTCTAGCCTGTGTTTTTATTACTTTAAGGACTTTCTTCTTCTTATGTTTTTCTCAGCACAGCAGTCCCAATAAGCTGGGCTCAACTGCCTCCACTGAAATATAACATTCATGTAAACACTTAATTCTTAAAAAAATCTGGTATTTTCCACAGCAGAAAGAAAACCAAAAGACAGTATCACAATGCCATCCTGCAATGGAAAATTTTGTATCTGATCACCTAAGACCAGATTTTTGGCTTTACAGAGACAAACATGTCCCACAAAATGTAGTAAGAAATTCAGGTCCTAATAAATAAAATACTCTTAGAGGTGAAAGACCTTCCGATTGAGAAAAAAAAAAAAAAAAGTGTGGAGGCTTAAAGAACTCAGAAGCCAAAAAAAAAAAATAAAAAAGCTAATACACAGAGCATTTTCACTTCAGTTTTAATTTTCACACAGCTTTTTCAGTTGTATTCTCAGCTAGACCATGCAATTTTCATTTCTGTATTTAATACATATCTTGCTTGTACTATTTTCTGGACACCTTGCATTAAAGGCTACGCTTCACATAACCACACTAAAGTTTGAGAAAAGAAGAAGGAGAAACAAGCCACTGATGTCTACTTCTCTAAAATAAATGGGATTTTGGAAATATATGCTTTTTCTTCCTGGCAAGAGAAATGCACAATCTGTTGGCAATAATTGTTTGACTAACCAGATGCAGAAAAAGTTAAAGCACCAATATGCAGTGTTGTGTCTACATATAGGATGATAAAAGGACTACCAGCAAACTGACTAGAGAATAAAATATTTGACATGAGAAATGAAAAAGATGATGAAAACCCCTACATTTTTTCCAAGAGATGCTGCTTGGTTTTTCTCAGCATGATGGTAATGCCACAAAAGGTGTCTTTTTTTGTTTTCTATTTTAAAAAAACAGCATGACTAAACTTTTCAGACTTTTGCACCAGACATACAAGCAGAATAAATTTCCAAACCTAGAATATTACTCTTCCATATTGGAATGGAAAAACAATTGCTCCAACAGACACCTACAGGCTTGTTAGACTGACCTCAGCAGTATCAGGGATTCAGTACACATTTTAAGGGAGTATTTTGAAACACAGACATGACTGGAAAATGAGGTGGAATGAAAGATAGACCTCCCAGTTATATTGCATCAGATTAAGTGGGTATCTTTCACGATACAGATGGTATTCAAAGCAAAGGAAATTAAATAGATCTACTCTTATAAGATTCTACTGAAGTATTTAATATTACATCACATAGTATACTGAGTTGTCCTGGATTTCATATACAAAACTGGTTAGGAGGAGTGAAGGTAGGCTAAATGGCAGGTAAGTAGTGGTACTGCTGAAGGAGGAAATACGAATACCTAAATGGCTAGTTATGAGGCACATTTTTATAATATTAACAGTAAATAAACTTCACTAGTCAAGCATTAAGTAAAAAGGCTAAACAATCTCAGAAATTATGCTGATGGTCAGGATCAAACCATGAAATTACACCTTACAAAAAGCTTATCAACTCTGACACAATTAATCTGCTCTACATTTGGATTGGTGAAATGGCAAAATTGAGGTTACTGTATTGATCCCTCTTTGTAGATGTAAGAAGCTGAGTTTTTTTAGTTTACAGAATCTTAACTTTTACTGATTTCACCAGAAAAAGGTGCACATATTTGACCAATTAGATAACAAGGTAACTGCTGGTTCACAAAGTGACCACAACTTATTTAGTTAATTAACTCAGAAGTGCAAGGCATAAAAGAAAGCAAACATTTCATTTTGGATTTGGAAGACTGAAGAAACTTTAAGTCACTATGCTGAATATTTATTGCCAGATTTCTTGTTAATACATCATCGTTGTTATGATTCTGTCAATAAACTGCTCTTACACTAACCAAAGATGTAATCATCATAAGAAAAAAAAAAAGATGAATATGTATAATTATAGAACACCTAGCTGCTTTTTCAGAGTAAACTTTTAATATCTGTTCTCTCTACTTCTAACATCTCTCACTGCTTTCTGTCTTACAGTGTTAATTGCCTGTTCTCTTTATTTTTAGCTTCTTATTATTTTCACTTATGTTTACATGGAAAATCTGAAGATTTTCTGTCTTGGATGATGGGTGAAAATCAAACCCATTTTTCATTAAGAGATCATGAGGCAAAATCCTGCAAAGCCATAAATGGAAATCAAATTGGCTAAACATATCTATTAACAAAAGAGTAATTCCCCAGGCTTTTAGTGTTGACTTAAGTCACCTTCCATCAGAAATCACTGGGGAACAATCACTTCCCTGAAACCAAACTAAGCCCACAACAAGTGCTTCTATTTTAAGTCTTCACACTGAATAAAAACATAGAGGTGTCTATTCTTTCTGTGTTTATCCCATGGCACTGGCACATGATTCTCTGTTTGTTTACTTATTATTTTCCTGGCTAAGGCCAGTTTTTTTTAATAGCAACTATTTATCTGCACCTCAACATGTATCTTCATTGCTTAGAATTCAAAGGTTGACTCCTCATTGCTTAGAATTCAAAGGCTGACATCATATTAGTCCTGTCACTGTTGCTTAAGATATTTCAGAGAAACTTAGATGCTGTTCTAAGTTAAAAAAATGCAGCTGCTGTTCTTGTTTCACAACTGTCAGCCTTTTCCAACAACACTGGCATCAACTTTTATTAGGTCAGTATTTCCTAGGAATTACAGGTATCTCCTCATTGTCTGTCCTACAGACACACAGAGTACAGTTTTATTTTCTAGCAAATAGCATGATACTATACTACTTTACAGATCTATAGTCTTTAAAAGGTTATTCCATTTTCTCCAGTCATCTCTATGAGTCCAGTAACAACACCATTTATTTATTTTTCCAGCTGCTCAGTCATAATTTTGGCAGTTACAAAGCATCACAATAGTAATTAATAATGTGCTACTATTTCTTAAGCTATTCCTCTTGGGACGTATGCCAGTGCTACCAATTAATAGAAACTATTCTGAAGTCAGGTAACACCAAAATGAAGGAACAAATCAATGACTACTTCTGCATTGCATTGTACCACCAAGTACTTGGACTTTTGTGTTTTGTTCTTTATTTTAGTATCTATTTTCATTAAGAACCAGTCACAGTCTTAAGAAAAGGATACCAATGCTGTAGGCATCTCCCAGAGCTGTACATGCCCATGGCACTACTCAGTCATAGCAATGACTCATTTTATCATAGAATAGAATCATAGAATCTTAGGGGCTGGAAGGGACCTCATCTAGTCCAACCCCCCTGCCAGAGCAGGGTCACCTAGAGTACATCACACAGGAACTCATCCAGGTGGGTTTTGAATGTCTCCAGCAAGGGAGCCTCCACAGCCTCCCTGGGCAGCCTGTTCCAGTGCTCTGTCACTCTTACAGTAAAAAAAAAAATTTCGGATATTCACCTTGAACCTCCTGTGCTCCAATTTACACCCATTACCCCTTGTCCTATCACTGGTCATCACTGAGAAAAGCCTAACTCCGTCCCCCTGACACTCACCCCTTACATATTTGTAAACATTGATGAGGTCACCCCTCAGTCTCCTTTTCTCCAAGCTAAAGAGACCCAGCTCCCTCAGCTTTTCCTCATAAGGGAGATGTTCCACTCCCTTAATCATCTTTGTAGCTCTGCGCTGGACTCTTTCGAGCAGTTCCCTGTCCTTCTTGAACTGCTTGTAACTGGCTTCTTCCAGTTACAAGAAGTGTGAAAACTATGACCACGTTCACTTAATTTAAAAATACACCCTTTCGTCAGTCTAATCTTTTGACTACACTAAAAATATTGACTACTCTAAACAAAGAAAACTAGATAAGGATCAATACTGCCTGAAGGTGAAATTTGTTAAGCAACTAAAGAAGTGTACTAACACTTAGTACTCATGAAAGTGGCCAGTCTGCCTTGTTTGTAATGTGTGTTTTGCTCCTGAACTTGAGCACAGCACAGACGGAGGACTTTTGTGTAACTATCAAAGAAGTGATAGCCAGGAAGTGATAGCACCAGCCCAGTATAGCAAACATTTCCAGGATACCATTCTTAGGGTTAATTTACTTGTTTTATGACTTAAGAACTCTCCTGATTTCGGGACTTCTGGTAAATTTGTGCAAGAGCCTCAGTACTGCATTTGGTATGAAAACACTTAAGAATAGAAGATGAGCATTGGCCATGATAGTCAATTAAGGGGCAAAAATCAAAGCCAAAAACTCATGCTTTGTTTTATGCTACTCACGCTGATGGCCTTACAGAACACAAATGAAGACATTTCAGACAGACCAGCACCCATACTTTGCTTCAGTCAACACCAGTAGTTTTGGTTCTGAGAACCATGGTACTGTAAAGCTCAAGTTTTGGTGCATGCAAGGTAACTCTACTGAAGTGCATAACATATGAGAAAAAGTGACTATAGAGACTTCAGCATAGCTGCAGTCTAGTCTATGTTTACGTGACACATAAAACCCAAAACGTGTAATGTGGTGGAATGCAGTAAGTTCAATTCTGAACTAGTAATACCCAATTAGTTATATCTATAAACAGTCAGCTAAAACAGTACTTCATGTGAGGAGAGCAGTCATAGATCATTTATGTATTATTGAGCCATTAATAGAAACTACTGCATTAATGCTATCTTGCAGCTTTTGGTGGATGTGCAAGAAAATGCCACACCAACAAGAATGTGACAGAAGATTTGAGCATTAGAAAATCTTTGCCTTAAGACAGGAAGTGAAGTGAGGCTTTAGAACCTCTCATCATCAGTAGGCTAAAAGATTACAGTTTTATACTTCCAGGTTGCTAAAGCAGCTATGTATGAGCTTAAGCATAATTTTCTAAGCAAAGAAGAACCTTTGGCTACTGATCCAGCATCTCCCTTTCATACAATGCCTTAATTACAATAGTAGATTCCTTTAGTATATAGGCTGTTGTTAATTTTCCACAATCTTTCAGGTTTCCTCGAAGTCTGCTAGTAAGTATTTCTTGGACACTGCCAATAGGTTGAACTAAGATACTATGATGCAATTCAGGACAAAATGGTGGACCAGCATATTAGCATGGATAAAGTGAAACCTAAACAGGATTGACAGAGTTTATTCATGTTGTAAATTTGGCAATAGTACTCATGATAATGGAATTCCATCAATCAAGGTGCTGAGTCCTTACAGACACAAGAATTATGCTGCTATTTCAGAAACAAGTTTCTTGCTTGGTTATCAACTAAAATTAAAATTCTGGCATTAAAATATAACTGTGAAATGCTAATGCTTCTTCAACAAAGACTTCTTCTCAAGGCCTATTTATGTTAGTCACTGTACAAATCATTCTGTGTTATCTGCAAGGGACAGAGAATGCTTTGCTAATAAGCAAGCCAAAGAAAAAGAAAACCCTTCCTGTACAAAGTTACGAAGTACCACAGTACACCAGTGTGGAATCCTCACATGCCAGAGGATTAGCCCTGAGCAGCATTAATAATCTTTTTTATTATGAAGTTCAGCATTGTAGTCCAGAGAGAATTAAAAGTAATCTATAATCAATCTTTAAAAAAAGAAAAAATCTCTGCAAAACGTTTCCTAGTGCTTCCAAAAGAGTGAACAGAGAGAGTGTCAACAGCTGCAATGAAATAACAGAAAATTTATTCTACTCTGTTTTTACTGAGGTAAAAAGTTAATCAGGCCAGGATTTCCCAGAAACATCACAGCATCCTATATTTATCTTTATTTAAGCCTCTTATATCCTGTATTTTTACAGCATAACTTATCTTTAGGTAAAATACACTGAATAGTGCAAAATTACTTCTCCATATAGAACATTTTGCTTTGTATCTACCTCTGTCAGCTTCTATGTTTGCACAAAAAAGTGATCAATTATTTACATTAGAATGCACTACATTCCATGGAAAGAAATGGATTCTTTTACTTTCTCTGTTGCAAATGTACTCATTTGCTATTACAGATTTATCTTCAAAGAAACACAGATAATACTTCTTAAGTATTATTCTCCTTGTCCTCTTATGTTGACTGTTTCTTTTTAATTTTTTTGTGTTTTTTTTTAAAATAAGTATACTTGCTCTTGCACTCAGGGAAGCTAAACCCATTTCTCTGCGTTTAGCACCTATGACCAGTATTTCACTGCTCCGCTGGGGGCACTGTACCACAACTTCAGTGTGCCAGGCCTCTCAGAATAAAATACTTTACCAAAAATGCTAACATAGCATTGTATCGGTTGCAAGCTGTTTTTTGTCCTTGACTTCCTCCACTATTTACCCCTCCTCCTACATGGGCATAAAAGCATAGAAATTTAACACCAAAGATGATGATATGGTTCAACTCCAGTTTTATGCAGAGAAGGAAATACTTGCATGCATAGAATCACTTCTCCATAAACAGCCAACCTCAACATGTTGAATGTATGACAGACATCCCCACCATGTTCTCCATAGACTGCCTCAGATTAATTCCTTAAATTTATTAATCTTGCCTTTCCTGAACAGAATTAAATTCATGCAATACAATACTTCTACAATCCACACAGAATTTTCTTGCCATCTAGAATGAACAGTAAACATCAGGATATTGATGAAATGTATACCCCTCTATGACTTCAAACTTTTCTTGCAACTCTATTGAAGATCGTGCTCTGCTCCCACAGCAGAGTGGCGACTGCAAGAGTTGCACGCAAAGTTCTTAAGTAAGACTATCTCAGTAGGAAAGACTATGCATTGAGGAAAAGAAGACATATGGTTGCACTAGTCCAACTTCGTTGATTGTGCAATGCAGTTACCAAGCTGACATAACCGTAACCCAGAGAGACTGGGGAGGACAGAGAACCTGATAGAATATAGCCAGTGCTAACAAAATACAGAAAACTGACCTTGGAGCTGGTTGTGTTGGAGACATTAATTGTGTGCAAATGTTGCAGATAGGTTTCTTCCTTTTTAGAAGCTGCATTAATCAAAACTTCATTAGAAATAAATACACAGATCCAATGTCCAAAGAGATGATATCTGGAATATCAGAAATATTTTTTTAGGCAGAGAAGGATGCAAAAGAAGAGCACAGCAAAACATCAATTATTTTTTCCCTTGATGGGGAGATTTATGCCCTGTGCAAAAATGTTAATTGATGAGAAGATTGCCTCTTCATCCCTTTTGTTCTCATTTTTATCAGCTTGAATATACAGCCTAGAATTCATTATTAGATCATGCATCCAAAATTGCAAAACCTAATATTACTGAGACACAGCCAATTAAAAAAAAATCTGTTTAAATAAAAACATATTTCCTCAAAGGCAAGAAAGATAATCTTAATTCATGAAGATAAATAAAAGGCTTGAGAATGCATTAATAAAAAATTTGATTGTTTTTAACTACAGAACAGAATGTGTGTCAAAGAAAGAATAAGCTGTTATTTAAAAAATTTAGAATGATGAATTGACCAATAATTAAACAAAAATGGAAAGAG